>NC_041381.1:485848080-485871479 GCF_002162155.2 Triticum dicoccoides | reverse complement strand
CAGATTGAGTGGAAAGACAAATACGGGCCAACAACTGTATTGGGCTGCCATCAGACCAAACACACTGAACCCATCCATGCTGATGCCGACTCGAGGATGCCTCGGATCGGCCACTTTGTCAGCATGTAATTCATCAAACTTTTTGCATGCAACACCATCCGATGTGTTGTACCATCATCAGATTCCCATCTGCATCTAGTTCGGTTCTTTTCCCCGTTTTGTGCCATGTCATCTGTCTGGCCATCTCTTCGACCATGACAAGACGTTGAAGTCTTGGTACGATTGGCATATACCGAAGAACACTAACGGGGATTTTGGTTCACGTGTTCTCACCCATACTGTTGTCTACCACAACATACCTGGAAGACTTGCAAATGGGACAATAGTTCAAGTCCGCATAGTCAAGCCTAAATAAGGCACATCCTTTCTCACAGGCATGTATTTTCTCATAGGGCATCATCAGTGCACGGAGGATTTTGTCCGACTGGTACATGTTGTAGGCATTACATGGCCTTTCGGTAGAAAGCTTCGAAATACTGTCATCATTGTGTCATAGCATTCTCAGCCCAAGTTGAACTGAGCCTTTAGATCCATTACTTGTGAGATGGCATCCAACTGACAAAGCTCAGTATGCTCGTGGAGCGGACGTTTTGAAGACTCCAACATTTCATTGAAGGCCTTTGCAGATTCCTCCATCTCCTCGTCCGAATCCCGAGCATCATCCAAGTCTTGCACCATGTTTTCCATCCCGGTACCATGCTCGTCGGTGCGACGACGAACCACCTCAGCTCGGTCACGTTGGGCAGACTCACCATGAAATGTCCCCACCGTATAATCGGGCCTAAAACCACTCTTCTGCAGGTGTTTGCCCATTTCAGCCTCTGTCTTCTTTTCCCAATTGTCGCACCGGAAACAGGGGCACCAGGTTTTCCTCTGGCCATTTGCAAATGCGGCTTGCACAAACCCCTTGGTTTTTGTGAACAATTCAGTGCTCCATTTGCGCACGATCACTCATCTTGACATTCAGAGCTAATGGACACACAATATATATATATATATATATATATATATATATATATATATATATATATAGACACACACACACACACATAATTCACCATGTATATATTCATCAGTTGATCTAGTTTGTCAATTTTATTATGTCCATGCAACCTCACTCTAATAGGTAATGATAGGTCCTAATACCACCCGAGTATGTGTAGATTGGGTTCATTTTCCCATGCTATGCTCCGGATCCGATGCAAAATTTCAGCAGCACCTCCCCACTGTTGTCCTGATACACGTCTCTGCAATGTGTACCCGGAGAACAATAGGGGAGGCACTGACGAAATTTATGTGCCGAATCCGGAGCAAAGCATATGGGAAAACGAACCCAATCTACACATACTCGGGCTGTCCATGGATAGCGTTGGACAATTCGAAAGAATCACGGTTATAAATATGCAAATGCATGCATATTTATAACTATAACCCTTTCGAACTGGAGACACATATTGGTTACGCATACTGATGATTCAAGACACATATATAGCTACCTAGCAAGTTTCATCGGCACGAACACCGGATCATAGCAAATAATTAAGGGGGGGGGGAGTGAGGGAGTCCTGGATTAGGGGGTATCCGGACAGCCGGACTATATACTTTGGCCGGACTGTTGGACTATGAAGATACAAGATTGAAGACTTCGTCCCGTGTCCGGATGGGACTCTCCTTTGCATGGAAGGCAAGCTTGGCGATTCGGATATGAAGATCTCCTTCTCTGTAACCGACTTTGTGTAACCCTATCCCCCTCCGGTGTCTATATAAACTAGAGGGTTTAGTCCGTAGGATAAGAACAATCATAATCATATGCTAGCTTCTAGGGTTTAGCCTCTACGATCTCGTGGTAGATCAACTCTTGTAATACTCATATCATCAAGATCAATCAAGCAGGAAGTAGGGTATTACCTCCATCGAGAGGGCCCGAACCTGGGTAAACATCGTGTCCCCAGCCTCCTGTTACCATTAGCCTTAGACGCATAGTTCGGGACCCCCTACCCGAGATCCGTCGGTTTTGACACCGACATTGGTGCTTTCATTGAGAGTTCCACTGTGCCGTCGCGATAAGGTTTGATTGCTTGCCTTGTTGTCAAGGACAACATCACCTCTGGAGGAACCCTGGCTGTAGGCCAGACCCTCTAGCTGGGCGGCTTTGTCATGACCGCCCGTTCAGCCTCCACGCTGACGATGACTTCTCAGGTCGTCAAGAACAGCCTCCACGCTAGCTCGGAATTCGCTAAGCAGATGGATCCAATAGAGCTCTCCTCCCTGAACGAGCTCTTGGATCGCATCGCCGCCCTGGGAGTCGCTACGGACTATGATCGGATCGGGCTTAAACCCGACCAAAGGGAGATTAACTCTCCGCCGGTCGCCCATCAGATAGCGGTGGTGGAGGAACAACGCAGCGATTCTTCCTCTATTCTGAGGATGAACTATGTCCAGATTCCCGAGGTCTCTGAGGCGGATACCCGTCTACGGGAGGACATGGCCTAGGATGCGAACTTAGAATCGGGCAGCGGGCCAGGAAAATTGGGCAACATCCTGGAGTCCGAGCTGCCATGCTTGGAAACTCATCCGCCCCTGGGTTTCAGATTGGGTCAGGGTTCGGACTTAAATCAACCCACCCACCCAGATACAAGTGATCTTTCCCACATTAGACAAGAGCCCCAAGAGACAATACATCACTTCTGGGCCAGATTCTTCCTTGTAATGAACAAGGTTAAGGACTATCGCGAGGAAGACGCAATCTCATTCTTCTGCACAAATTGCACGGACAAGGGAATTCTCAACGCCATAAGTCGTCGTGATATAGTACACTTTGCTGACTTGGCAGCCTTAGTACAGAAGTACTGCGCGATGGAAAGCACCTGGAAAACCCAACCAAAATTCCGGGATCCTCCGGCTCTCACTAAATCCCTCGTCCAAACTAAAAGGGTGCGCTCCCGTAAGACACCCAATCCAATCACAAAGAAGCCAAAGCCCTTCACAGGGCGTGGAACCGTACTGGAGGGATGGCTCAACGGGCCATGCAAAATTCACAGCACACCGGATACTATACCAACACACATCCTTAGAGCATCTTGGGTATTCCGGCAGGTGGCCAAGAGCGGCGAGGACCTCCTCATTAACAATGCCGCAGAGCTCCATCCCACGGAGGATAACAACATAGTACTGACAGTCTTTGAGACTTTCGCCTCAAACAATAGGCGTAAGCAAGCACTCCGCAGCCTCGCCGAAGTCTACCACGTGGCAGCAATAAATCCATGGAATGACACGGCTATAACATTCAATGCCACTGACGAACCTCAATTCCGAACAGTTTGGGCACCAGTCGCATTAGTCCTTAGTCCAATTGTGGACGGTTTCTGGCTTACTAAAGTGCTCATGGACGGCGGCAGCGGATTAAACCTCATTTATGAGGAGACTCTTAACAAGATGGAAATAGACAAGAGGCGCATTGAGCAAAGCAGCACGACCTTCAGGGGAATCATCCCTAGTCGGGAGGCACGATGTGCAGGAAAAATCACACTGGATGTGGTATTCGGCACGCCGGAGAATTATAGGTCCGAAGAAATCATATTCCAAGTGGCCCCGTTCAGTAGAGGATACCATGCCCTTTTAGGACGGGATGCATTCACGAGCTTTCAAGCTATACCCCATTACAGGTACATGAAGCTCAAGATGCCCGGGTCCAATGGAATCATCACTCTAGCTAGTGATCCGGACATAGCACTCCGCGCTGAAAATAAAACTGCCGCACTAGCCCTTGAGGCATTTTCCGAAGCCCTCACAGCTGAGGAACTAACCGCGCTACGCTCCACAGTGGATAGGGATGATGTGATACTCGACAAACGACCCAAATCCACCTCTTTTAAACCAGCGAACAAAATAGTCAAATTCCAGGTCCATCCAACGGACCCTACGAAAACAGCATCAGTTGGGACACAGCTGAACCCCACAATAGACGCTGCACTACGAGAGTTCTTGCGCGAGAATTGGGACATCTTCGCCTGGCATCCTTCAGACATGCCAGGAATCCCACGCAGGCTGGCCGAGCATAGCCTAAACATACTAAAGGGATACAAGCCGGTCAAGCAGGCTCTTCAGCACTTTTCAGAACCCAAGCGACAAGCCATGGGAGAAGAGCTATCCAAGTTACTCGAGGCCGGATTCATCAAAGAAATAAAACATCCGGACAGGCTAGCAAACCTGGTGATGGTACCAAAGAAGGACAAATCCTGGCGCCTATGTGTCGACTTCAAGGACCTTAATAAGGCTTGCCCAAAGGAGCCCTTCCCACTACCCCGCATCGATAAGAGAATCGACGCTACCACAGGACACGACTCACTGTGTTTCCTCGACGCATACTCTGGATACCATCAAATCAAGATGGCGGAGTCCGACCAAGCCGCAATGGCATTCATCACTCCATACGGCCCCTTCTGTTTCAACACCATGCCTTTCGGGCTCAAAAACGCTGGTGCAACCTATCAACGCATGATTCAGACATGCTTGGAAACACAAATCGGCAAAATAGTGGAGGCATACGTAGACGACGTGGTCATCAAGACCAGACACGTCGAATCCTTAATAGACGACTTGAGGCTTACGTTCGGCAATCTCCAAACATATGACATCAAGCTCAATCCGAAAAAATGCGTCTTCGGTGTACCTGCCGGAAATCTCTTGGGCTTCATCGTTTCCAATAGAGGAATTGAAGCAAATCCGGCTAAAATCCAAGCTCTGTCACAGTTGGCTACCCCAACAGACCTCAAGCAAATCCAGAAATTAACTGGATGTGTGGCTGCCTTAAGCCGCTTTATCTCCCGATTAGGAGAAAAGGCATTACCTCTCTATCGCCTTCTTCGACACACCGACCACTTCGAGTGGATGGATGCGGCTACGGCCGGACTGGAAGAAATAAAGGCACTCTTGGCCAGCAACCCAATCCTGGCCGCACCAAGTATTGGTGAACCCATGCTATTATATATAGCTGCAACACATTAGGTTGTAAGCGCAACGCTCGTCGTCGAACGAGAGACGGACAGACATAAATTCCCGCTTCAAAAGCCGGTATACTATGTATCCACTGTCCTCACTCCATGCAAGTCATGGTACCCACATTATCAAAAGATAGCATACGCGGTCTTCATGGCATCCCGAAAACTACAACACTACTTTCAAGAGTGTTCAATCACGGTGGCCTCTGAAGTACCACTCAATGACATAATAAATAACCGCGATGCCACGGGCCAGATTGCTAAATGGGCTATCGAGCTCCCCCCGTTCGACATTACATACAAACCACGGCGAGCCATTAAGTTGCAAGTACTGGCTGACTTCGTCGCTGAATGGACAGAAGCCGAACTCCCTAAAGAGTACGACGCGTACTCCAACTGGATCATGCACTTTGACGGCTCTAAGATGCTGGCTGGTCTAGGGGCGGGCGTTGTCCTGACATCCCCCACAGGAGATACAGTCCAATATGTACTTCGAATACTATATACAGATTCCAACAATGCAACCGAATACGAGGCTCTGTTGCATGGTCTTCGGATGGCGATCTCCATGGGCATCCAACGCCTAGAAGTGTGTGGGGATTCGAACCTTGCAATATCTCAAACAAATGGAGACTTTGACACCAAGGACCCAAAAATGGCGGTCTACTGCAATGCCGTTCTTAAAATGTCAGCTCGGTTCAAGGGGCTCGAATTCCACCACGTGGTAAGTGAAAACAATCAAGAGGCGGATATCCTCGCCCGCATTGGCGCTAAGCGTGACCCCATCCCACCTAACATCTTCCTAGAAAGGTTGTTCAAGCCATCCGTGGTATGGGAAGGGGAGACCGGCAAATTCAGTCCGGATCCGAAGACAACCCTAGACTCCGAACACTCTGACATAATCGGAGGCTCCGCCACCGAAATAACACCGTCGGTCCACGTGATCATGGCTATAATCGCCCCGTGGACAGAACCCTTCTTAGCCTACCTAAAGAGGCAAGAACTCCCTGAGGATCAAAATGAGGCACGTTGCATTGTGCGGCACTCTAAAGCCTACAAAGTCCATGAGGGAGAGCTTTACAAGAAAAGCGCGACTGGAGTGCTCCAAAGGTGCATCTCCGAAGAGGAAGGATGGTAGCTTTTGGCAGAAATTCATGCTGGACTTGGCGGCCACCATGCCGCAGCTCGGGCACTTGTAAGCAAGGCCTTTCGTACAGGTTTCTACGGGCCGACAGCCTGAGTAGACGCACATGACCTTGTCCAACATTGCATCGGTTGCTAGGTTTTTGCCAATCAAAGGCATATGCTGCCTACTGCTCTCCAAACAATCCCCATAACTTGGCCCTTTGCGGTCTAGGAGCTCGATATGGTTGGACCCCTTAAAGAAGGAAGCCATAAGAAAAAATACTTGTTGGTCATGGTAGATAAATTCACCAAATGGATAGAGGCCAAGCCAGTTAAAACAGCCGAATCCGGACCAGTGATAGACTTTAAATCCGGAGTCGTACACCGTTACGGTGTCCCCCATAGCATCATCACTGATAACGGCTCCAACTTTACAGCCGACGAGGTGAAAACATGGTGCGGCAAGATGGGCATTAAGCTGGATTATGCCTCTGTCTATCACCCCCAAACAAACGGTCAAGTCGAACGAGCAAATGGTCTTATTATGAGAGGCAACAAACCCGGACTAGTGCAATCCTTGAAGGAATCAGATTCGCATTGGGTCGAGGAGCTTGACTCCGTACTATGGGGGCTGTAGACCATGTCCAATCGTACCACCGGATACACACCATTTTTCATGGTGTACGGCGCAGAGGCAGTACTACCCTGCGATATCATTCATGACTCACCTAGAGTGCGCATGTACGAAGAGAGAGAACCCGAGCTAGATCGGCAGGACAATTTAGATGCCCTGGAGGAGGAGTGGGACATCACGAAGGCCTGTTCCGCATTTTATCAGCAGCATGCTCGGAGGTATCAAATCAGAGAAGTACGGGCCAAAACATATAACATTGGCGAACTCGTTCTATGCCTACCGGAGAAGAAAAAGGACAAGCTCAAGCCCAAGTGGGAGGGTCCCTTCATCATTGACAAATTTCTCACCGGAGGAGCGTACCGTCTGCGTGATGCATCAGATAATCGACTCGAGCCGAACCCATGGAACGCGGCCAGACTCCAAAGATTCTACGCCTAGTGCCGAACTCTGTGTTTGTCCCCTCACCTCCGTTTTCCATATATATATATATCTTCTCTCTCTTTCTCTCTCTCTGTCTCTATCTCTCTCTCTCTCTCTCTTCTATATATACATAGCTTTAAAAGCTTCAAGTATGCTTTGACCGCACACTCCTGCCGCACTATGCGTGCTCAATATACCCGGGGGCTTCTTATACAGAAGCTTAACATAATTGTCTTCTGGGCTTTATGCCCACCACATATCTGTCATTTCTCCATGTGTGCCTTTTTTCACCAATATATGCATCGATATGACTTAAGTTTTGGCCAAGCTGGGTTGCCTGGCTCTTGTGTTTATGCCCTACGTTCTCGTTAATTCGGCTAGGGCATAAGGGGAGCACCTCTGCGATTGTTACTGCTGGGTCAGACGGATGTGTACCTCAGAATGGGTGAAGCCGAAAGCTAGCATTCTTAAGGGAATATTCGGTCGGTGAACAAAAGATGTCTTTTACTTATTACAAAACATGCCTCCAGATGTTTATATCGTGTGTCATTTTTTCGCAGTTCGGACATGCATATTAATGCATGCACACCGAGGGAAAGGAACCCTTAATGGAACT
This sequence comes from Triticum dicoccoides, assembly GCF_002162155.2. Classification (NCBI taxonomy): domain Eukaryota; kingdom Viridiplantae; phylum Streptophyta; class Magnoliopsida; order Poales; family Poaceae; genus Triticum; species Triticum dicoccoides. Next base: position 485,863,624 of record NC_041381.1, on the reverse strand, counting down.
ATTCTCCCTGGAAGATGTTTCTTACTACCCATGTAATATAACATAGCTAGTTGGGTACTTGTCTGTTCAAGCACTTATGACCCCTACGCCTGGTTTCCACGCATACCCCGGTTTTTACATAACTGCACGGGCATTCGTCCGGACTATCGGGTCCAAAGGTTGAAGCGAATAGGTCGGCCAAGACAAATGATTTACAATCCGGCTAGGGACAAAATATGTCCTTTGAAGTATAAAGGTCACTTAAACTGACTTGATTCTTCTTCTATACCATCCAACAGGCTGTCTGGCCTACAATCCTGTTGGGAATACTTTGCGGCTATAGCTTCCTGGTCATATACCAGACTAACGGGGATCTCTTTCCCATCTGGCCCTACAGGTCCGACCTCGGCCATATGGTTCGGGTCAGCCTTTGTGTATCGCGTCTTCACCATGGCCCAGGCTTCCCTTGCACCTTGTCGGCAGGCCAATATCTTCCATAATCGGAAGCGCCACCGTGCTCCCTTGAGCATCTCCACAAGCTCTCCCATGCCTCTGGGCAGGGATGCGGACGGCCACAAGGCCTAGGCAATACCTTGCATCATCTGCCGAATTTTCTCGTGCGGCAGTGAGAGGTCTTGGAGAAGATCGCCTGCAGACCCGGGCATCTCCTCTGCGGGATGACCTGTCAGCATACCTACAGATATAATTCTGTTAGTGTGTTTCTTCGCTGAACTGTTTAAAGGTTCGTTCAAGCACTTACTAAAAATTCCGCGTCGAAGTGGCTTATTCTCCTTCACGGAGTGAGCAAGCTGGCCCCGGACATCCTTTAATTCAATGTCCAGCCGGGTCTTCGCGTCCTGGAGATCATTCTTCTCCCGTATAACTTTTGTAAGCACACACTCACCAGCCTTCAGCTGTCGTTGAGCATGAGGGTCATCCTCCGATACGATCTCCGGATTACCTCCGGGATTGTCTGTAGAATCTATTGTTAGATTTGCACGCATGTCGAATACTAAACTCGTATATGTCAGTACATTCTTTTTGATCAAGACAAATGTTACCAGACGAGGCCTTCTTGGACTCCTCCATTTCGGCGACTGCGTCCCGTAGCTGGGCTTTGCACTCTTCCATCTCTTTAGACAGCTGGGTATTCTTCTCTGTAAGAACCTATGCACATAATTGATCCATAAATCAGTTGTGCAAACTATTTCAAGTCTTAGGGGCTACTGATATACATACTTATCAAATTTTCTTACCTGTATATCCTTTACATACCGGTCTGTAGCTCTGGCAAGGCCATCTTGAGCAGCTCGGATGTACACGTCCCTGAGTTGAAGGCATTGAACGCCTCTTCAGAGAAATTAGGGTCGCGTAATGTGGCCCGTCGGTGCCTGTAATTCATGGCGCTCTCCACTTTGGAGTTCGTAACGGATAATCTATCCGCGTCCTCTATAGGAGGACTGTCCGGCTTTGCCCCCCGCGGTGACCTCCGCCCTAGTGTCCGGCTTCGGAGTCCGGCTGGTGGAGGCATGACCCGCAGGCTCTCCGGATGCAGTCCAGCGAGTGCTTTTCTGCTGGGAGTCATGTACATTATTATATTTTAAAGGACGATAACTGCATAGCAGGTTTTCTAATCATACCTTTGCGACGGCGTCTCGGTCCTGACCGCCTTCCTTTTAAACCGACCTGGCTTCGGGGCTCCTTGTTGACGAGTCACCTCGGGTTCGGCGCGGCGTTCTGATGACCTTCCCTGTACAATGCAGTTCAAGTACGGTGGGTAAGGTGCAAAGAAGGTACCCTTCTTGTGAATTGGGACTCCGATTTTACTTACATGCGATGCAGGGAGTAGGCCAGGATAATCAGCTTTGATGGCCACCAAGGCACCATCACAACTTAACTGATAAAAGTTCCTGTCGATGAGCTCCACATATGTGTCCGGATCTTCTTCAAGTCCGGGATCGAGGGCCCTGTCGGGGTCCTCTGGCTGTGGAGACGGGCTGTGAACCTCCCTCGTGGCTCTTCGCAATTCCTGCTATGAATTGGTGAGGTAAAAATTTGTGATAAGGAATGCGGGAAAAGGCTGGAATAAAAGATAGCAGCTCACCCAGCTTGGGGGTTGTACATGGAGAATCCATCCCGTGGTTTAATCCGGATGAACTCCTCCTCTTCTCCTTTGAACAAGTCGGACAATATTTTCGCCAGAGCAGCCACCAACTCTGAGCCGCCACCAAACGACAAAAGCCGTGCACTAACTCTAAGCAGCCACCAATTTATGGTGTAGGGGGTGGGCTATTTATAGCCAGGAGGCAACCAGGCCTGATATGTCCGAAATGACCCTGGGTCACTAAGGAACTAACACGTGTCCAACTACCAGATTTCAAACACACGCAGCAGCTTGGCTTGGGCTACAAGCAAAGCTGACTCATCCAGCTCTGGATAAGATTTGCTCTCATTGTCTTCGCTCAAAGACATATGATTCGGTTGAGAATCACTTCAGTCACTCTGACTTTGTTCACTTGGACCCCATTTAACAGTACGGTGGTTCCTATGACTCAATAAGAAGAAAAAGGAACCTACAAAACAAATATGTCTTTGCACTCCATAGTCTTCAAGTGAATAGCTTTACATGTCATAATCTTTGTTGTGAATGTCTTCACGAACCACCATTGTCTTCAATGTCTTCACACATTTTTAGGGGTCATCTCTGGTAGGTAAACCGAATCATGAGGGACACTACCTGTGTTATCCTGCAATTCTCACAAACACATTAGTCCCTCAACCATGTTTGTCGTCAATACTCCAAAACCAACTAGGGGTGGCACTAGATGCACTTACAATCTCCCCATATTTTGTGATTGATGACAAACTGGTTGAAGTTTTCAACGAGAATAAAAATATGTGAAAGTTCAGTATTGTGAGTATTGTCTTCATACATATGACGAGGCTCCCCCTAAAGATGTGTATATTAATAGTTTGCTTTTTGAATGCAAATGCACGTGGCAGGTTTTGCTTGGTGGAGACCATCTGCAAAGTGTGAAGACAATTCATCATGCATATAAAAAGATAATGAAGATAATGATATGCATAATGGAAAATGGATGTCTGCAGAATGACTTCATGCGGAATTTATCATTGCATCACAAAGTGGCAGCAAAAGTAGCAGACGACCATCAAGTTTAAGTGTTACAACTCAAAAGCCAAAACTTTCAGTACGAGAGTTGTAAGAACTTGGCAAAAAATTAATCAACCACCCATATGGACCCGCTTGAAGACTATCAACTCATATGCTTCTCCCCCTTTTGTCAGTAATGACCAAAAAGGTTTGAAGACATAGAGTATCTATTCGTTCCCAGGTGGAGACAAAGTTGGAGCAGCAAGTTCGACATTGGAGTTTGGTGGTGCATATGGTCCTTGTGCAGCATCATCATGCAGTGCAGTGAGAACCAGCAAGTGGCGTCATCTTCTTCATCGACGACTCTTGCAACAACAGTTGCAGCCGAAGATGAGCACTCAGAATCTTCAATGGAGGGTGTGCAATGCTAACTTGCATTTTGAGGAGGCCTGGAGTCAAACTTGAAATTTTTAGTGAAACCATCCGCGCGAAGATCATCTTCATCGCAGAGCAAGGTGAGACTCTTCCAGGAATGGAGACATGCTTCATGTGCAACAAACGAGTTCTTGGTGGCTAAGTTGCGAATGCAATTGACATCCACCAAGATACTTTGCATCTGCCGCTTTAGCCAGTCATGATGTTTGTCCTGCTTTTGATGTAAAGCCACCATAAGCTCACGATCGTTAAGTACACGAGGACGCTTCAGACGCCTTTGTGCAATGGTGCTTGAAGTGGCTTCGGTATTTGCACGGTATGATAGGTGCAGGTTGCCAGCCAAAAGATAGGCAAGAGTTGCAGCATTGGGCACATGAACACCATCAACGGGCTGTGTGAAGCTCTGGAACTCAGCATTCTGAAGGTGGAGGGGTTTCTTGGCAGGCTCAGGATAGATGGCTTCAACAGACATATCAACATCAGGCAAGAAGACAATGTGATGAGACCAAGGTTATCGAACCAGTAGCGGAACCACGCAACACAATGTAAATGGTACCTGCACACAAAGAACAAATACTTGCAACTTTACGTGTTAAAGGGGTTGTCAACCCCTTTCGGGTAACGGTGCCAGAAATTGTCAAGTTGACGAGATAAAATTGTAGTAGATTGATAGATGCAAATAAAATAAAATAAAATTCAGCGAGGTATTTTTGGGTTTTTGGTAATATAGATCTGAAAATAAAAGCGAATAAAAATAGGTCTCAAAGGCAAATATGATGAAAAAGAGACACGGGGGCCGTACATATCACTAGTGGCTTCTCTCATGAAAAATAGCATATGGTGGGTAAAAAAATTACTGTTGGGCAATTGATAGAACTTCAAATCATCATGACGATATCCAGGCAATGATCATTATATAGGCATCACGTCCAGGATTAGTAGACCGACTCCTGCCTGCATCTGCTGCTATTAGTCCACACATCAACCGCTATCCAGCATGCATCTAGTGTATTAAGTTCATGGAGAAATGGAGTAATGCAATAAGAACAATGGCATGATGTTGACAAGATATATTTATGTAGAAATAGACCCCATCTTTTTATCCTTAATAGCAACGATACATATGTGTCGGTTCCAGTTCCTTCACTGGGATCAAGCACTTTAAGATCGAACCCATCACAAAGAACCTCTTCCCATTGCAAGAAAAATCGATCAAGTTGGCCTAACTAAACCAAAGATTTGAAGAAACACGAGACTATAAGTAATCATGCATATAAGAGATCAAAATACTCAAATAACTTTCATGGATAAAAACATAGATCTGCTCATAAACTCAAAGTTCATCGGATCCCAACAAACACACCGCAAAAAGAGTTACATCAAATAGATCTCCAAGAGACCATTGTATTGAGAATCAAGAGAGAGAGAGAGAGAGGAAGCCATCTAGCTACTAACTGTGAACCCGTATGTCTACAATGAACTACTCACGCATCATCGGAGAGGCACCAATGAGGATGATGAACCCCTCCAGGATGGTGTCTAGATTGGATCTGGTGGTTCTGGAACTTGCGGTGGCTGGAATTGATTTTCGTTGCCTTCCCTAGGGTTTCTGGAATGTTGGGGTATTTAGAGCAAAGAGGAGGTGCCGGAGGCGACCGGGGTGGGCACAACCCACCAGGGCGTGCTTGGGCCCCTAGGTGCGCCCAGGTGGGTTGTGCTCCCCTTGGAGCCCCCCTCTGGTACTTCTTTGGCCCAACAGGTGTCTTCTGGTCCAGAAAAAATCACCAAAAAGTTTCACTGCATTTGGACTCCGTTTGGTATTGATTTCCTGTGAAGTAAAAAAGAAGCAAAAATCAGCAACTGGCACTGGGCACTATGTCAATAGGTTAGTCCCAAAAAATGATATAGTTGCTATAAAATGATTGTAAAACATGCAAGAATGAGAATATAACAGCATAGAACAATGAAAAATTATAGATACGTTGGAGACGTATCACATAATAGCATCCTAAGTTATGTTTTGTGAGTTTGTAGACATTGAAATTGAACTGTTTAAAAATGGATACAACTGTTAATTGCAACATGCTATATAGCCATTGAAACCACACCTGATAAAAATGCAATTGACAGAGTTAAACATCACAAGGCAGGTGCTGCCAGAGCAGAGAATGGCCCATTTGTCTATAAAAAGGTAGGGGAAATAGATAAAATGTGTTAGGCATGTTTACTACAACATGCTTAATACATCGACCGTACAAAACATAGCCATTAATTGCAACTGGTATTGATAAGATTGAATAGGTAAGTACATACTTGGTAAGTCCTGAGAGGTAGTTCCTGGGGCACTTCATCTTGGCCAGAACCCGTCCAAAGTCAGCTCCGACGGAGGCGAGCTATTACTCCGGGTCGAAGCGTGGATCAGTGCCACATACATGTGTACCTACAGGCAACCAGTAAATGTTATGAGTTAATGTGCAATTGCACAAACGATGTGAAATACTGTAAGACATGGGGTGCAACTAACCTCGGGGGCAAACAACAACATTGGCTGTTATGACCCTGCGTAAGTACATGGACATGCTTGTTAAGTACAACAGGGTTAGCATCTACCAAAAATAGCAAATGGGCAACATCTCTAGTGATATCCCGAGAAATGTATTGTAATTTTGTTGCTGGTATTGGTGAAATTAAGCTGGACAGTTAATACTTAAACATCACATAGTGTGCAGTACTGGAATAAACAAGGAACTAACAGGCTTCATACACCAACCGTACAAAACATAGCCATTGCAAGTGCTATTGGTAAGATTGAGCTGGCATATCGTACCTGCAAAGTCCTGGGGGTAGTCGCTGGGGCACTTCATCTGGGTGAGAGCCTGCACCAAGTTGGCGGTGGCGCAGACGAGGTGTGCCTCCAGGTCAACATGCACAACGGCCATCACGCCATGGACCGCCATCAGCTCCTCGACCTCCATGTGATATGTGGTTGGGCTTGCACGGTGATGCTCTAGAGGTAGGGCGGTGGGGATTTGGAGGCATGAGGATGTTTCGCATGCGCCATTTAAGAAATCAAGCCAGGTCCATGATAGAGATCGGTGGGTTGCCTGACTGGATCCGAGCAGAACGTAGATGTGGTTGAAGCTGTGGTTGCAGCGATGGCGGTTTGAGCTTCTGGTAGAGGGAGGGTGAGGGTGGAGATACTGAGGAAATTTGATGGGTGGGGATGTGGTGGAAGGAATAAATTCTGAAATTACACGCCTAATGAAAAATTCACTGCGAAACTTGAACTCGGGCGGGGGAAACACACAACACAGACGAAGCGCGTAAAATACTCATGTGCGAGAAAAGAGAAAATTGGCAGACCTTGTCTCCAAAAAAATGTACACGTGTAGTTGATTTTTTCGGTCAATGGTACGCCTGGTTTATAAGGAAACATCGCACAGGTAACTGACCTATGGATCATTAACGCAAGAAAACACACATGGGTATGCCATAGAAACCGTATGCTTTGTGATCTTCTAATAATTCTTATATCTATTAGCATCTCCAACTGCAACTAATTTCAAAAATCTCTATCATTATATTACGATTATTGAATGTAAATGAACGAGGCGAGGTGACACCCAATGAGCAATCATCGGTTTATGAAATGCAATCAAGTGTCAACCTGCCTCGCTCGTGTAGCCAGATTTGATCGTATGCAACAAGAGCGAAGATTGCTGTCATCTGTCGGCACGGAAATTTAAGCCGGTGTGCGGCCAATTTGCGTAGCAAGATGGGACTAAAAACTAGCTGCGACCAGCTCTAGTATCCTCCGGTGGCTACGGGTAGACGTTTCAGTAGTATTTGGATCCGGGGTGCGGCTACAAAACTTTAGTCAACGCATGCTAATCAACGCTCAAAGCCCTCAAAGGATGCTCTTACCGACATTGTACGTTCATAATAGATTGTACCAACTTAAAGTGCTACTGGTAATTTGCTCTAAGACTAGTACGTATGTAATATTGGTAGATGTTTGTAATTAATTATACAAACTTATGGGAGACACACGCACTAACTACTTCTCACATGCTGCCATCAGGGCATGCTGGCGAGACGCCGACATTCTCCTTTCCGGCTTTGTAGGCGGCAACCCAACGTGCTTCAATCTCTGCCAAGCTCCCTCAGCATGGCATGTGGCCTCTTCTTTCTTGCGGTGGCGGGACTCTATTTTCTTGTCTGCTTTCTGCCTTTTCCGCTCCTTCTATGTGGCATTGGCCACCTCTAAACCCACCACCCATTCCGCCATGGCAACCTCAAAGTCCGCCCACGTAATCGTGTGGCCACCGGCGGCGATGAACTCAGCGCTGCGAGATGCCATCACTTCCTTACCATGTGTGCGCTCGCGGGGGGCAAGGAATGCGGGGCGGCGGGATGCCAACGCTACCTTACCAGTTACTGTGCACCGCAGTGCCATGAACAACGCTTGGAGAGAGTTCTGGGTCGGAGTGGTTAGGCAGCCATACAGTGTGGTGGTTTTTAAGAGCTCAACGACAAATGACGAAGGAAATTTGTCTTCCCTTACAATTTTGCTTGTTCATTATCGTACATGGTTCATCTCTGTTGCCTTCGAAAACAGTGTGCGTTGAGCCTGTTGTGTGTTGTGTTATGATTGGTCGGAACCCCAGCCACGCGCATCGCGCGTGTGCACCATAGGATGCGCCACGATCAAACGACAATCCACATCCCTCACATCACACTCATGCAGCTGTGGCTGGATTGGATTTATATGCGCTAAATGCCTAGAAAATGCACATAATCTCCTAAATATGGTAAATGAGCTCGAAAAATGCCATATTTGAACACGGTGATTTGCAGGGTATATGTTCGTCGTAGAAAAAAACTCAGGGGCAAAGAACAAAGAAAATTTGGATTCCCATTAAATCTTGGTGATTTCCCTCTCGAATTGAACATTCTCGGTGATGGTTCACTTTATGAAAGGCGTGCTTGACGACATAAGCCAAACCTTCTCAAATTTTTACCAGGGCATCGTGAGGCCATACCATGACACCATGCCAGGCATCATGTTTTTCAAGCATTGTTTTAATTTTTTTCTATAGTTGAAAACCCAATAAACAAACGTTTGTGGTTGACAATTACCACATACTTCATAGAAATATCCGTCCATTCCTTGTAAAGGCATGAGAATTTACTAAATGGCACGAGCATGGTTTTCCAGGCCGTTCTTGTGCACCTTTCATGCACCAATTGTTTGAACTTGAATTATGTGCATTAATGCCTAGAAAATGCACAAAATACCCTAAATATGGTAAATGAACCTGGAAAAGTGCCAAATTTGAACACAATGATTTGCAGCGTGTATGTTCATCGTAAAAAACTCATGGACAAAGGACAAAGGAAATTTGGATCCCCCTTCAGTCTTGGTGATTTCCCCCTCAAAACCATGAAACTTCCTCGGTGATGGTTCGATTTATGAAAGGGGTGCATGACGACATAATGCAAACATTCTCAAATTTTTACTAGGGCATGGTGAGGCCATACCATGGCACCAGCCAGGCGTCATGTTTTCCAAGCAAGTATTATATTTTCTATAGCTGTTAACCCACTAAACGACGCATTTGTGGTTGACTATTGCCACACATTTCCTGGAAATCTCTGCCCATTCCTTGTAAAAGGCACGAGAATTTACTAAATAGCACAAGCATGGTTTTCCAGACCGTTCTTGTGCACCTTTTCATGCACCGATTGTTCAAATTTGAATTATGTGCATTAATGCCTAGAAAATGCGCATAATCCCCAAAATATGGTAAATGAGCGTGGAAAATGTCAAATTTGAACAGTTGCATTGGAGGGGGTATGTTGATCGTTGGAAAAAACTGAATGCCAAACTAGGATGGAAATTCGGATTCTCCTTCAATCTAGGTGATTTCCCTCCCGAAAGCATGAAACTTCCTCGATGATGGTTCGATTTATGAAGGGTGTTGTAGGTGTCAAAACTAGCGGATCTCGGGTAGGGGGTCCCGAACTGTGCATCTAAGGCTAATGGTAACAGGAGGCGGGGGACACAATGTTTACCCAGGTTTGGGCCCTCTCTATGGAGGTAATACCCTACTTCCTGCTTGATTGATCTTGATGAATATGAGTATTACAAGATTTGATCTACCACGAGATCGTAATGGCTAAACCCAAGAAGTCTAGCCTATGAGGTTATAATTGTTGTGGCTAAACCCTAGAAGTCTAAACCCTCCGGTTTATATAGACACCGGTGGGGACTAGGGTTGTACAAAGTCGGTTATAGAGAAAGGAATCTACATATTGAATCGTCAAGCTTGCCTTCCACGCAAAGGAGAGTCCCATCTGGACATGGGACGGAGTCTTCTATCTTGTATCTTCATAGTCCAACAGTCCGGCCAAAGTATATAGTCCGGCTGTCCGAGGACCCCTTAGTCCAGGACTCCCTCAGTAGCCCCTGAACAAGGCTTCAATGACGATGAGTCCGGCATGCAGATTGTCTTTGGCATTGCAAGGCAGGTTCCTTCTCCAAGTACTCCAATATAGCCTTGCGAACATAAAAAACATGCCCGTCTCTACAAAACAAGTACCACACACTACCATTGAGAGTATAATATTCCACGTGTCCAATCCGCTGACAAAGTTTTGTTACATGACATTACGTAATCGCCCGGCCATTATTCTGAATCGTTTTCCGGCCTGCTACTTCACTTTTTGTGATGCGGTCTTATTGGCACGTCTTGTCAAAGCAGAGCTCATGTCCCCTTATTACGGGATTCTCATCAACACGGGCGTGGGTAACCCAACCGTTTCATTGGTATGATTCCTTGGGAATAGGCATATTTTAAGGCCACATAGGGGACGTTTGATATTTGCCACCTCTATAAAGAGGCCAGGACTTGTCCTTTTCTTATATGCTAGTCCCTTTCTCCCCCTCCCACCTCGAGTTCCAACACCCAAGGGTCAATCCAGTCACTTCGAGCTTCCAGCCATGTCCGAACACAACCTTCAAGGCCGGTGGATGGCCTCTTCTATCACAGAGGAAGATGTCTCGAAGCTCAGGGAGGCAAGATACTTGAGTGCGGAGATCTACCACAGGCTTCCTGCTCAAGGGCAGGTTATTCCCACTCCCAGATCCAATGGGAGGGTCGTGTTTATCTCCCACTTCCTTCGAGGGCTTGGGTTTGTACTCCATACCTTTGTTCGAGGGGTCATGTTTTATTACGGGCTGGATTTCCATGATCTAGCCCCGGACTCCTTCCTCCACATCTCGTCGTTCATCACCACATGCGAGGCCTTCCTCCGTATTTCTCCACACTTAGGCTTATGTCTTAAGACCTTTAGTGTGAAACCGAAGGTAATCGACGGGAAATAAGCGGAGTGCGGAGGCGCTTCAATAAGCAAGCCTATCAACTCCACTTGGCCAAAGGGCTCCTTTGCAGAATCTTCTGACTTATGGCAACGGGAGTGGTTTTACATCACCAAACCCCGCGGTACAAAGCGGGTAGCCACTCCTGCGTTTCGGTCCGGCCCTCCGCCACAACTCGTATCGTGGATTAAGAAGGGGTTGGACTGGGGATCTACAGATGAAGTGCGGACACTGCAAAGCCGCATTCGGAACCTTATTGAGAAGAACACCAGCCTCATCGATGTAATCCAAGTAATGCTAGTCAGCCAGATCCTACCCTGTCAGCGACGCCCTCTCCGTATGTGGGAATTTAATCTGGAAGGTCCACAGACTCTTCAGCACTTCTCCAGCACAATGCTCAGAGAGATGTGGAAGTTGTTCTTCGGCGCACAAAAACAGTGGTCGGATACTATAGAAGACATCGGTCTTGACTGCAACCATCCGGATACTCCGGTAAGAACTCAACCCCCGAAGACGATCTAGTCAAATTATTCATGACAATGTACTGATAAAACTCTATCCGACCAGGGCGGGCTAAAGAAGGCGGAAAAAATCTGGTGTTCGGCTCCACTTCCCGAAGATACTGCCGATCCGTTATTAACAAGGATGCTGGATCTGGTGCCGTATCAAGTGCCGGCGGGGGAAGATAAAGAGGAGGACGAAGACGCGCAAGGCAGCTTCCACTCTGGAGGCTCACCAGGCAATTCATCCCGGGAGATTGGAACTCCCGCTTCCAAAAGTGGAAGGGAAGGGCGAACTGACATCCCTTCTCCCCATGGGAAGAAAAGGGCCGCTTTTGAAGATTCACAAAGAGAAGCTTGTAAGCGGGGGAAGGTATCCCAGTCAGGGGGCGATATTGACACGCAGTCACCCCGAAAATATAGGCCCTCGGCCGCATCGTAAGTGAATCCGGGTGTTTTAAACATGTCCAGTTCTTTGTCGGCTATAAGGGTAATGTTTTAAACTCATGTTTGCAGTCCAGCCCGCAACCCTCCTCAAAAGTCCTCCTCTTTGGGGGATCTACTTCCGGAGATGATGGAGAGCGAGACGCCTCCACAGATCTCCCTACCTGATAAGGCAGACGATGCCGAGGTATCGTCCTGGAGGATCCTTCCCGATCTTCAAGTGGCGCAAGGGACAGTGAGGACCGGGGCCAAAGGTAATACTTCGGCCGTCCAGGGTCCGGTGTGTGTGGCCCCTACAGGGAACAACAAAAGTCCCGGACTATCAGATGTCCAAGGGACGCCTGATGCATTATTGAACATTTTGCAACATGCCTTCGTCTCAGAGGAACATCGTACCTTGATGGGCACGGTGTTAGAAAGAGTTCGGTCCGCGAAAAGCGGATTGAATGAAGCCTTTTCTAGCCTACTAAGAGGCTTCGAGGTACATAGTGTAATTTCAATTGTATTGTAAGTGCGAAACGCACATGTGTATAGATAGTAGCCCCTGAGACTCTGGTTGACATCCAAAGGAATGCGATCAGAGGATCAAAAATAGATGCCCAGGAAATGATATGGTTATTTGAAACACAGGTTGTTACATCCGTGGAGACTGCCCAATCTATCGAGGTAGAGCATTTGAAGCAGAAAGTTGATGTGGCGGATGATGATATCATGCTTATGAACAGGCGGCTCGACGAGGCACAAGGTATGTCTCTAGGGCACTCAGTACATGCTATTATTGTGAAATGTGCGTGATACTAAAAATTTGTATATCCATGACTGCAGATAATGCCGCCGCAGTGGAGACCCTTCGGGCGGAACTTGCTCATGCCAAGGTGCAAGCGAGAATGAGTAATGCGGCTGCCGAAAAGACAGCCACCGAATTGAAAGTAGAGCAGACCGCTCGGCTTCAGTGCGAGGAGAGGATATCCACCATGGCACTTGAGCTGGAGAATGCCACTAGCTGATGCCAAATTCTTGAGAAAGATAACAAAGCCAAAGCGGCCGATCTGGACAAGGCTTTACAAGAGGCGAAAGAAGCTCGGTCTAAGTCTAGAGCAGCTCGGAAAGAAATCCGACAAGCTGGGGAGATCGCGGTTGGTAAGCCCTTTTTATTGCAAACTAAGTTTGGCGATCCGAAGTATGCACTGCTGAATCAACAGTGGAGTTCTCCGGACTCCTTTATGGATCTTTCGAAGAGTGCTGCCGCGAATCGGTTTTTCCACACGCAAGAAGCACATGAGACGGAAAAGCTATTTTGGTCGCAATTTGACATGCCGAAGCGTCCACTGTTGAACGAACAGATGGCCAAGTTGGCCGAGCTCCACAGGATGTCCAGTGCTGCCATGAAGGACGTCATAGCCTAGCTGTGGCTAAATGAACCCATTCTGAATAGTTATTTCAGTTTGGTGCGGCAACTTGTTAATGTGGTGCCGCGTTTCAATGTTGTGAAGCAGTCAACATGCATAAAAGGTGCACGGATGGCCCTGGCCCATGTCAAGATGTACTGGGCGAAGATGATGGCCACTGATGTTGCAGCGCAGAGTCCACCCAAAGGCAAGGATCTTAACATGCCAGAACACTACTTTGAAGATGTCCTAGAGGGTGCCCGCTTGATAGAGGGTCAGTGCTCGAAGAATATTATGTTCGAGTAAAGTGTATCAAAATTGTAACAAGAATATTATGATATGTTTAAGGCTATGTTTTTATACTTTTGCCCGAATTTTTTTGGTGCCTCATGTGCGACCGTTTCTACATGTATACAATCTGAAAGTTTACAGTCGTCGGCTTTAGCCCCCTCGCGTATAATGCAGGGGTGTTCGAAAAAGCATTTGAGCACACTTGACCCAACGTCTTGGTCGGTTACGGAGGTGTTAGTGCGGCGAACTAGGCAATCAAACTATAGAGCTTTAACACTTTCACTTAGCTATAGGAGTTTGACGGTGGGGCTACTATATAGCCCCTAGTAGGTCCGCGATTATCTGAATATGATGCGTATACATACGTGACCAGAAGGACGGTCCTTTGTTTAACACGGAGGGAATCGCGAAGATTCCGATGAGTCATCGAGTGGTTGACCAGCTCTCGCCGCATCATGACAGTCAGTTTTCGGCTTTCTCTACTGAGGTGCTCATCCGGGCAAGCCGGGACACAATCACAGTAGTTATCCCTTTACTACCCTAGCCGACATCGTGGAACGTAAGGTAGTAAGCACAGGAGCTGGGCAACCCAACTATTGACCAAAGACATGATTCGGAGATGATGCATATAAGGCTAAACTCGCGACGCTGAACACTCCCTATAGGTGTTCGGACTTTACAATATACACCGGGCTGAATACAGCCCTTGGTGATAAACCCATTGTATCAAGGCACGTGTGGCAATCTGACGTGGGGAAAGAGCGCGGATGGTGAGAGCATAAATCTCAAAACATAGTGCTAACCGGGCTGCTCCTATAACATCCACTTTAGTACGATGAGCCGTATGTTTACAGATAATGCCGATATCTCCCTTGGACATTTTACATGCCAGGAAAGTATAAAACAACAAGAGATAAAAAAGGTTTAGACAGGGTCTTAATCTAAAAAAGAAACCTTAATGTGGGGCCCTGCTGCATGTTTGCGCCTTTGTCTCCGTTGTGAAGTGTCCTTGAAGGGTATGGTATGATGGCCATCTGTACAGAAAAAGGAAAAAAAGAAAAAGGAAGACCAGGTAAAAGAATATGGTGTGGCCATAAGTAGAGCCGGTCCATTGTAATGAACCGTGAAGGATAACTTCTAGGGTCCGAATAGGGTCAAGCCGAACTATGAACCTTTTGTGTGCAGAGTGCCCCATGAAGCCGCCCAAGGAATTTTGAGTGTATCTCTTTATGGGACAGTCAATGGGGGCGTAGCTGTTAATCGAGCTCAGGTTTATCTGAGCTGCCGCACTGGGGTGTGCGCTGGACACGTTTAGATGTGTCTGCTGTATTGACGACCAACGAGCTGTTCGGCTTGAATAGGCCATTTTGTGCTTCGACTGCTAAAGCCGCCGTGTATTCCTCTGTGCGAAGAGAGCGCTCCATATTTCCACTAACCGTAATGATGCCACGAGGTCCAGGTATTTTGAGTTTTAGATAAGCATAATGTGGGACTGCATTAAAATGGGCGAAGGCCGTTCTTCCGTGTAGTGCATGATAGCCGCTTCGGAACGGAGCAATGTTGAAGATTAATTCTTCGCTTCGGAAGTTGTCCGGAGAGCCAAAAACAACATCCAATGTTAGAGAGCCCGTGCAGCGGGCTTCTACGCCCGGTATAAGTCCTTTAAAGGTAGTGCTGCTTGGCTTGATTCTTGACGGGTCTAACCCCATCTTGCAGACAATGTCCTGATATATCAGATTGAGACTGCTACCGCCATCCATGAGGACTCGAGTGAGGTAGTATCCGTTGATTATTGGGTCGAGCACTAGGGCAGCCGAACCCCCGTGACGGATACTAGTCGGATGATCCTTGCGATCAAACGTGATCGGACAAGCCGACCATGGGTTGAACTTTGGGGCGATGGGCTCGACAGTGTAGACATCTCAGAGTGCCCGCTTGCGCTCCCACTTCGGGATATGAGTGACATAGAACATGTTCGCTATTTTGATCTCTGGTGGAAATTTCTTCTGCCCCC
>NC_041381.1:485832048-485847863 GCF_002162155.2 Triticum dicoccoides | reverse complement strand
TGCTCTGAGGTCCTTTCCCTCTGTTTTCGGTGTTGAGTTTGCCGTCCTGCTTGAAGACCCAACATTCTCTATTGGTGTGATTGGCTAGTTTGTCGGGAGTGCCATGAATCTGGCAGGGCCTGTCTAGAATTTTATCCAGGTTGGATGGACCGTCTTTGTTGCCTTTAAATGGCTTCTTTTGTTGACCGGGTCTGGAGCCCTAGAATCCGGCGTTTACCGCTATATTGTCTGGGCTTTCTTCATTATTCCAACGTTTATTTTTGTTGCGTCATGGTTTTCCATTATTGTCCCTGACTTCGGATGTGCCGGGGTCGCTGGTGCTACTACGGGCTAACCAGCTGTCTTCGCCCGCACAACAGCGGGTCATAAGTGTAGTTAAGGCGGCCATTGCCCTTGGCTTTTCCTAGCTGAGGTGCCTAGCTAGCCATTTGTCCCGGACAGTATGTTTGAAGGCCGCTAAGGCTTCGGCATCCGGACAGTCGACGATTTTGTTCTTCTTAGTGAGAAACTGGTTCCAAAGTTTATGGGCTGATTCTCCAGGTTGCTGGATTATGTGACTTAGATCGCCTGCATCCGGGGACGGACATAGGTCCCTTGGAAATTGGCCCAAAAAGCATCCTCAAGTTCC
The DNA here is from genome assembly GCF_002162155.2 of Triticum dicoccoides. NCBI lineage: Eukaryota > Viridiplantae > Streptophyta > Magnoliopsida > Poales > Poaceae > Triticum > Triticum dicoccoides. The sequence continues at coordinate 485,847,235 of NC_041381.1, read as the reverse complement.
TCCTAGCTTCCTATTGAATTTTCAGGGAGGCTTTTTAGCCAGTGCCGGGCTGGTCCTTTTAGCTTGAGGGGTAAATATTTGATGGCATGGAGATCGTCTCCGTGTTCCATGTGGATGTGAAGAATGAAGTATTCTATCCAAACCACCGGGTCCGTCGTTCCATCATATGCCTCGATGTTTACGGGTCTAAACCCCTCTGGAAAATCGTCTTCCAGTACCTCATCGGTGAAGCACAGGGGGTGTGCGGCGCCCCCGTACCTGGCTGTGTCGGGTGTTGGTTCCAACGGTTGCAATGTGCGGTATTGGTTCCAAGGTGGTAAATGGATAGTGTATTTTGTTTGATAATCGTGATTCCGTCTAGGAGCATGTTCCCTAGATCCATAGATGGACCTGGTTTTGCCAGCTTTTTTGTGCAAGTTCTCACGTAGATCGTGTTTCTGGTCCTGGGCTGCAGCCTTCCTTCCTTTGCGGGGAGGGGGCGCAGGCTTTTGTACGGCATGGCTTGCCGCTTTATCGCGACCACGAGGTGGTCGGTCCGGCCAGTTGGCCATATTGTTCTTCGGTGGTATAGGCGCAATAGCCTCGTCGTTGAATTCGGGCAGCAGTTTGCATTTAGGATAGCTCTTTGTTTGGCGATTACTGCCATATTTTTCCTCAGTGTCTAGCACTTCATTCCATTTGTCATTGAGCGTATCCTATGCGGCTTTAAGCCGCTGCTTCTGCTTCTTCAGGCTCCTTGCGGTGGTGATAAGCCTCTGGTGGAGGCGTTCTTGTTCTAATGGTTCTTCTGGGATGACGAACTCATCGTCGCCCGGGCTGATCTCCTCTTCAGAGGCGGGTTGGTAATTGTTGTCTTCAGCGGCGCTGTGGTCGGATAATGTCTCTGGACTCTGTTTGCCATCCTCTCGCATGCCCTGCTCCAACACTGGGTCCACGGGGTCCTCAGCTTGGTTCAGATTACCATCATCGTCCGTGACAATGTTGTTATATTTCCATTTGCCGGATCAAGATCGGCGTTTAGGACGCCGACGTTTGGGAGGTTCATCGATAGGCCTCAATCTCCTTACGTGTGTCCACCATGTAAATGTCATATGACGATGTAGCTATCCAATGCCCTGTATGCGGTGGTTCCTACTCCTGTCCGTAATCGTCGTCCATATTGTCGATGTCTTCGGAGTCGTAATCAAGCATGTCGGTTAAATCGTTGATAGTGGCTATTAAGTGGGTGGTGGGTGGGGAACGGATTTCTTCGTGATCCACTTCCCACTCAAGCCGGACATAGTTCGGCCGAGAGTCCCCCGATAAAGAGAGGGGTTTTAATGAATTTAACATGTCACCAAAAGGTGAGTGCTGGAAAATATCCGCGGAGCTGAACTCCAAGACCGGTGCCCAATCAGGTTCGATGGACGTGGATGGACACGGTCCGGAACCCGTGGCTGGACACAAGCCCAGTTCAACGTCAGGCCTGTGTGCGGATCGAGCGCCACTAAGTCTGCGGCCTCCGCGACGGGGTTAAGCTTCCCATCTTCGGACGACACAACCCACCCTGGTTCTAGGGCCAGGGCGGCCCCAGGTGCTATCTCCTGTGGGCGGCCAGATGACAGATTTAGGTCATGTTCATCATGGCGGCCCAGGATAGCCGTCATGGGTTCGAATCCGTCGAAGACCAAATCTCCGCGGATGTCGGCCATGAAATTCAGGCTTCCAAATCTGACCTAATGGCCAGGGCGTACCTATCGATCTGCTCCATATGGCCAAGTGAGTTGGCCCGCAGTGCGAAGCCACCGAATACGAAGATCTGTCCGGGGAGAAAGATCCCCCCTAGACTGCGTTGTTGTAGATGATTGATGGAGCCATCAAGCCTATCTTCGATGGCATAGTGGAACTCTCAATGAAAGCACCAATGCCGGTGTCAAAACCGGCGAATCTCGGGTAGGGGGTCCCGAACTGTGCATCTAAGGCTAATGGTAACAGGAGGCGGGGGACACAATGTTTACCCGGGTTCGGGCCCTCTCTATGGAGGTAATACCCTACTTCCTGCTTGATTGATCTTGATGAATATGAGTATTACAAGAGTTGATCTACCACGAGATCGTAATAGCTAAACCCTAGAAGTCTAGCCTATGAGGTTATGATTGTTGTGGCTAAACACTAGAAGCCTAAACCCTCCGGTTTATATAGACACCAGGGGACTAGGGTTGTACAACGTCGGTTATAGAGAAAGGAATCTACATATCCAAATCGCCAAGCTTGCCTTCCACGCAAAGGAGAGTCCCATCTGGACATGGGACGAAGTCTTCTATCTTGTATCTTCATAGTCCAACAGCCCGGCCAAAGTATATAGTCCGGCTGTCCGAGGACCCCTTAGTCCAGGACTCCCTCAGGCATGCATGACGACATAAATCAAACCTTCTCAGCTTTTTACCAGGGCACGGTGAGGCCATACCATCGCACCATGCCGGGCGTCATGTTTTTCAAGCATGCATTTCATTTTTCTATAGTTGATAACCCAATAAATGATGTGTTTGTGGTTGACTATTCCCACACTTTCCCTTGAAATCTTTACCCATTCCTTGTAAAAGGCATGATAATGTACTAAAAACCATGAGTATGGTTTTTCCAGACCGTTCTTGTGCACCTATTCACGCAACAATTGTTCGAATTTTAATTATGTGGATTAATGCCTAGAAAATGTACAAAATTCCCTAAGTACGGTAAATGAGCCCGGAAAAATGCCAAATTTGAACACGTTGCATTCGAGGGGGTATGTTGATTGTAGAAAAAACTGAATGATAGGCTAGGAAGGAAATTTGGATTCCCACCCCCTTCAATCTTGCTGATTTCCCCATCGAAACCATGAAAATTCCTCGGTAATGGTTCAATTTATGAATGGCGTGGACGACGACATAAGCCAAACCTTCTCAAATTTGTACTAGGGCATGGTGAGGCCATACCATGGCACCATGCCAGCCATCATGTTTTTCAAGCATGTATTTCATTTTTCTATAGTTGAAGAAACAATAAACGACATGTTTGTGGTTGACTATTGCCACAGATTTCCGTGAAATATCTGCCCATTCCTTGTAAAAGGCTTGAGAATTTACTAAATAGCATGATCATGGTTTTCCAGACTGTTCTTGTGCGCCTTTTCATGCATCGATTGTTTGAATTTGAATTGTGTGCATTAATGCCTAGAAAATGCACATAATACCCTAAATATTGTAAATGAACCCAAAAAATTGCCAAATTTGAACACGATGATTTGAAGGTTTTATGTTCATCATAGAAAAAACTCATGGACACTGAACAAAGGAAATTTGGATAACCCTTCAATCTCGGTGATTTACTATCGCACATGATTCATCTCTGTCGCCTCTACGAACCTTGTGTGTTCACCCACACATGCAAAAGGAAAAAAAATAAAACCCTCGCCCACTTCGTCCGCACCCACTCGCCGCGGACTCCTCCGCAACTCTACACCTCATCAACTCATATCGTGGTGGTCATCCTAAGCTCGGCGACTATCATCGACGGGCGGAGGTCGCGCTCCAAATGGCACGGGATTTCGCACCTACCGCTTTCCGCCGCCTATTTGCACCGGCATTCTAGACTCTGGTTGATTGGGGTTTTGTGCGAGATTGGGCCGGGGATGTTTCTCATGGAGAAGGTAATCAGGTTAGCAAAATATTCACTCATCTCTTATGGAATTCCATCCGTCGCTGTTAATCAACCGGCAAAACTCACCGTGGATTCATTTTTCTTCTAGCTGTTTCGAGGGTTTTCAATCATGTGTCCACAATGCCAGCACAAATCGGGCAAGTGTGATCGCGGCAAGTCGGAAACGAAGTTCTATCTCACCATTCCGGATGACTTCGGTGTCAAAACCGGCGGATCTCGAGTAGGGGGTCCCGATCTGTGCGTCTTAGGCTGATGGTAACAGGAAGCAAGGGACACAATGTTTACCCAGGTTCGGGCCCTCTTGATGGAGGTAAAACCCTACTTCCTGCTTGATTAATATTGAAGATATGTGGAATACAAGAGTAGATCTACCACGAGATCGTAGAGGCTAAACCCTAAGAGCTAGCCTATGATGGTATGATTGTAATTGTGATCGGCCTTCTAAGGACCATGCTCCCCGGTTTATATAGACACCGGAGAGCTAGGGTTTACATGGAGTCGGTTACAAGGAAGGAAACACAATATCTGGATCTCCAAGCTTGTCTTCCACGCAAAGGAGAGTCCCATCCGGACACGAGCCGGAGTCTTGAGTCTTGTATCTTGACGCTTCTATAGTCCGGACGATGTATATATTCCGGCTGTCCGGATACCCCCTTATCCAGGACTCCCTAAGTAGCCCCTGAACCAGGCTTCAATGACGATGAGTCCGGCGCGCAGTCTTGTCTTCGGCATTGCAAGGCGGGTTCCTCCTCCGAATACTCCAAGGTGATTATTGAACACGTAGGTTGTGTCCGGATCTGCAAGATGATCTTCACACACCCTTAGCATAAATCTGTTCTGCTGGCAATCTTCGTACATCGTGCCCTTGCATCGTTACCTGGTCCAACACGAACCAGCATTTCCTGCTCCACCTCGACTCGCGTTGCGAGGCAGTTTTATCGGCACGTCCTGCCAAAGCAGAGATCGTGTGTCACATCCCTAGCTGCTGGTAGTGCTCTAGGCTAGCTTCATGTGTGCATCATGTCTATATTTTCGAAACTTGAACTGAGGAATTTTGGAAGCCTCAAAAACTTAAATAAAAGAGGGGCAAAAACCCTAGAAATCTCATTCATTGCTCCAAAATGCTCTTCTTAAATGTTTGATAATTTTTGGTAAGGGTTCTGGTCCCAACCAAAATATTGAACATTTTTAAGGAATTATTTTTGGGACTTTGGATTTAATTCATTAGCTATTTGAATTTGAATTATATTCATATAATTAGAATATAATTTCAAATACCCCCTGAAATATTTTATAAGCTTTTGGAAAAGTCCATCTAGCAATATAAAATATTCAGAGGAGTTTTTGGCATTGTTTGAATTATTTTTAAATTCAAAACAGTGGCAAAACAGATTAAATAAAATAAAACAGAACAGAAATAGGAAAACAGAGAGAGGGAGAGAAGGCCACCTGGGCCACTTACCTGGCGCCACTTACCTGGCCCAGCTCCATCTAGCCGGCCCAGCCCACCTCCTCCCCCTTGTCATCTTCCTCCTCTGCCACGAGGACGAACAGAGGCGAGGCGTGGCGCGCGCCCGAGAGGCCTCGGCCACCTCCTGCTTCCCCCTGGCCACCTCCTGCTTCCTCCTCGACGCCCGGAGACGCCACGCACCTCCTTGCCTCTCTTCCTCACTCTCCCGCGTCCCCATCCTCTCCCCGGAACACTCCCCCCTCCTCTGTTCTCCTCAGCGAGCGGAGCCCGTCGCCGCCGCTTGCTGCTGCCGCGGCCACCGCCTTCCCCTCACCCCTCTGACGTGCCCGAGAGCCCCACCTTCGCCTTCTACGCCTCCTCGACGAGCCAAACAACCGGGGACGCGCCGTATCGCCGCCATCGACATCATCTTCAACCTCGGGCACCGCCGATCTCCGTCGCCGATATGTCGTCCACAACCCGTCCCCGAGCCCAACGAGACCGCCGACGAACTCGCTGTGAGCTCCACTCCGTTTCCCCTCCTTCGTTTTGCTCGTTTCCATGTCGTAGCACCCCCGCCCACATTCCCGAGCACCGCCGTCCGCCATGGCCGCGTAGCTCTCCTGACCTGAGCCCCTCTGCTCGAACCCGTGGCACCAGCGCGCTTCTGGTGGCCCGCGGATGCCGTCTGGACCACCAGCTTCCCCTCCCGAGCACCACAACGCCAAACCCGCAGGTGCCTGAACTCCGGCCGCCGCGGAAGTGCTCGTCACCGTCGACTCAGGCCGTCCCAGCTGCTGTCGCTGCTACCACTAGATGCGCAAGAACGCCAGCAAGCCGTAGCAACAAACTGCGCTCAAAATGGAGCCCCGTAGCGTTTTTCCGAAACGCTCCGCCGTCGTTTTGGTCGCCGCCGGCGTAACTCCGGCGAGGGTGACGTGGCGCTGATTTAGTTAGCACTAATGACCACGCTAAACACCCCCACAGCCACTGACAGTGGGCCCCACCCCTGGTCAAACCCCAGTCAGCGCTGGGTTTGACCGGGATTAGCTCCTGTGTCACTGACGTGTGGCCCCCACACGTCAGGTTTGACCTGGGGCGCCCAGTTGACCCTGCTGACGTCACTGTGACGTGGTGCTGACGCCATAATTCATTTCTGGATTTATTATTATTCATGAAATTCCAGAAAATTGTAAAAACTTCTAAAATTCATAGAAATTCAACCGTAACTCCAAATTAAATAAATTATATATGAAAAATTATCAGAAAAATTCAAGGAATCCATCTGTACCATTTTCATGCATGTTAGAACAACTTATGGCTGCAGTTTAGCACAAATCAATTAAATGGCATTTGAATAATCACATATGGAGTTTGAATTTGAATATTATATTCAAACCAACTTCATTTAATCTGTTGCTAGTTGCATTAGCTCAAAACACATTCATATTGCCATGTCATGAGCATGCATCATATTGTGCATTGCATTGATTGTGTTCATTTCTGTGTTGCCGGTATTTGTCCCCTCTCGATAGACGTGATACCGATGATGTGATCATTGACACTGATGAAGACTCAATGTTATCTTCAGAAGTGCCAGGCAAGCAAAACCCCCCTTGTTCATTCCGATACAATCCTACTCTCTCGCTCCTGCTCCTTTTTACTGCATTAGGACAACATCGATTCATCTGTTACTTGCTGCGGTAGCTGAACCCCTTTATCCTTTGCATGACCTGTCATTGCCATAGTAAATAGATGAAACCCACTAGCATGAGTAGGAGTTGTTTGAGCCCTGTTGTGACTACTCATTCATGTTTGTTTGTCATGCCTGCTACTGCTTAGAGTTGAGTCAGGTCTGATTCATCGGGGATGAATCAGAGGTGTGTGAACATGTCCTACTGTGTGTGAGCTAAGTGTGTGAACACGATTTGGTAAAGGTAGCAGTGAGAGGCCATGTAGGAGTACATGGTGGGTTGTCTCATTGCAGCCGTCCTCAGGAACTGAGTTCTGTGTTTGTGATCCATGATTCAGCTACTACCACGCATTGGGCCCGAAACCAATGGACTCTCTCGGCTTCTTGATCACCCTTGTCCTCTGTCCAGGAGTTGCAAGTAGTTTCTGGTGTTTGTAGTATGCTGGAGGCCGTGCGCAGCGCTGACCGTAGGGGTGGGCTGTGATGCGGTAGGCATGTGGCCGGGTAAACCGGGCGCCCGTTTGGTGTCACGGAACCCTGTTCACATCGTTTGGGGCTGTGAGCGAAACTCCGGCCGGATCTCCTCATGGATGGAACCCGAATAGGCGATAAACCTGGACTAGAGACTTGAGTGTTTAGGCAGGCCGTGGCCGACACCCACGTTGGGCTTCCGCTTGAAGGTTGCCGAGTACATGTCGTGTAAACGGCGGTAAGTGGTGAGAGCGTGTGTGAAGAAGTACACCCTGCAGGGTTAACATCATCTATTCGAATAGCCGTGTCCACGGAAAAGGACTTCTGGGTTGCTTATATCAGTTCATAGACAAGTGAAAGTGGATACTTTAAAATGCGCAAGATAAGCGTGAGTGCTATGGATGGCGTTCTCGTAGGGAGACGGGAGCGGATCCATAGTGGTGTATTGATATGGTGAATATGTGGACTCGTGTGCGCCACCTCAAAAGAGTTACATTGCAGTCGTAGTTCAGGATAGCCACCGAGTCAAAGCTGGCTTGCTGCAGTTAAACCCCACCATCCCTTTGTTGATAATGATGCATATGTAGTTAGTTCTGATGTAAGTCTTGCTGGGTACATTTGTACTCACGTTTGCCTATTTTATGTTTTGCAGAGAGACTTCAGTCTCACTAGTAGTTCCACGTGGACTTCGACGTTTAGCTTGTTACCTCAGCTACGATCTTGTGCCCTCGGCAGGATCTGATAGATAGCCAGGCTTCTCAGCCTTTTTCAGTTATAGATGTCTGTACCCAGACATGATAGCTTCCGCTTGTGTTTGACTTGTATGCTCTGATTGTTGGGTCATGAGACCCATGTTTGTAATATCTCACTCCTCGGAGCCTAATGAATAAATTACTTGAGTCGTAGAGTCATGTTGTGATGCCATGTTGTATTTGCACATATCGAGCATATTGTGTGTATGTTATTGAAATGCTTGGTATGTGTGGGATCTGACCTTCTAGTTGTTTATCTTTAGTAGCCTCTCTTACCGGGAAATGTCTCCTAGTGTTTCCACCGAGCCATGGTAGCTTGCTACTGCTCCGGAACACTTAGGCTGGCCGGCATGTGTCCTTCTTCGTTCCTGTGTCTGTCCCTTCGGGGAAATGTCACGCGATGAATACCGGAGTCCTGTTAGCCCGCTACAGCCCGGTTCACCGGAGTCCTGCTAGCCCAGTGCTACAGCCTGGATTCACTCGCTGATGACCGACACGTTCGATGCTGGGTCATGGATGCCTGTCCCTGTAAGTCTGTGCCACTTTGGGTTTACGACTAGTCATGTCAGCCCGGGCTCCTTATCATATGGATGCTAGCGACACTATCATATACGTGTGCCAAAAGGCGCAAACGGTCCCGGGCTAAGGTAAGGCGACACCATGGGAATACCGTGCGTGAGGTCGCAAAGTGATATGAGGTGTTACATGCTAGATCGATGTGGCATTGAGTCGGGGTCCTGACAGCGTTGGTATCAGAGCTTGACTGCCTGTAGGATTACCAAGCCAAACTGGTCGAAGTTGAGTCTAGAAATTCTTTAGTTATGTAAGGGAATTGATTGTGGGATGGAACGTAAGGCTCTTTTTACTCCTTATACCTTATGCCTTCTGATCTGAGTCATCTTATCTTTCCTGCGGGGATTAAGAACTAGGCTATCTTTTCTTTCTATCAGGATCACGTGTTACTAATCCGTAGACTTATAGATTGTTGGACTTAAGCCTCGTTTCAGTTCCTAGTACTTCTGTATGTTAATTATTGATCTCGAGACCTTGATATTGTGCTTCTGAGTGGTTATGCCACCATTTTTGTGAATGTCTCAAATCTTTTCTGAGCATTTACAGCCGTTATGCTGTCCGAGTCATTCCAGGTTTCTAAATAGTCTGATGCATTTGCAAAATCCTTTCCCTCTGGTTTCGATGTTCCTTTATGCCAGCTCAATCACACTAATTGTTGAGTTGAGGTATTCTATTGCCTTGACATTATGTTGGAGTTACTATTATGACCCTAGGTGTCTCAGGGGATCATCTAGTAGTCTAGCCATGATTTATGTTCCAGTGTGATGACTCTGGCCGTCATTATCGAAAGCATCCCACGATGCCATTTAGTTAGTAGGTATTCTATTCCTGGGTTTTGAACCCGAGATTCACCCTACTTGCTTCATGTTGATAGTTTTGCTCGTTCCTTTAGGTTATTAGTAACCTTTGCATTAGTCCTCGATGTTCGTGGTATTCCTTTCTTCCAAATACTATGAACCGCTTATGGCAGATGTTCCTCGCTGATCGAAAGATCACAATCAGAGTGCTCTCGATGGGTTCTCGATTCTACATTGTGACTCTGCCAGTTCTACCTTTCTGCATGGGTTATCCGGAAGAAATATGTGGAATTCGTTCGACATGCTAAACCATGCATCCACAACTCAGAAAATCGTATGTTCCTTTGAGTTGTCCCTCTTTAGTTGTCTTCTGACCCTCGTCTATCAATTGATAGTCAAGAGTATGCGTGCATTCGTTCGTCGATGCCTATTACCCTTGTGGTCCGCCAAGCCATTCTATTTCAGAATGAATAGGAGAAACAAACTCCAGAATCTCATCCATATCTAGGATTGGGTCAAAGCAATTGTATTCCGCAGATCAAAATGCCAATCCAGCTTCTGGTCTGCTCTACCCTGAAGTATTACCTTCTTTATGACAGGAATTTCATGAGAATTGCACCACCTTTTTGTGAATTCTTGACATAGTGATACTTCTCGCCATCCTTTTTCATTCCTCGGTTCCGTGTTGTTGCAGCCGGAGTGCCGACAAGTGAATCATGATGTGTGAACTCAATACTCCTAGCAACCCCATTGCTTGGTAGTTAATGGACAATAATCTTATTCTTAGTATGTTGGTTATTGAATCACCATTCTAAGATTGATCGTGCTACCTAGTCCTTATTTCCTAGTGCACTCTTTGATTGATGAGTTAGGATTTTGTCAAGTCCTCGCTCATTTGATCATATCATCTTGCCCTGAAAAGCAAGATTGTTCTCGAGCTTAGTAACATATCGGTGGTTCGTGATTTCCGAAGATCTTCTCGGAAGTATTACCAGGTTGTCACCTGACCGCTATGTTGAGCTCGTGATCAAGTTGGTTTCTTGTGAACCACCTTCTCTCCAAGAATCGGTGTTAGATATCCCTGAGCTAGTTGGTTAAGCTAAACGATTACTTGGAGGGTTGGAAGATAAAAGCTTGCCTGACTTAGTTCGTCCCAAAGGGATATTCTTGTGTAGTGTGTGTTGAAGAAAGATGATATCTTCATCGATTGGTCCCTGTGATCAGTTGCTGGACCTATCGTCTTATCAATTCTTTGATTTGAGTGTGGGCTATCGTCAAATCAAGTCAGAACCAACGATGCTCGTAATGTTGTCTTCCTCGTGGTTCCTCCCTCGAGCATACACCATTATATCTTTTGGGTCTGACCAATGCTATCACCGTGTTCACACGATGGTGGAAGTCCAGTGATATGGAAATTCCGATGAGTTGTTGTTGAGTCCATTGACAACATCCTTATCTCCTCCATGATGTTGTTGAACATTAAGTTAGTGTTGGAAACTTTTGAAAGCATTTTCTTCATGCTAGCTCATGAAGTACTTGTTTGATGAAAGGAGTGACTTCCTTTGATTCACGTGCATTTTGATGTAAGCTGCCGTCGTGAATTCGAGAAAGTTTGTTTTTGCTCCTTTGGAATCATCCCAAGTCGGTCATGCACGTGCGAAGAATTCTATGGTCTGTTAGACTGATCATCTTCATTCCATATGTATATCCTAGCACACCAAGCCACTGACTGATTTGATCAAGGAGAAGGAGTATCTTCATAAGAGCTAATCCGGACTTATGAAAGAACTTCGATATCTTCGCTGATGGTTCCCAACCAGAACTCGGTAGTGTTTTATTGTAAGACTACCATGTGGGCATGCTTGTCTGGGACAACGTGTTCACATGTTTGTAGCAGAACCAGCTCATGTTTTGGAGCTTGCTATCGTAGTTCATCTCCCGAGAATCCCGCAACGTCATCTCGTCGATTTGTGTTGCAAACTTTCATTTTTCTTCCTAAGACTCGATGAGCCTGGAATATCCTAACACCAACCAGAGCTGAATCTCAGGCAGATATGATGGTTGGAACATTTCCCTAAGAACTATAATATTGGTCTCTCGATAACCGGTAAGGTGGATGTCGTGGCCAACACACCCATCCGGTAGACCTATTATTATAGTATCTTGTTTGAGGAAGTTGGCCACCCCCCCATAGGGATTTCGTAGGATTTACTCCCTAGTTGCCCCTATGGATTTCTGAGATCCCGAAGTCCGACCTTTTTACTTGATGTTCTAGATATCAAACCATATCTATGAGTGGGTTACACTAGCACATCAAGGAGAACATTAGAAGCGGAGTGCTAAGTGTCTCTCGGTCGATCATCCAGATTTTGTTTCCTTGGCCTCGCCGAGGGTGAAATCTGAGAAGGTGTTATCTTCCTTTGCATCTGCATCCTCCATCACCATTCATCATGGTAGTAAGTTGTGTTACCGGACCCTTGACACGGATGTTGGTAAAACCTTGATGATTATGGAATTGCTCAAGTTCTTGAGAGCATGCACAAGCGCTAGGTGTTATCATCGGCATTAACTGGGTTTGCTCTCAGTTTCCTCGGCAATGCTATGACCTATTCAAACAGTGAATTCACTCTCTATTGTTGGGTTCTTCCCCAGTTACCAGAATCATTCCCAGCATTTGCATTTTGTTCCCAGCTTGCACCGCCAATGTGCCATTCTACCATGGGTCTCTTCCATTTCCGGTGATAAGCAAATTCATCCATTGCGTTGTCTTCAACAAGGTAATCCACATCATCCAAGTCTGAGTATGCCATTCTACCGACCCCCTCCAAATGATCGCTCGAGAATTGCCTTAGGCTGGTTTAAAGAGTTTCAATGATCTCTGAATCAAAAGTAATTCTTTTGCCACTTAAGGGGATATCTCTACGAGTCACCTTCCCTAAGGTGTATCGTTATGGTATCATGGCAACTCAACTCCTCGCTACGTTGACAATCGTTTACCACCTTCTTAAGCGTGAAATTGTGGTCTACCTAGTGAACCTTCGTCATCTGCTTCACTCCATCCCTATGGATGTGTGCTTCGCCTCTCAGCTCAAGAGATGTTCCTATGTCTCATTCCGTGAGTTGTTCGATCTTCGAGAAGATCGACCCTTCTAGAGTCTCCTTCTTCCCTCCATGTCATGTGACAGGATTTCTCAGAGCAAGACCTCGAGTCAAAGATGGTGATCGAATCAACGTTCAATTGAAGTGCACCCTGGATCGTGAAGATTATACTAGTTGCGTTTACCCTTCACCTTACCCTACGCTTGAATCTCGAGACGAGATTCTTGTTTAGTGGGGGTGAGTTGTCACATCCCTAGCTGCTGGTAGTGCTCTAGGCTAGCTTCATGTGTGCATCATGTCTATATTTTCGAAACTTGAACTGAGGAATTTTGGAAGCCTCAAAAACATAAATAAAAGAGGGGCAAAAACCCTAGAAATCTCATTCATTGCTCCAAAATGCTCTTCTTAAATGTTTGATAATTTTTGGTAAGGATTCTGGTCCCAACCAAAATATTGAACATTTTTAAGGAATTATTTTTGGGACTTTGGATTTAATTCATTAGCTATTTGAATTTGAATTATATTCATATAATTAGAATATAATTTCAAATACCCCCTGAAATATTTTATAAGCTTTTGGAAAAGTCCATCTAGCAATATAAAATATTCAGAGGAGTTTTTGGCATTGTTTGAATTATTTTTAAATTCAAAACAGTGGCAAAACAGATTAAATAAAATAAAACAGAACAGAAATAGGAAAACAGAGAGAGGGAGAGAAGGCCACCTGGGCCACTTACCTGGCGCCACTTACCTGGCCCAGCTCCATCTGGCCGGCCCAGCCCACCTCCTCCCCCTTGTCATCTTCCTCCTCTGCCAGGAGGACGAACAGAGGCGAGGCGTGGCGCGCGCCCGAGAGGCCTCGGCCACCTCCTGCTTCCCCCTGGCCACCTCCTGCTTCCTCCTCGACGCCCGGAGACGCCACGCACCTCCCTGCCTCTCTTCCTCACTCTCCAGCGTCCCCATCCTCTCCCCGGAACACTCCCCCCCTCCTCTGTTCTCCTCACCGAGCGGAGCCCGTCGCCGCCACTTGCTGCTGCCGCGGCCACCGCCTTCCCCTCACCCCTCTGACGTGCCCGAGAGCCCCACCTTCGCCTTCTACGCCTCCTCGATGAGCCAAACAACCAGGGACGCGCCGTATCGCCGCCATCGACATCATCTTCAACCTCGGGCACCGCCGATCTCCGTCGCCGATATGTCGTCCACAACCCGTCCCCGAGCCCAACGAGACCGCCGACGAACTCGCTGTGAGCTCCACTCCGTTTCCCCTCCTTCGTTTGCTCGTTTCCGTGCCGTAGCACCCCCGCCCACATTACCGAGCACCGCCGTCCGCCATGGCCGCGTAGCTCTCCTGACCTGAGCCCCTCTGCTCGAACCCGTGGCACCAGCGCGCTTCTGGTGGCCCGCGGATGCCGTCTGGACCACCAGCTTCCCCTCCCGAGCACCACAACGCCAAACCCGCAGGTGCCCGAACTCCGGCCGCCGCGGAAGTGCTCGTCGCCGTCGACTCAGGCTGTCCCAGCTGCTGTCGCTGCTACCACTAGATGCGCAAGAACGCCAGCAAGCCGTAGCAACAAACCGCGCTCAAAATGGAGCCCCGTAGCGTTTTTCCGAAATGCTCCGCCGTCGTTTTGGTCGCCGCCGGCGTAACTCCGGCGAGGGTGACGTGGCGCTGATTTAGTTAGCACTAATGACCACGCTAAACACCCCCACAGCCACTGACAGTGGGCCCCACCCCTGGTCAAACCCCAGTCAGCGCTGGGTTTGACCGGGATTAGCTCCTGTGTCACTGACGTGTGGCCCCCACACGTCAGGTTTGACCTGGGGCGCCCAGTTGACCCTGCTGACGTCACTGTGACGTGGTGCTGACGCCATAATTCATTTCTGGATTTATTATTATTCATGAAATTCCAGAAAATTGTAAAAACTTCTAAAATTCATAGAAATTCAACCGTAACTCCAAATTAAATAAATTATATATGAAAAATTATCAGAAAAATTCAAGGAATCCATCTGTACCATGTTCATGCATGTTAGAACAACTTATAGCTGCTGTTTAGCACAAATCAATTAAATGGCATTTGAATAATCACATATGGAGTTTGAATTTGAATATTATATTCAAACCAACTTCATTTAATCTGTTGCTAGTTGCATTAGCTCAAAACACATTCATATTGCCATGTCAGGAGCATGCATCATATTGTGCATTGCATTGATTGTGTTCCTTTCTGTGTTGCCGGTATTTGTCCCCTCTCGATAGACGTGATACCAATGATGTGATCGTTGACACTGATGAAGACTCAATGTTATCTTCAGAAGTGCCAGGCAAGCAAAACCCCCCTTGTTCATTCCGATACAATCCTACTCTCTCGCTCCTGCTCCTTTTTACTGCATTAGGACAACATCGATTCATCTGTTACTTGCTGCGGTAGCTGAACCCCTTTATCCTTTGCATGACCTGTCATTGCCACAGTAAATAGATGAAACCCACTAGCATGAGTAGGAGTTGTTTGAGCCCTGTTGTGCCTACTCATTCATGTTTGTTTGTCATGCCTGCTACTGCTTAGAGTTGAGTCAGGTCTGATTCATCGGGGATGAATCAGAGGTGTGTGAACATGTCCTACTGTGTGTGAGCTAAGTGTGTGAACACGATTTGGTAAAGGTAGCGGTGAGA
>NC_041381.1:485824942-485831978 GCF_002162155.2 Triticum dicoccoides | reverse complement strand
TGTTTGTAGTATGCTGGAGGCCGTGCGCAGCGCTGACCGTAGGGGTGGGCTGTGATGCGGTAGGCATGTGGCCGGGTAAACCGGGCGCCCGTTTGGTGTCACGGAACCCTGTTCACATCGTTTGGGGCTGTGAGCGAAACTCCGGCCGGATCTCCTCATGGATGGAACCCGAATAGGCGATAAACCTGGACTAGAGACTTGAGTGTTTAGGCAGGCCGTGGCCGACACCCACGTTGGGCTTCCGCTTGAAGGTTGCCGAGTACATGTCGTGTAAACGGCGGTAAGTGGTGAGAGCGTGTGTGAAGAAGTACACCCTGCAGGGTTAACATCATCTATTCGAATAGCCGTGTCCACGGAAAAGGACTTCTGGGTTGCTTATATCAGTTCATAGACAAGTGAAAGTGGATACTTTAAAATGCGCAAGATAAGCGTGAGTGCTATGGATGGCGTTCTCGTAGGGAGACGGGAGCGGATCCATAGTGGTGTATTGATATGGTGAATATGTGGACTCGTGTGCGCCACCTCAAAAGAGTTACATTGCAGTCGTAGTTCAGGATAGCCACCGAGTCAAAGCTGGCTTGCTGCAGTTAAACCCCACCATCCCTTTGTTGATAATGATGCATATGTAGTTAGTTCTGATGTAAGTCTTGCTGGGTACATTTGTACTCACGTTTGCCTATTTTATGTTTTGCAGAGAGACTTCAGTCTCACTAGTAGTTCCACGTGGACTTCGACGTTTAGCTTGTTACCTCAGCTACGATCTTGTGCCCTCGGCAGGATCTGATAGATAGCCAGGCTTCTCAGCCTTTTTCAGTTATAGATGTCTGTACCCAGACATGATAGCTTCCGCTTGTGTTTGACTTGTATGCTCTGATTGTTGGGTCATGAGACCCATGTTTGTAATATCTCGCTCCTCGGAGCCTAATGAATAAATTACTTGAGTCGTAGAGTCATGTTGTGATGCCATGTTGTATTTGCACATATCGAGCATATTGTGTGTATGTTATTGAAATGCTTGGTATGTGTGGGATCTGACCTTCTAGTTGTTTATCTTTAGTAGCCTCTCTTACCGGGAAATGTCTCCTAGTGTTTCCACCGAGCCATGGTAGCTTGCTACTGCTCCGGAACACTTAGGCTGGCCGGCATGTGTCCTTCTTCGTTCCTGTGTCTGTCCCTTCGGGGAAATGTCACGCGATGAATACCGGAGTCCTGTTAGCCCGCTACAGCCCGGTTCACCGGAGTCCTGCTAGCCCAGTGCTACAGCCTGGATTCACTCGCTGATGACCGACACGTTCGATGCTGGGTCATGGATGCCTGTCCCTGTAAGTCTGTGCCACTTTGGGTTTACGACTAGTCATGTCAGCCCGGGCTCCTTATCATATGGATGCTAGCGACACTGTCATATACGTGTGCCAAAAGGCGCAAACGGTCCCGGGCTAAGGTAAGGCGACACCATGGGAATACCGTGCGTGAGGCCCCAAAGTGATATGAGGTGTTACATGCTAGATCGATGTGGCATTGAGTCGGGGTCCTGACATCGTGTCCTCCTTAATACGGGATCTTTCATCAATATGGGCATATGCGACCCCATGGCGACTGTTGGTATAATTCCGTGTTTCTTTTTAGATAAGTCTCAAGAGGTCACGCTGAGGACTCTTGGTATTCATCCCTTTTATAAAGGGGTCAAGGCCTACGCCTCGTTTCCACCTCCCCTGCTCCTTCTCGTACCTCAAGCTCCATCGCTCAAAATCTAAGCTCCAACACCCCAGATCCTCCAGTATGTCCGGATCCGACGCAGCAGGCCGGTGGGTGGCCTCCTCGATTCAGGACGAGGATATTGCGAAGCTGAGGGAGGTTGGATACCTGACTACTGATATCCAGCACAGGCTTCCTGCTCCGGGGCAAGTCATCCCCACGCGGGAGCCCAATGAGAGCGTCGTGTTTACTCCTCACTTCCTCCGAGGCCTAGACCTCACCCTCGACCCCTTTGTGAGGGGGCTCATGTTCTATTATGGCTTGGATTTCCATGATCTGCCTCCAGATGCCATCCTCCATATCTCGTCTTTCATTATTGTGTGCGAGGCTTTTCTCCACGTCAACCCACACTTCGGCTTATGACTAAAGACCTTCAATGTGAAGCCGAAGATGATCGAGGGGCGACATGCGGAGTGTGGAGGCGCCATAATAAGCAGGAACGCCGATGCCCCATGGCCAGAGGGTTCTTTTCTGGAAGTGTCCGACGTATGGCAACGGAGATGGTTCTATGTCACTGCTCCCAGAGGCACAAAGTGGTAGCTGCCACCGAGTTCCGCTCAGGCCCTCCATCACAGTTGGCATCTTGGACCGATGTGGGATGGAGTTATGGGCCTCCTGGCGATGTACCTGAACTTTAGAATCGCATCCGGGAGCTTATTAGGAGGGACATAAATCTTGTCAGCATAATTCAAGTAATGCTAGTCCGGCGGATATTGCCGTGCAAACATCGTCCTCTCCGTATGTGGGAGTTTAATCCGGAAGGTCCATGGACTATTAAGCACTTCTTCAGCTTGACGCCGAAGGAATGTGTAAATTATTCTTCAGACCACAAGCAAAGTGTCCGGACACCATCGAGGATGCGGGCCTAAGCTGCAATCGCCTAGATGCCCAAGTAAGCAACCTTAAAGCCATATGCTTCATTTATATTTATCATGATTATTGTTCTAACACTCCCTCCGCGGCCAGGAATGGCTCGACAAGGCGAAGAGAATCAGGTGTCTGGCGCCACTTCCTAGAGGCCCGCCTGGTCCAACCATTGCAAAGATGCTGGACCGGGCGCTCAGCAAAATCCCTTTAGGGAAAGGCGAAGGAAAGGGCAGTGAAGCTAAACTGCATGCGCTGCGCATCCGGACCGGGGAAATTGCTAACCCTCCTATGGAGGATAGTTGGGAAGGGAAGGTCAAAGCCTCCTCCCCACACAGGAAGAAGAGGGCCGCCTCTGAAGATTTGGAGGCGGAGACGCCCAAGCAAGGGAAGAAAACATCACCAAGGGGCTCTGCCGCGACGGGCGCCCTCACCACGTCATGCCCACCAACGGGCCAGCCCTCCTACGAGCCGTAAGTCATTCACTAATTCGAAGGTGAGATGTTACTCCGAGATCCATAACCAGGACTTTGTTTTTGGTAGTCTGGCGAGCAGCTCTTCTCAACAGAGTTCGTCTTCGAGGGACCTTCGCCCGGAGATGATGGAGAGTGAAACCGCACCCAACTCCCCGCCTCATGAGGCGGGCGACACGGAGGTGTCGTCACAGAGGAGTCTGGATATGCCGAAGCCGGAGGCTAGTACGTCAGCCGCCCTGAGCCCGGAGCGTTTGGCTCCCACGGGGGGCGATGAGAAGGGTCTGGCGCAGTTTAGTGTCCGACCGGACGTACTGATGGGCCATCTGGAGCGAGCCGCGCTCTCGGAGGAGCACCACTCTTTAATGAGCACGGTGCTTATGAAGATTTCATCCGCTACCAGCGGTTTGAATGAGGCTTTTACAAGCCTGCTCAAAGGCTTTGAGGTATGTAGTGAAAAAATGCACAACTTTTTGGTTATGAAGCACGCGCTAGGTGTGCTCCCTATAGATAGTAGCCCCTGAGACTCTGGTTGCCCGCCATAGGCGGCAAACGGGGGATCATATTGTCAGGACCCCGACTCAATGCCACATCGATCTAGCATGTAACACCTCATATCACTTTGCGGCCTCACGCACGGTATCCCCACGGGTGTCGCCTTACCTTTGCCCGGGACCGTTTGCGCCTTTTGGCACACGTATATGATGGTGTCGCTAGCATCCATATGATAAAGAGCCCGGGCTGACATGGCTAGTCGTAAACCCAAAGTGGCACTAACTTACGGGGACAGGCATCCATGACCCAGCATCGAACGTGTCGGTCATCAGCGAGTGAATCCAGGCTGTAGCACTGGGCTAACAGGACTCCGGTGAACCGGGCTGTAGCAGGCTAACAGGACTCCGGTATTCATCGTGTGACATTTCCCGAAGGGACAAACACAGGATCGAAGAAGGACACATGCCGGCCAGCCTAAGTGTTTCGGAGCAGTAGCAAGCTACCAGGGCTCAGTGGAAGCACTAGGAGACATTTCCCGGTAAGAGAGGCTACTAAGAATAAACAACTAGATAGTCAGATCCCACACATAGCAATACACATTACACGTACGCATAACATGCAAGTATGTGCTGTACAACATGGCATCACAGCATAACTCAACAACTCAAATAGATAAAGGCTCAAGAGAGCCATCATAGCATTTATTGCAAACAGGGGTCACAAGACCCATCACACAGAGCATACAAGCAACAAGCGGAAGCATTACATGTCTGGGTACAGACATCTACAAATGAAAAAGGCTGAAAGCCTGACTATCTACAACGTCCGATCAAGATCGTAGCTGAGGTACAAGCTACTCGTCGAAGTCCATGAGAACACTAGTAAGACCGAAGTCTCTGCTGCAAAAACATAAATGAAGCAACATGAGTACAAGGGTACTCAGCAAGACTTACATCAGATCCTAGCATACATGCATTTGTATCAAGAGGGTACTGTGGGGTTTAGTTGCAGCAAGCCAGCTTTGACTCTGTGGCTATCCTGTTCTACGACTACCAGAAACTCTTGAGGTGAGACAACGTACACGAGTCCGCTAATCACCACACAATACACTACTATGGATTCATCCCCGTCTCCCTACGAGAAGGCCATCCATAGCATTCACACTTGTCTTGAGCATTTTAGAGTATCCACTTCAAGTTGTCTATGTACCATGTAAGCATCCAAGAATTCCATAACCGCGGACTCGGCTATTCGAATAGATCATGTTAACCCTGCAGGGGTGTACTTCTTCACACACGCTCTCGCCACTTACCGCCATGTACACATCATGTATCTCGGCAACCTTCAAGCGGAAGCCTGGCGAGGGTGTCGGCCACGACCTGACTAACCACACAAGACTCTAGCCCAGGTTTATCGCCTATTCGGGTTCCATCCGCAAGGAGATCCGGCCGGGGTGTCGCTCACGGCCCCAAACGATGTGAGCAGGGTTCCCAAGCCCACCATCCGGGTGCCACTTGGTACACCGTGCCACGTGTGCCTAGTCTGTCCCAAGCCCACCCTGCCGGGTGCCACTTGGTAGAAAAATAGCACTACCTACAAACACCAGAAACTAGTTGCGACTCCTGGACAGAGACCAAGTTGGTTAATAAGTCGAGAGGGGTCGAGTTACCGGAACCCAATGTGTGGTAGCATCGAGTCATTGGACAACATACATAGAACTCAGTGCTTAAGGACGGTTCCAGTGAGACAACCCACCATGTACTCCTACATGGCCTCTCACCGCTACCTTTACCAAATCATATTCACACACTTCACTCTCAGCATCAGAACATATCGTGACACTCCAATTCATTCCCAATGAATCAGACCTGACACAACTCTAAGCAATAGCAGGCATAGCATGGTAGGAACACAACATGGCTCAATCAACTCCTACACATGCTAGTGGGTTTCAACTATTTACTGTGGCAATGACAGGTCATGTAGAGGAATGGGTTCAACTACCGCAGCACAAAGTAGCAGATGAATCGTTGTTGTCCTAATGCAATAACTGAGAGCAGGAGCGAGAGAGTAGGGTTTTATCGAAATGAACAAGGAGGTTTGCTTGCCTGGTAAATCAATAGAGGAGGCACTGCTTCACAGACAGGTACTCTGGAACAGCTCCGGAGCAGGACCTATCGAGAAGGAACGGTGCCGGCAATCAATACACAAACATATGCAACAATATGATGCATGAACATGGCATGAAGATGTGATGTTGGTTGAGCTAATGCAACTAGTAATCATTTGGTTTGAAGTCCATTTGAACCATAAGCCCAAATGCAATTCTAAATTAAGTCTCTTATATATGCCATAATGTGTTTTCTCATATTCAGCATGTATAAGTTGGTTTGTCATGCGTGAAACTAGTACAGATGGAAAGATTGCATTTTTCTGATAATTTTTCATATATAAATTATTTTAATCTGAGCTACGGTTGAATTGATATGAATTTTTGAAGTTTAAATCAATTTCTGGAATTTCCTGATTTAATTTAATCCCAGAAATCATATTATTGCGCCAGCATGACGTCAACACGACGTCAGCAGTCAACTGCGGCTGATGGGGTCAAACCTGACGTGTGGGGTCCACACGTCAGTGACAGGGGGTTAAACAGGGGGTTAATTTAATCCTAATTAAAAGTTAGTGGCGCTGGGGCCCACTGTCAGCCTCAGGGGGGGTTAATTAAGCGCTGATTAGCACTAAGCTAATCACCTGATGGGCCGGGCCCACATGGCGGGGCTTAGGCGACGGGGCTCGCCACCGGCGACCTCTGGACGCGGCGGAGTCCGCGCCACAGGCCACGGGGACGGCGTCTGAGAGCACCGGGGCGTAGCCCGGGCTCTCGCGCATCTGGAGGGGCAGGTGGGAGGAGCTGGGGAGGCCGGAGCTCGCCGGAGCAAAGCTCGCGGCGGCGGCCGGAGCTCGGCTTCAAGCGGGAACAGGCTGCGGGGCACGGGGAGGCCACCTGAGGGGCTCGGCGGCACCCTCGTGGCACCGAGAGCACGCTAGGGTGCTTGGTTTGGGCGGAGGCGGGCCGAGACGACGACGGCGACATGGACGGCGGCGAGAAGCTTCGGCCGTGGTGGGGAACGGCGCTACGGCGCGGAAACGAGGGGGAGAAGAGAGGGGAACGGTGGCGGAGCTCACCGCGGACCCAGGGAAGGCGTCAACGGACTCGGGGACGTCCTGCGTGCGGTGAATCAACGGCGGTGGTGGTCGGAGCCCGAGGTGGAAGACGACGGCGACGGCGGCTCCACAGGGCGTCCGGCGTCTTGTGGCTTGACGGGGAGCTTCAGGGCGAGGGGGCGGAGCTCCTGCGCGTGTCGGGGAGGCGAGGGGAGGCCGGTGGCGGCGGCTATGGCGAACGGCGGCGACCGACGCGTTCGGACACGGGAGAGAGAGAGCAA
>NC_041381.1:485815659-485824620 GCF_002162155.2 Triticum dicoccoides | reverse complement strand
GACGAGGGGGGCGCCAGGCAAGCAGGGAGGCTGGTGGCGTGGCGCGGTGGCGCGCGCGCGCGCCGGGCACGCTCCCCTCCCTCTGTCGAGGACGAAGACGACAGAGGAGGAGGCGGGCTGGGCCGCTTGCTGGCTGCGCCGGCCTGCTGCTGCTGGGCTGCACAGGGAGGAGGCCCAGGTAAGTCTCCCTCTTTTATTTTTGTTTTTCTATTTTTCTGACATTTGTTTTGATTTAATTAAAATATTAAATCATTTAATTACCTTATGCCAATTTTTGCAGGAGCTAACTATATTATCCCAGAGCTCCTTTATAAATGGCATAATTTTTGGACATATATTAATATATATAACTAATATATTTCCAATGCAAATACTTATGCATTAATTCCAAATGCCCAAAATAAATACCTATGAGCTCTTAAAAATATTGGTTTGATTTTTATCTCTGTCCAATATTTTCAGAGAGCAACATGAGCATTTTCTTGGACCCTTTTGGAGAAATTTTTATTTGGGTCATTTTCAAAATGATTCTGAGGGTTCCACCAATCCTCATTTCAAATTTAAATGAAAATTTAAACATGATGCACAAATGACTAGCTAGTCTAGGTCATACCAGACTATGGATGTGACAACTCGCCCCCACTTGAAAGAATCTCGTCCCGAGATTCAGGGGTCGACGGAAAGAAAGCGGGGTACTCCAGTCGAAGACGATCTTCTCGCTCCCAAGTAGCTTCTCTCTCGGAATGATGAGACCACTGAACTTTGAGAAACTTGATGTTCTGACGTCGGGTAACACGCTCAGCTTGATCAAGAATGCGAAACGGGTACTCTCGGTATGTGAGGTTATCTTGGAGATCAAGTGTTTCGTGGTGCACTCCGCGGATGGGATCCGAGAAGCAACGCCTGAGTTGAGAGACGTGGAAGACATCATGAACTCGAGAAAGATGTGGGGGTAGTTCCAATTGGTAGGCAACCTCTCCTTGTTTAGCGAGAATACGAAAAGGACCAATGTAACGAGGAGCCAACTTGCCCTTGATACCGAAACGATGGGTACCCTTCAAAGGAGTAACCCGAAGGTAAGCTTGGTCGCCAATTTCATAAGTCATATCCTTATGATGACGATCGTACTGGCTTTTCTGACGAGACTGGGCTGTTTTCAAATTCTCACGAATGATGCGAACTTGCTCTTCTGCCTCCTGGATCATGTCCGGTCCAAAGAATTGTCTTTCACCGGTTTCTGACCAGTTCAAAGGTGTTCGACATCTTCGTCCATAGAGAACCTCAAAAGGAGCTTTCTTGAGGCTGGATTGGTAGCTATTGTTATAAGCAAACTCGGCGAAAGGAAGACATTTCTCCCAATCCATACCGAATGAGATAACGCAAGCTCTGAGCATGTCTTCGAGAATTTGATTGACCCGTTCCACCTGACCACTCGACTGAGGGTGGAAAGCGGTACTGAAGGAAAGATGGGTTCCCATGGCAGTTTGGAAACTCTCCCAGAAATGAGAAGTGAAAAGACTGCCACGGTCTGAATTGATCTCTAGTGGAACACCATGAAGTGATACTATTCGAGAAATGTATAAGTCAGCAAGCTGACTAGCAGTGATACTCTCTCGAACAGGAAGGAAGTGAGCCACTTTGGAAAGACGATCAACGACTACGAAGATAGCGTTATTCCCTTTCTTGGTCCTGGGAAAGCCGGTGATGAAGTCCATACCAACTTTATCCCATTTCCACTCAGGAATAGCTAAAGGCTGAAGGGTGCCAGCAGGTCTTTGATGCTCTGCCTTAACACGACGACATACGTCACAATTAGCAACGAAGTCGGCGATTTCTCTCTTCATCCTAGTCCACCAGAACTTCTGGCGTAGGTCCTGATACATCTTAGTACTACCGGGATGAATCGTGAGAGGAGATTCATGCGCCTCCTTAAGAATCAATTGTCGAAGATGTTGCTTCTTGGGGACCACCAGGCGGTTCCCAAGGAAAACAACACCTCGATCATCTATAGAGAAACTACCAGCAATACCCTTGGCAATGTTTCTCTTGATCCGGGTAATCCCCGTATCATGCTTCTGGGCTTCTATGATAAGATCCACAAGGGTAGGTTTCGCCACCAAGGTAGAAAGGAATCCGTGAGGAGCAATGTGAAGATTAAGCTTACAGAATTCCTCATGGAGAAGTGGTTGGCCTTGCTGCAACATGAGATTGTTGCAATAGGATTTACGGCTTAGAGCATCAGCCATGACATTGGCTTTGCCTGGGGTGTAGGTAATCCCTAGATCATAATCTGTGATCAACTCCAACCAACGTCTTTGCCTAAGGTTCAGATCCGGTTGGGAGAAGATATACTTCAGACTCTGGTGATCGGTGTAGATCTCGCAACGTTTACCAAGAAGGTAATGTCGCCAGGTCTTGAGTGCATAGACTACGGCTGCAAGCTCTAGATCATGTGTAGGATAATTATCCTCATGTGGATGCAACTGTCGAGATGCATAGGCAATCACATGATGATCCTGCATAAGAATGCAACCTAGTCCCTGTCGTGAGGCGTCGCAGTAGATAATAAAGTCTTTAGTGAAATCCGGTGGCACAAGTATGGGAGCAGAAGTCAGGCGTCTTTTCAGTTCCTGAAAACTGTGTTCACACTGTGGGGACCACTCAAACTTTTTATCTTTCTTGAGAAGTTCCGTGAGGGGTTTGGCTACTTTGGAGAAGTTTTCAACAAAGCGGCGACAATAGCTGGCTAGACCAAGGAAACTCCTAACTTGTTTGACTGTTTCAGGTGGAGTCCAATCAAGAACGGCTTTAACTCTCTCGGGGTTGACAGCAATGCCCTTACCAGAGATTATGTGGCCTAGGTAGGTCACTTCTGGCAGCCAAAATTCACACTTGGAGAACTTGGCATAAAGGCGGTGCCCTCTGAGTTTTTCTAACACAAGTCTAAGATGTTCGGCATGCTCTTCCTCGTTCTTCGAGTAAATAAGAATATCATCGAGGTAAACCACGACGAACTTATCTAAGTACTCCATGAAGATCGAGTTCATCAAGCGGGAGAATGTAGATGGAGCGTTAGTTAGACCAAAGGACATGACGGTGTACTCATACTGACCATAACGAGTAACAAAGGCTGTCTTGGGAATGTCCCCGTTTCTGATCTTAATTTGGTGGTATCCTAACCTCAAATCCATCTTGGAGAAGACTGAGGATCCAGCGAGCTGATCATACAGGTCGTTGATCCTGGGGAGCGGATACTTGTTCTTTATCGTGACCAAATTAACGGGACGATAATCTACAACCATCCGGTCCGTACCATCCTTCTTCTTAACAAAGAGGACGGGGCAAGCCCAAGGAGAAGAACTAGGACGGATGAAACCCTTTTGCAAGGACTCATCAAGTTGTTTCTTAAGCTCGGCTAGTTCTAAGGGTGCCATCTTGTAAGGTCTCCTAGAGATTGGAGCTGTTCCTGGGATAAGATCTATGACGAACTCCACATCTCTGTCAGGTGGAACACCTGGCAGTTCCTCTGGAAAGACATCCGGAAAGTCACGGACTACCGGGATATCTTCAAGGTCTGGAAGAGGGCTGGCATTAAGAGAATAGAGCTGACGCTTTGCAACTCTAGTGGAGACGGTGACTATTTGGCCAGATGGGTGTGTAAGCTGAACAGATCTGGTGTAACAATCAATCTTGGCATGATGAGCTGTCATCCAGTCCATACCCAAGATGATGTTAATATCTGAGGACTTGAGGGCTACAAGTGATGCAAGGAATACAAGTCTGTCAACAAGGATTTCATTACCATGGCTGATTCTGGTGGTCTGCCATCTAGACCCTGGGGTTTGGATTTCAAGCGGAGTTGGCATATCACAAAATGACATGTCGTGCAAACGAGCATAGCCTTCAGAAATGAAGGAGTGAGATGCTCCAGTATCGAATAGAACCGATGCTGGATGACAGTTGACAAGGAGTGTACCAAGAACGACATCCGGATCATCATGAGCGTCTTTAGCTGAGACGTGATGCACACATCCACGTTTAGTGGGGGCTGACTTGACACTGATCATCTTGCGTGATGGCTTAACACAGCCAACAGTCTTCTCGGCCTTGGGTGGAGCATAACTAGTTTGAGAACAGTCACGTGCATAGTGTCCTGGCTTCCCGCATGTGAAGCAAGTCCCTGAGGTTGGACGGGGACCCGCACTGACAAAC
Organism: Triticum dicoccoides; assembly: GCF_002162155.2. NCBI lineage: Eukaryota > Viridiplantae > Streptophyta > Magnoliopsida > Poales > Poaceae > Triticum > Triticum dicoccoides. The sequence goes on along the minus strand of NC_041381.1, from coordinate 485,820,408 downwards.
GGTCTACCAGTAGGTATGGGTGGAACATACGACTGAGCTGGGGGAGGCACCACATAGGATGGCCTCGGTGCATAACCGGAAGGAAGAGCGGAGTTTGGAACCCAAATCCGGCGCTTCTGAGCACTAGAGCCAGAGGAAGATCCCAAATCACGCGTGTGCTTACGAGACTCCTCGTAAGTGAGCTGAGCTGTCTCTGCATTGATGGCCTTGTTCACAAGAGCTTGGAATGTATCACAATGATGCAGGTGGAGATCACGATGCAACTTGGTGTTGAGACCCTTCCGGAACCTAGCCTGCTTCTTGGCGTCCGTGGACACTTCTTCTGTGGCATAGCGGGCAAGGTTCTCAAACTCTCTGCTGTAAGCATCAACAGCCATCTCATTCTGGGTGAAACTACAGAACTCTTCTCTCTTGCGATCAAGGAGGGCCTGGGGAATGTGATGCTCGCGAAAAGCCTCGGTGAAATCTCTCCAGTTAGGAATCTGGCCAGCTGGAAGCATAGCCTCATAGTTCTGCCACCAAAGACTAGCAGGACCTTCCAGGTGGTATGTGGCACAGGTGACCTTGTCATCTTTAGCTACGTTCGCGGAACGCAGCTTATGAGTGATGCTACGGAGCCAATCATGTGCATCGAGTGGCTCGATGGAATGATGAAAGGTAGGTGGGTGCAGGCGAATGAAGTCATGAATGGTAGCAGACTTATTGGACTGATGTGCGGTGTTCTCCTCGATACGTGCCAACAAACGGTTAGACTCACGCTTGTTCCTCTCCATTTCTAACATGAACTCTGCCAACGAAGGCTGGTCGGGAGGATCCTCATCCCTACCATCTCCATGGTTCCAGCTACGAATAATAGAACTTGATGACATCCTGAGAAATGAAACCAAGGACGGAATCAGCATCAATCTATAGGTTATAGAATGTAGGACAAGGGATTAGTATCACTCGAACTCCTAGGGAAAATCTGGCAGCATAACGGCAGTAAAATGCTCAGAATGAGACATCCTACTAAAATGGGGTAATAACATACTCATCCGCATTACTCAAGGTTCTGAGATCATACTAAATAGACTACACCGGAAATACTCGAAAACTGGGGTATGAGTCTGATCAACCAATCCTATGGGGCTACGGAGTAGTAACACGTGATCCTGATAGACGGAAGAGAAGCCTAGTTCATTAATCCCGTCGGAAAGATAGGATGACTCAGATCAGAAGGCCATGAGGTAAAGGAGTAAAAAGAGCCTTACGTTCCTTCCCACAATCAATTCCCTTACATAACTAAAGAATTTCTAGACTCAACTTCGACCAATTTGGCTTGGTAATCCTACAGGCAGTCAGGCTCTGATACCAGCGCTGTCAGGACCCCGACTCAATGCCACATCGATCTAGCATGTAACACCTCATATCACTTTGCGGCCTCACGCACGGTATCCCCACGGGTGTCGCCTTACCTTTGCCCGGGACCGTTTGCGCCTTTTGGCACACGTATATGATGGTGTCGCTAGCATCCATATGATAAAGAGCCCGGGCTGACATGGCTAGTCGTAAACCCAAAGTGGCACTAACTTACGGGGACAGGCATCCATGACCCAGCATCGAACGTGTCGGTCATCAGCGAGTGAATCCAGGCTGTAGCACTGGGCTAACAGGACTCCGGTGAACCGGGCTGTAGCAGGCTAACAGGACTCCGGTATTCATCGTGTGACATTTCCCGAAGGGACAGACATAGGATCGAAGAAGGACACATGCCGGCCAGCCTAAGTGTTCCGGAGCAGTAGCAAGCTACCAGGGCTCAGTGGAAGCACTAGGAGACATTTCCCGGTAAGAGAGGCTACTAAGAATAAACAACTAGATAGTCAGATCCCACACATAGCAATACACATTACACGTACGCATAACATGCAAGTATGTGCTGTACAACATGGCATCACAGCATAACTCAACAACTCAAATAGATAAAGGCTCAGAAGAGCCATCATAGCATTTATTGCAAACAGGGGTCACAAGACCCATCATACAGAGCATACAAGCAACAAGCGGAAGCATTACATGTCTGGGTACAGACATCTACAAATGAAAAAGGCTGAAAGCCTGACTATCTACAACGTCCGATCAAGATCGTAGCTGAGGTACAAGCTACTCGTCGAAGTCCATGAGAACACTAGTAAGACCGAAGTCTCCGCTGCAAAAACATAAATGAAGCAACATGAGTACAAGGGTACTCAGCAAGACTTACATCAGATCCTAGCATACATGCATTTGTATCAAGAGGGTACTGTGGGGTTTAGTTGCAGCAAGCCAGCTTTGACTCTGTGGCTATCCTGTTCTACGACTACCAGAAACTCTTGAGGTGAGACAACGTACACGAGTCCACTAATCACCACACAATACACTACTATGGATTCATCCCCGTCTCCCTACGAGAAGGCCATCCATAGCATTCACACTTGTCTTGAGCATTTTAGAGTATCCACTTCAAGTTGTCTATGTACCATGTAAGCATCCAAGAAGTCCATAACCGCGGACTCGGCTATTCGAATAGATCATGTTAACCCTGCAGGGGTGTACTTCTTCACACACGCTCTCGCCACTTACCGCCATGTACACATCATGTATCTCGGCAACCTTCAAGCGGAAGCCTGGCGAGGGTGTCGGCCACGACCTGACTAACCACACAAGACTCTAGCCCAGGTTTATCGCCTATTCGGGTTCCATCCGCAAGGAGATCCGGTCGGGGTGTCGCTCACGGCCCCAAACGATGTGAGCAGGGTTCCCAAGCCCACCATCCGGGTGCCACTTGGTACACCGTGCCACGTGTGCCTAGTCTGTCCCAAGCCCACCCTGCCGGGTGCCACTTGGTAGAAAAATAGCACTACCTACAAACACCAGAAACTAGTTGCGACTCCTGGACAGAGACCAAGTTGGTTAATAAGTCGAGAGGGGTCGAGTTACCGGAACCCAATGTGTGGTAGCATCGAGTCATTGGACAACATACATAGAACTCAGTGCTTAAGGACGGTTCCAGTGAGACAACCCACCATGTACTCCTACATGGCCTCTCACCGCTACCTTTACCAAATCGTATTCACACACTTCACTCTCAGCATCAGAACATATCGTGACACTCCAATTCATTCCCAATGAATCAGACCTGACACAACTCTAAGCAATAGCAGGCATAGCATGGTAGGAACACAACATGGCTCAATCAACTCCTACACATGCTAGTGGGTTTCAACTATTTACTGTGGCAATGACAGGTCATGTAGAGGAATGGGTTCAACTACCGCAGCACAAAGTAGCAGATGAATCATTGTTGTCCTAATGCAATAACTGAGAGCAGGAGCGAGAGAGTAGGGTTTTATCAAAATGAACAAGGAGGTTTGCTTGCCTGGTAAATCAACAGAGGAGGCACTGCTTCACAGACAGGTACTCTGGAACAGCTCCGGAGCAGGACCTATCGAGAAGGAACGGTGCCGGCAATCAATACACAAACATATGCAACAATATGATGCATGAACATGGCATGAAGATGTGATGTTGCTTGAGCTAATGCAACTAGTAATCATTTGGTTTGAAGTCCATTTGAACCATAAGCCCAAATACAATTCTAAATTAAGTCTCTTATATATGCCATAATGTGTTTTCTCATATTCAGCATGTATAAGTTGGTTTGTCATGCAAGAAACTAGTACAGATGGAAAGATTGCATTTTTCTGATAATTTTTCATATATAAATTATTTTAATCTGAGCTACGGTTGAATTGATATGAATTTTTGAAGTTTAAATCAATTTCTGGAATTTCCTGATTTAATTTAATCCCAGAAATCATATTATTGCGCCAGCATGACGTCAGCACGACGTCAGCAGTCAACTGCGGCTGATGGGGTCAAACCTGACGTGTGGGGTCCACACGTCAGTGACAGGGGGTTAAACAGGGGGTTAATTTAATCCTAATTAAAAGTTAGTGGCGCTGGGGCCCACTGTCAGCCTCAGGGGGGGTTAATTAAGCGGTGATTAGCACTAAGCTAATCACCTGATGGGCCGGGCCCACATGGCGGGGCTTAGGCGACGGGGCTCGCCGCCGACGACCTCTGGACGCGGCGGAGTCCGCGCCACAGGCCACGGGGACAGCGTCTGAGAGCACCGGGGCGTAGCCCGGGCTCTCGCGCATCTGGAGGGGCAGGTGGGAGGAGCTGGGGAGGCCGGAGCTCGCCGGAGCAAAGCTCGCGGCGGCGGCCGGAGCTCGGCTTCGAGCGGGAACGGGCTACGGGGCACGGGGAGGCCACCTGAGGGGCTCGGCGGCACCCTCGTGGCACCGGGAGCACGCTAGGGTGCTTGGTTTGGGCGGAGGCGGGCCGAGACGACGACGGCGACATGGACGGCGGCGAGAAGCTTCGGCCGTGGTGGGGAACGGCGCTACGGCACGGAAACGAGGGGGAGAAGAGAGGGGAACGGTGGCGGAGCTCACCGCGGACCCAGCGAAGGCGTCAACGGGCTCGGGGACGTCCTGCGTGCGGCGAATCGACGACGGTGGTGGTCGGAGCCCGAGGTGGAAGACGACGGCGACGGCGGCTCCACAGGGCGTCCGGCGTCTTGTGGCTTGATGGGGAGCTTCAGGGCGAGGGGGCGGAGCTCCTGCGCGTGTCGGGGAGGCGAGGGGAGGCCGGTGGCGGCGGCTATGGCGAACGGCGGCGACCGACGCGTTCGGACACAGGAGAGAGAGAGCGAGGGAGAGGAGAGGA
>NC_041381.1:485709015-485815035 GCF_002162155.2 Triticum dicoccoides | reverse complement strand
GTGGCGACGCGCGGGATCGTCCAGAGCGATGAGGGGGGCGCCAGGCAAGCAGGGAGGCTGGTGGCGTGGGCGGTGGCGCGCGCGCGCGCCGGGCACGCTCCCCTTCCTCTGTCGAGGACGAAGACGACAGAGGAGGAGGCGGGCTGGGCCGCTTGCTGGCTAGGCCGGCCTGCTGCTGCTGGGCTGCACAGGGAGGAGGCCCAGGTAAGTCTCCCTCTTTTATTTTTGTTTTTGTATTTTTCTGACATTTGTTTTGATTTAATTAAAATATTAAATCATTTAATTACCTTATGCCAATTTTTGCAGGAGCTAACTATATTATCCCAGAGCTCCTTTATAAATGGCATAATTTTTGGACATATATTAATATATATAACTAATATATTTCCAATGCAAATACTTATGCATTAATTCCAAATGCCCAAAATAAATACCTATGAGCTCTTAAAAATATTGGTTTGATTTTTATCTCTGTCCAATATTTTCAGAGAGCAACATGAGCATTTTCTTGGACCCTTTTGGAGAAATTTTTATTTGGGTCATTTTCAAAATGATTCTGAGGGTTCCACCAATCCTCATTTCAAATTTAAATGAAAATTTAAACATGATGCACAAATGACTAGCTAGTCTAGGTCATACCAGACTAGGGATGTGACACATATACTAATGGCTCCGCCGTACATGTGCGCAGGTATACAAGGATCCGGCAGCCGACCAGTCTGTTGAAGTTGCCGAGCTAAGGAGGCAAATCGGATCCATCGATGCCGATATCACACTCGTGAATAAACGGCTTGAGGAGTCCCAGGGTATGTGCTTGGTTTTTATTATAATGTATAGGAAAATGCCAAAGAGGCATAATATTAACGCAATGTATTGGCACTGCAGATGGTGCTGCTGCCGTGGAGGCCCTGAGGGCGGAACTTGCCCAAGCCAAGTAACAAGCTCGGGCTAGCAATGCGTCTGCCCTAAAGGCGGCCGAAGAGTTGAGAGCCGAACACGCTGCTCATCGCCGAAGTGAGGAAAAGATAGCCGAAATGGCTGAAGAGTTAAAAAATGCCGCCGACCGGTACGCACTCCTTGAAAAGGAGAATAAGGCTAGTTCGGCCGATCTGGACAAGGCACGTAATGCCGCCAAGGAGATGCGGACTGAGATCCGGAGTATGCGGGAGGAGCTCCGACAAGCTGACAAAATCGTGGTTGGGGGCTCGTACGTACTGCGGATGAAGTTCTTGGATCTGAAGTATGCTCCCCTGGCGGGTCGCATGAGTCCCACTCGCCCGCGGACTTGGCGAATAGTACAGCTGACGCTGTCAAGTATAGTGTGCGAGGCTTTTCTCCACGTCAACCCACACTTAGGCTTATGGCTAAAGACCTGCAATGTGAAGCCAAAGATGATCGAGTGGCGACATGCGGAGTGCGGAGGCGCCATAATAAGCAGGAACACCGATGCCCCGTGGCCAAAGGGTTCTTTTTCGAAAGTGTCTGATGTATGGCAATGGAGATGGTTCTATGTCATTGCTCCCAGAGGCACAATGTGAGTAGTTGCCACCGAGTTCCGCTCAGGCCCTCCATCACAGTTGGCATCTTGGACCGATGTGGGGCGGGAGGCCAACATTTGGCCGAGCACTACTTGGCACAAGTCACAGAAGGTGCCCGCCTGATAGAGGCGTAGTGCTCGAAGAGTGTTTTATTCGAGTGATAAGTCGAATCATTGTAGAAAACAATGTTTAGTTTAATTATGAGGCTATGTTTATACTTTTGCCTGGAAGTATGATTGTCCTCCCTTTGCGGCTATTCTTATATGTATAAGTAGTCTGAAAGATAGCAGTCATTGGCTTCAGCCCCCTCGCAGACAATGCGGGAGTTTTGGCGAAAAAATATGCATAATAACACTTGATCCAACGTCTTGGTCGTTAAGGAGGTGATCGCACGCCAAACTAGGCAACCTGACTATATAGCTGTAACACTTTCGCTTACCCATGGGAGTCTAATGGTGGGGCTGCAATGTAGCCCCTGGTACCTCCACATGCATCTGAATACGGGCGCGTGTGTACATGTCCGGGAAACAGCCCTTCGTTAAGGCGGAGGAATCTTTAGGGATTCCGATGAGTCTTCGAGTGGTTGAACAGTCTCTCGCTGTATCATGACGGTCAGTTTTCGGCTTTCTCTACGGAGGCGCTCATCCGGAATAACTAGGGCACAATCGCAGTAGTTCTCCTTTGGCCTGCCTTACACAGATGATAGCGGAACGTAAGGCGGCAAACCCAGGAGCCGGGCAAACCCAACATTTTGACCAAAGACATGATTCAGAGCTGATGCATATACGGCCAAACTCGTGATGCCGAACACTCCCGAGGGTATTCGGTCTTTTGTAAAAGAAGATAGGCTAACAAGAGCCTATTTTAAGCCCTTTATTTCTAGGTACGTGCAATTTAGTCTGTCGTGGCCAAATGCCAAAAACGGCAGTATCCTCTGTGGGTATAGAACCCATGGGATGGTTAAACAACAAGAGGCAGTATAAAAGGTTTACACAGGGGCTTAATCTAAAAAGAAACCTGTTGCACGAGGCCCTGCTACACGTCTGCGCCTTTGTCTCCGTTGTGCCGTATCCTGGAAGGGTATCGCGCGAACATTGTCTGTAAAAAGGAGAAACTCGTAGGAGGGTGCAACGTAAGTATGCGATCAATAATAAGAGTGTAAGCTGTTGGCCTGCCGATAAGGTCGAGCCAAGCGTGGGGCTGTATTAAGTATAGACTGCCCCTGGTTTCCTTTATGGGATTACATATACAATGCCCTGTTTGAATTTATCTAGGCTACCGGACTCGTCTAACCGTGTCTGTGGTCCTAATGACCAATCATGTTTTTTAAAACTAGAGGCCGCTTATAGTCCGGCCGCCAGGGCCGTCACGTATTCCTCTGCGCGTGAAGGGCGCTTTATGATTCCGTGAACGATGATGACGCCACGGGGACTGGGCATCTTGAGTGTAAGGTGGCTGTCGGTGTCAAAACCGGCGGATCTCGGGTAGGGGGTCCCGAACTGTGCGTCTAGGCGGATGGTAACAGGAGACAAGGGACACGATGTTTTACCCAGGTTCGGGCCCTCTTGATGGAGGTAAAACCCTACCCGAGATCCGCCGGTTTTGACACCGACATTGGTGCTTTCATTGAGAGTTCCTCTGGGTCGTCACCGATAGGCTCGATGGCTTCTTCGACCATCATCAACGACGCAGTCCAGGGTGAGACCTTTCTCCCCGGACAGATCTTCATATTCGGCGGCTTCGCACTGCGGGCCAATTCGCTTGGCCAACTGGAGCAGACCGAAAGCTACGCCCCTGGCCGTCAGGTCAGATTTGGAAGTTTGAACTTCACGGCCGACATCCGCGGGGACTTGATCCTCGATTCGAGCCACAGCCGAGCGTGCCGCAATGTCATGGCGAGCATGATTTAGCTCTGCAGCCGGACAGTACCCTGGAGGCCGCACTCGAACCCGCTCCGATCATCAATTCGGAGCCGGCTGCGCAGGTCGAGGACGGATGGCTAGACACCGCCTCGGGAGCTGCAACCTCTTCGGCGATAGAGCCGAACAATGACCTTGTCCCTCATGAAGCTCGTGACTCCGAGGTGCCGGACTGCTCGCCGGACTTCGAACCTCCCGCGCCCCCTCCGATCGAATCCGATTGGGCGCCGATCATGGAGTTCACCGTAGCGGACATCTTTCAACACTCACCTTTTGGCGACATCTTGAGTTCGCTAAAGTATCTCTCGTTATCAGGAGAGCCCTGGTCGGACTGCGGTCAGGACGGTTGGGATGCGGACGACGAAGAAATTCAAAGCCCACCCACCACTCACTTGGTAGCCGCTGTCGACGATCTAACCGACATGCTAGACTACGACTCCGAAGACATCGATGGTATGGTCGACGATGCCGGAGACGACCAAGAACCAGCGCCTACTGGGCTCTCGAAAGCCACCTCATCATATGACATATACATGGTGGATATCCCAAAGGATGGGAATGGCGAAGGAACAATGGAGGATGACCCCTCCAAGAAGCAGCGCAAGCGTCGGTGTCAGCGGCGCCGCTCTAAATCCTGCCACAGCAAGAATGAAGACTCCGGCACCGGAGATAATAATACACCGGACAGTGCCGAAGACAACCCACTCCAGCAAGATGCAGCGCAGGAGGACGGAGACGCCAGCCCTCATGAGAGAGCGGCATAAGAAGAGGTAGAGGATTATATGCCTCCCTCTGGAGACGAGGCAAGCCTCGACGACGATGAATTCGTCGTCCCTGAGGATCCCATCAAACAAGAGCGTTTTAAACGTAGGCTTATGGCCACGACGCTCAGCCTCAAGAAAAAGCAGCAACAATTTATAGTTGATCAAGATCTGCTAGCCGACAGATGGACTGAAGTCCTCGCGGCCGAAGAGCATGAGCTCGAACGCCCCTCCAAAAGCTACCCTAAACGCAAGCTGCTCCCCTGATTAGAGGAGGAAGCGTATGAACCCGCATCACCAGGAGACAATACGGCTGACTGACCACCCCGTGGTCGCGACAGAGAGGCCTCTAGGCCCTTCACTAGACCCGTACCCCAGCATCGCTCGAAAAGCACAAGGCCACAGGGGAACGCTCCGGACTTGCGAGATATATTGGAGGATAAGGCAAGACAATCAAGATCGATCTATGGATCGCGTGGGCGCCCCAGGGTACGTGACGACAACCGTCGCGCCGGACACAGTAAGTCCGGCCGGGCCGAACAAAACAGACAAAGCTCTTTTGAGCTCCGTCGTGATATCGCCCAGTACAGAGGCGCCACACACCCACTATACTTCACAGATGAAGTAATGGATCATCAAATCCCCGAAGGGTTTAAACCCGTGAATATTGAATCTTACGATGGCACAACAGACCCCGCGGTTTGGATCAAAGACTATCTTCTTCACATCCACATGGCCCGCGGTGACGATCTTCACGCCATCAAATATCTCCCCCTCAAGCTTAAAGGACCAGCCCGACATTGGCTTAACAGCTTGCCAGCAGAGTCAATTGGGAGTTGGGAAGAACTGGAAGCCGCATTCCTCGATAACTTCCAAGGCACGTATGTGCGACCACCAGACGATGATGACCTAAGCCACATAATTCAGTAGCCAGATGAATCGGCCAGACAATTCTGGACACGGTTCTTAACCAAGAAAAACCAAATCGTCAACTGTCCGGATGCGGAGGCCCTCGCGGCCTTCAAGCATAACATCCGCGACGAGTGGCTTGCCCGACACCTGGGACAGGAAAAGCTGAAATCCATGGCAGCCCTCACATCACTCATGACCCGCTTCTGCGCGGGTGAGGACAGCTGGCTAGCATGCAGCAACAACCTCAGCAAAAATTCTGGCAGTCCGGATTTCAAGGACCGAAATGGCAGGTCGTAACAAAAACAAGCGCCGCATCAACGGCGACAATAGTGAGGATATGGTAGTCAATGCCGGATTCAGAGGCTCCAAACCCGGTCAGCGGAAAAAGACATTCAAAAGAACTACTCCGGGTCCGTCCAATTTGGACCGAATACTCGACCGCTTGTGCCAGATACACGGCACCCCCGAAAAGCCAGCTAACCACACCAACAGGGACTGTTGGGTATTCAAGCAGGCATGCAAGTTAATTGCCGAAAACAACGACAAGGGGCTGCATAGCGATGACGAGGAAGAGACCCGACCTCCGAACAATAGAGGACGGAAGGGTTCCCCCCCACAGGTGCGGACGGTGAACATGATATACGCAATGCACATACCCAAAAGGGAGCGGAAGTGTGCACTTAGGGATGTATACGCGATGGAGCCAGTTGCCCCGAAGTTCAATCCATGGTCCTCTTTCCCGATCACTTTTGACCGAAGGGACCACCCCACCAGCATCCGCCACGTCGGATTCGCCGCATTGGTCCTAGACCCAATCGTCGAGGGATTTCACCTCACCAGAGTCCTGATGGACGGCGGCAGCAGCCTGAACCTGCTTTATCAGGATACAGTGCGCAAAATGGGCATAGACCCCTCAAGGATTAAACCTACCAAGATGACCTTTAAAGGCGTCATACCAGGTGTAGAAGCCAACTGTACAGGCTCAGTTACAATGGAAGTGGTCTTCGGATCCTCGGATAACTTCCGAAGCGAGGAGTTAATCTTCGACATAGTCCCGTTCCGCAGCGGCTATCATGCCTTGCTCGGACGTACCGCGTTTGCAAAGTTCAACACGGTGCCGCACTACGCATACCTCAAGCTCAAGATGCCAGGCCCTCGAGGAGCCATCACGGTCAACGGAAACACTGAACATTCTCTCCGAACGGAGGAACATACAGTGGCTCTCGCGGCAGAAGTACAATGCAGCCTCTTAAGGCAATTCTCGAGTCCGGCCATTAAGCGGCCGGACATAGCTAAGCGCGCCCGGAGTAACCTAGAACAAGACCACCTGGCACGTTCCGAGCACGCGTAGCAGTGCGGCCCCAACCCCAGCCCCTGCAAAAACGTCAAAACAGGTCCTTCGCGTACACCATTACGCTGTGAAGATACCATGGGCATGGGGAGAGGGGCACGACCATGATAAGCCCAGACTGCGGCTCAACCACACCAGGGGCTCTCACGTGTGTCGTTTTTATTCTTCTTTCCTTTTATTTTTTACCCACAGGACTCCGTTCGTCAAAGGCCCTGTCCGGCAGCAGACCTGCCGAACTCATGATGCAACAGCCAGGGAAGGGTAAAGGCTACAACGAATATACAGGTGGTCTCCATTACGAGCATTTTTGTACACCACTCCGCAGCCTACCCCTGGAGGGGGACATGTTTAACAGTCCCGTCCCTTGCTTATCGCACTATTTGTATTGTTCTGCATTCATAGCAGCACTTCTTGAATAAAACAATCCAGCACCTTTTTGCTTATAATTGCATTTCTTTTTTATACATATGTTCATTTGAGACATGTTGCATCCGTACACTTTGGTACGGTTAAAAACACACCAGGGGCTTATGTTTCCCGCATCATGGTGTGATAAGTCCGAACACTTTCACAAGTGCGGCACCCCAAACTTATAGCATTATATGCATTGGCTCCGAATCATGTCTTGGGTCAATAGTTGGGTTTGCCCGGCTGCCATGTTTTTGTACCTTACGTTCCATTGTATCGGCTAAGGTAGCACTGGGAGAACCACTGCAATTGCGCCCCAGTTGAGCTGGGTTAACGCCTCAGTGGAGAAAGCTAAAACTGACCGTCATGATGAGGTGAGAGCCGGTCGCTGTTCGAGAGGTTTTTTGCGAGTCCTTAAAGACTTATGCCGCTTAGAGCGAGGAGCCGGATCTTGTCCGGCCCAGGCGTGGATAGCGCCCCAAATTCGGCCTTCCGAAGACTAGGGGCTTCGCCGAAATTTAAAATTATAGAATTCTATGGCTAAGTGAGAGTGTTCAAGCATTATAAGTCCGGTTGCCTTGTTCGCTGTGTTGAGCGCCTCCCGAGATGGAACCAAAAATGGGAACAAGAGTGCTCAAGTTTATCCCGAACACCCCAGCACTCGTGGCATGGGGGCTGAAGCCGACGACTTGCCATCTCTCAGATTTGATAAACAGCCGCACAGAAGGTAATATTTTAAATTAACAAGCGTTGCTTAGCGCATATGAACTAAGTTTTCAGCGCACAGGATAACAAAATGCGAGTCTACTCAAATATTACATCTTTGGAGCACTCACCCTCTGCTATTTTCTTCACCGCCTTAATCTCCTGGAGGGCCTTGTAGGCTTCGGCCTTAGCGGCTTTGGCACTCTCAAGAGCCGTTGCAAGCTCAGAATCCCGAGTCTTCGAGTCATGCTCCAGGCTCTCATGTTTTTTCACGAGATCCTGGAGCTCTTGCTGTACCTCCGCCACCCGCGCCTCCTGCTTCTCTTGCTCGGTGCACTCCGCGGCCGCATTGCGTTCGGCTGCGGCCACCGCCTCCTTCAGGATCGCCACCTCGTTAGTGGCCCCTGCAATACCCACATTATCCTTGTCATTCTTTTTGCAACCAAAATCCTTTTCTATAAGGTACAATTTTAGTAAGGTGTTACTCACCTTCCTCGTCCTCGAGCTGCTTCTTGGCACGGCCGAGCTCGTTCTCGGACCGCTCGAGGCTTTCCTTCAATGTATTGACCTCCGCAGTCAGTGCGGCAGAGGTCAGCAACGCAGCCTGCAATCCCATATTGACATATTTATTATGACTCCTGCGTATATCTTTTTAGATCCTCAGTCTGGCTTTTCTTTCCGAACACCGAACCGAGCATCAGGGGCTACTGTCTATGCGGTACCATTTTATACATATTGAAATTCTTACCTCAAAGCCTGTTAGAAGGCTGCTGCATGCTTCGGTCAGCCCACTCTTCGCGAGCTGAACCTTTTGAATCACCGCACTCATAATAGTGCGGTGTTCCTCTTTGATGGAGGCGCCGTTGAGCGCCTCCAGCAAATTATCCGGCACCTCCAGTTGGACGGAGGCAGCCGGCGTCACGGTCTTGCCCTTCTTGCGAAGGGGTCGCCCGCCGGTCTCCGGAGCCACTGTGGGTTTCGGGGCCGAGTCCGGTGCAAAGTCCGGGAGGTTGTCCTGTGACACCTCCGGGGCCTCCTCCTCCTGGTGGGTCCCTTCCTAGGATCCCACCTCGGCATCGTCCGCGGCACGGGGGGTGGAGGCAGTCGGAAGAGAATCCATATCCGACGCACCTAAGGACCCGCTCGATGAAGCGGGAAGATCATCCTTGGGCGGGCTGCAGGGTTGTATGCAGCATTAGAAAGACATTATGTGGTGAAAAGGAAAAACCTTGAAGTTATTCGGGAGTCCGGATACTTACGATCTCGCCAGGGGCTTGGCCCTTGGAGGCCAGTCCTCGTCGTCATCACTCGCATTGGCGGAGCAGTCCGGGGGAAGAGTTTTTCCCTTCTTGGACCCTTCGGCCTCCCTTGTTGGGGAGGCCTTCCTTTTCTTCCCTCCCCCCGCTGGGGGAGAGGCTTTCTTCTTCTCCTCCTCGCCTTGGTGGGAGGAGTCGGCCTCGGATTCATCATCCGATAATACTTGAAAACGGGAACTCTTTCGAGTACCCGTGGCCTTCTTCTTGGCCTTCTTCTCCGGCACCACGTGGGGTGCCGGAGCCAGCAGCCCCGTTAGGCGGGCGTCCGCTGGGTCCTCTGGCAATGGGGCTGGACAGATGGTCTGTTCGGCCTTCGCCAGCCAGTCCTGTCAAAGGTAAAGGGAGTTTAGATCCCGCATAGAGTCAAACTATGGAAAACAAGCGTTCCGTAAAGGACAAAATCACTTACCTCGTCAGCCGGACACTGCGAGCTGAATCCGCGAACTTCGATAGCGGATGTGGGAGCCTCGGCACCCTTGAACAGCACCTTCCAGACATCTTCGTACGTAGTGTCGAAGAGCCTGCTCAGAGTCTGATGCTGCGCCGGATCGAACTCCCACATGTTGAAACCCCATCGTTGGCACGGGAGAATCCGGCGGATGAGCATGACCTGGACTACGTTGACAAGCATGAGCTTCTTGTCCACCAGCTTCCAGATCCGGCCACTCTCTTTCCAGGAGGTGAGCCGTGTAGGGATGCCGGATCTGAATTCGGGGGCCGCTGCCCAATCAGGGTCACGTGGCTCGGTGATGTAGAACCACCCCGATTGGCACCCCTTGATGGTTTCCACGAAAGTGCCCTCCAGCCAAGTAACGTGGGACATCCTGCCCACCATGGCGCCTCCGCACTCCGCTTGTCTGCCCTTCACAACCTTCGGCTTGACACTGAAGGTCTTGAGCCACAAGCCGAAGTGGGGCTGGATGCAGAGGAAGGCCTCGCACACGACGATAAACGCCGAGATGTTGAGGATGAAATTCGGGACCAGATCATGGAAATCTAGGCCGTAGTAGAACATGAGCCCTCGGACAAAGGGATGAAGTGGGAAGCCCAGTCCGCGGAGGAAATGGGGAAGAAATACTACCCTCTCATGGGGCCTGGGGGTGGGAATGAGCTCTCCCTCGTCGGGGAGCCGGTGCGCGATGTCGCTGGACAAATATCCGGCGTCGCGCAGCTTCTGGATCTGCCCCTCCGTGATGGAGGAGGCCATCCACTTGCCTCCCGCTCCGGACATAGTTAGAGAAGGTTGAGGTGAGAAGTGCGGACTTGGGCGCTGGAGCTCGAGTTCGCGGAATTGGATAAGCCAAGGAGGAAGAAGGTGCAGGTAAAATGGTTGGATCTTTATCCCCTTATATGGGTGGACACAAACATGCGTCCCCACCGACCTAATAAAACTCGCTTATCTCCCAAGCGCCGCAATCAATGGCGCCGTTGGGTTACCCACGTCCGTATTGATGGGAATCCCGGAATAAGGGGAACATGATCTCTGCTTCGACAAGACGTGCCAAGGAAACCGCTTCGCTAAACGCGCTGAGGTGGAACAATAAAAACAATTTGAGTAAAGGCTTGGTAATGGTGTGACATCACGCTACAAAATACGTCAGCAGATTGAACTTGTGTAATATTATTCTCTCTACGGTGGTACGTGGAATTTATTTTTGCAGAGCCGGACACTATCCTGGTGTTCACAATCTTCTATAAATTATTCGGAGGAAGAACCCTCCTTGCAATGCCGAAGACAACATGCGCGCCGGACTCGTCGTCATTGAAGCCTGGTTCAGGGGCTACTGAGGGAGTTCCGGACTAGGGGGTGTCCGGATAGCCGAACTATCGTGATCGGCCGGACTCCAAGACTATGAAGATACAAGATTGAAGACTTTGTCCCGTGTCCGTATGGGACTTTCCTTGGCGTGGAAGGCAAGCTTGGCGATACGCATATGTAGATCTCCTACCATTGTAACCGACTCTGTGTAACCCTAGCCCTCTCCGGTGTCTATATAAACCGGATGGCTTTAGTCCATAGGACGAACAACAATCATACCATAGGCTAGCTTCTAGGGTTTAGCCTCCTTGATCTCGTGGTAGATCCACTCTTGTAACACACATCATCAATATTAATCAAGCAGGACATAGGGTTTTACCTCCATCAAGAGGGCCCGAACCTGGGTAAAACATCGTGTCCCTTGTCTCCTGTTACCATCCGCCTAGACGCATAGTTCGGGACCCCCTACCCGAGATCCGCCGGTTTTGACACCGACAGTGGCCATAGTGTGGCAATGCGTTGAAGCAGGCGAAGGCCGTTCTTCCTAGCAATGCGTGATAGCTGCTTTGGAAGGGTGCGCCAGTGAAGAGCAGCTCTTCGCTTCTGGAGTTGCCTGGGGAGCCGAATGTTCCTTCCAGCACGACGGAGCCCCTGGCGCAGGCTACAACGCCTGGTATCACCCCTTCAAAGGTGGTGTTTCTTTGTTTAATTCTGGATGGGTCTATCCCCATTCTGTGGACAGTGTCCACGTATATTAAATTGAGACCACTGCCGCCATCCATGAGGACATGGGTGAGACGGTATCCATCGATTAGTGGGTTAAGCACCAAGGCATGTGATCCTCTGCGCCGAATACTAGTTCGGCCGTCCATGTGATCGAAAGTGATCGGACGAGACATCCAGTAGTGAGACATGGGTACGACGGGCTCTACATCGTGCGCTTCTATGGGCGCGCGTTTATGCCCTCTCGTGGATGTGCGAGTCGCGTGGATCATGTTTACTGTTTTAACCTCTAGCAGGAAATTTTTCTGTACCCCAGTGTTCGGCTGGTGAGGTTCATCCTCGTCTTCGCTTGGTGTGCCCCTCCCCTTGTGTTCAGCATTTAATTTGCCGGCCTGCTTGAAGACCCAGCACTCTCTATGGGTGTAGTTCGCAGGTTTTTCCGGGGTGCCATGAATTTGGCATAGTCTGTCTAGGACTCTGTTCAGACCGGACAGTCTGTCTTTAGTGCCTTTGAATGGCTTCTTATTCTGATTAGGTTGAGAGCCCCTGAATCCGGCGTTAACCGTCGTGTTATCCGGGCTCTCTTCCTTGTTTTGGCGTTTGTTTTTATTTCGCCATGGCTTCTCGTTGTCATCCCTTAGTTCGGATGTGTTGGGGTCGCTGGTGCCTTTACGGGCCAACCAACTATCCTCACCCACGCAAAAGCGGGTCATAAGGCTTGTTAAGGCTGCCATTGTCCTTGGCTTTTCTTGGCCGAGGTGTCGGGCGAGCCATTCGTCACGGATGCTGTGTTTGAAAGCCGCTAAGGCTTCAGCGTCTGGACAGTCAACAATTTGATTCTTCTTAGTGAGGAATCTGTTCCAAAGCTTGCGGGCGGACACTCCGAGTTATTGGATTATGTGACTTAGATCGTCTGCATCCGGAGGCCGGACATAAGTCCCTTGAAAATCGACCCTGAAAGTGTCTTCGAGTTCCTCCCAACTCCCAATTGAGTTTTCGGGGAGGCTTTTCAACCAGTGTCTAGCTGGTCCCTTCAACTTGAGGAGAAGGTATTTGATGGCGTGGAGGCCATCCCCACGAGCCATGTGAATATGCAGGATAAAATCCTCGATCCACACCCCTGGGTCTGTCGTGCCGTCGTATGCTTCTATGTTCATAGGTTTAAAGCCTTGTGGGAATTCATGGTCCAGTACTTCTTCGGTGAAGCACAGGGGGAGAGCAGCCCCTCTGTATCTGGACGCACTGTGGCATGTAGTCGGCTGTTGTTATGTGTGGGGTTGATTCCGAACTGGTATCTGGCTTTTATGAGCGTTTGGTGACCATAGTCCTGTGCTGGGGTGTGTCTTCTAGATCCATATATGGACCTGGCTGCACCGGTCTTTTTATCCGAATGCTCGCATGGATCGTGCGCAGTGTCCGCGGCCGCTTTGTTATGGTTGTGAGGCGGTATGTCTAGTTTCTTGGTCAAATTTTCTTTTGGTGGAACGGCCGCGTCGTCGAATTCTGGCAGTGGCTTGCGCTTCGGATAGCTTTTCGTATGGCGGTCATCGCCATATCTTTCTTCAGTGTCTAGCACCCTATTCCATCTGCGACTTAGCTTTTCTTGTGCGGCCTTGAGCCGTTGCTTCTACTTTTCTAGACTTCTTGCGGTGGCCATAAGCTTTCTGTGGAGGTTGTCTCGTTCCACTTGTTTGTCCGGGATGATGAATGCATCATCGTCCGGACTGTCTTCCTGTTCTGGGGCGGCATCCTGAGCTCGTCCCTCCAGATCATTGTGATCGGGTATTTGCTCCGAACTTGATTTGGTGTGACCTGGCTCGTCCTGCTCCATCGCTGGGTCCATGTGGTTATTATTGCTTTCGGAGTTTGCGGGTATATCAACCCTTCTTGCGCTCTTGTCGCTATTATTGCCATTGCTGGACTTTGAGCGGCGTCTGCGCCGCCTCTTTGGCTTTTGCCCGGGTGTTTTATCATCCGGCCTGCCGTCCTTATTGGGCGTATCTACCATGTATATATCGTGTGACAAGGTAGTAGTCCCGTGCTCCAGGGATTCTGGAGCCTCTCCTGCATCGTCGTCCATACCGTCGATGTCTTCGGAGTCAAGCACGCCGGTTAATTCTTCGATCGTGGCAATGAAGTGGGTGGTGGGTGGGCACTGAATTCCTTTGTCTCCTGCTTCCCTCTCGGGCCGGACATAGTTCGGCCCAGAGTCTCCTGACAAAGAGAGAGACTTCAAGGAGTTTAGCATGTCGCCAAAGGGCGAGTGCTGAAAGATGTCCGTAGCGGTAAACTCCATTACCGGAGCCCAACCTGGCTCGGCTAGCTCGAGAGTGAGCGGAACAGGACCAACAACCGAATATGAGTCCGGGGGTCCGGGGTTACAGGCCTCCACAGAGGTGGGACCCGTGTTCAGCTCCACCGCCGATAAGTGTGCGGCCTGCGGAGCGGGATCCAGCCCTCCGTCCATAGGCAACGCAACCTGTACTGGATTTAGATCCAAGGCTGCTTCGGTGATGATGTCCCGGGCACTTTCCGACAGCAGGTCTAGGCCGTGCTCGTCGTGGCTGTCCGGCGCTCCTGGCGCAGGCTCGAATCCGTCAAAGATCAAGTCTCCGCGGCCATCTGACGTGTAGTTCCAGTTTCCGAACCTGATCTGGTGGCCAGGGGCGAAGCTGTCGATCTGCTCCAACTGGCCAAGTGAATTGGTCCGCAGTGCGAAGCCACCGAACACAAAGATCTGTCCGGGGAGAAAAGTCTCACCCTGGACCGCGTTGTTGACGATTGAAGATGCCATCAAGCCTCGAAGCGACGACACAGAGGAACTCTCAATGAAAGCACCAATGTCGGTGTCAAAACCGGCAGATCTCGGGTAGGGGGTCCCGATCTGTGCGTCATAGGCTGATGGTAATAGGAAGCAAGGGACACAATGTTTACCCAGGTTCGGGCCCTCTGGATGGAGGTAAAACCCTACTTCCTGCTTGATTAATATTGAATATATGTGGAATACAAGAGTAGATCTACCACGAGATCGTATAGGCTAAACCCTAAGAGCTAGCCTATGATGGTATGATTGTAATTGTGATCGGCCTTCTAAGGACCATGCTCTCCGGTTTATATAGGCACAGGAGAGCTAGGGTTTACATGGAGTCGGTTACAAGGAAGGAAACATAATATCCGGATCACCAAGCTTGTCTTCCACGCAAAGGAGAGTCCCATCCGGACACGAGCCGAAGTCTTGAGTCTTGTATCTTGACGCTTCTATATTCCGGACGATGTATATAGTCTGGCTGTCCGGATACCCCCTTATCCAGGACTCCCTCACTCGTTATGTTCAATCTCAACCTACCATGATCAGCATGGCCTAAATTTGTGAACATATACCATCTGTTGCTACATTTGGATAAAAGGTACAGTGCCACGTGCAGGCTAGATGCCAAAGCCGATTTCCAACCCCCCTATATTAGGCAAATATATGATGTATTGTTCATTCAGTTACTCTCATATTAGGATCAAATCTTTGTTACATTATCTATTTTTAATTATATATTTTTGTACTTTGCTTTCATCTATATATTGATCTGTTCTATTAGTTACTCCCATATTTCCATCTCGCTCTACTTATTTCAATATATCTAATTTTCGATCTTAATTTTTATTTCAAGCAGTAGATCCCTTGCTTTGCAAGAACATGAGTAGAAGGAAATCTTGGGCTTTACTTTGTTGATGACTCCATGGATGTCATATTGACAATGCAGCATGGATTTACAATGACGATTAGCATAAAACTTGATAAATATGGTCACTCCTATTTTGATGCGGACCTTTGGAGAAAAATGTCTAAGTGTTATGAACTGAAAGCTGGCACTACAACCTGGTCTAATTAACATGGATGTTTACTTCCCCAACATCGTCAGCCGATCAAAGTCTGACCGAGATTAGTGTCCTTTCAACTTTGTCCATGCTAGCATAATACTTAGAAAAATCGGGGTATTTGTTCTGACTAATTGATCACTATTTAAGCAACAATTGTGATTTCATTTTCTGACTCTGTTCCTAAGCAGTAACAAATTCTATTTACCAATTTATACGCACTATATATTATTTTTCCATGTTCTGAATAAATAATACCTTTCCACCTTTTAAGCAGGATATGTTGGATGATAGTGAAAGATCTGTATGTTACTAAGTGTACCAAATTTCACTAGAAGGACCTGAAGCATGTCATAAACTTTGTTGATAATCAGACAGAGATAGCACAATGTATGCACGCTGGATTTTGGATGGGATTAATTATACCTATGGTGCACACATTGAACAAGACTAATTGTGTGCACAAAATGCTCGTACAAAGTCTTATTTTTATGTTGATACTCATAAACTATATATATCTTCAACGATATGTTACAGTTGGTTTTTATTCTGCATTTCAACAGAAATTGCCCGCCGTAGCAGTTCCTGGATCGATTTCCCGGCGTGGTTGAATTGCAGTTTTTCCTGCTAATAATGCCAAAGTGATTGCAAGGTGCTGCATTTCTCGCAGAAATGGAACCATTCAAATTAACAAGTTCTCTCTTGTCGTGGCAATGCATCCATATTGGAAAATTGGAGACACTGTTCTACTCATGCTCTACCAAGGCACACGAGGGCTCTTACATTTCATTGACGAGATGCCGAGTCACCGTGATCAAACTGCTTCCAGCGGTTAGTTGTGGTTGTTGGCCCTCACCCTCTTAAAATGTGCTAGTTGTTACTATGTTAAGTATGTAGATATTGACCATATAGTTGTCAAAACCGTGTTACGAAGATCCTCCTTTTGTCGAATAGTGTAACCACTATATATATGTTACTCAAATGATGTTGGCAAAGTTCTTAAATTTTCATGGAAAGTATTAGTATCATACACGGTTCATTGAGTTTAAGCATGCGCCCGATGTCCAGAAGGCATTTGCATATTAACTCTCCATATTGCAAATTCACACACGTGTTAACATAAGGAAACATATGTGTAACTTACTAATCATCGCACATGAGTACTCGCAGACGCATCATGTGCGATACTCCTAGCCACCACAAGCAACTAGTTTGCATTTTTCAAAGTTTTTTGTACACATAGAATCACAGATGAATTAACTATAGTAACCGTCTATGTTGTAATTTCTCATCGCAAACATTTCATCCGAGTCGGCTTTTTGCCGCATATCACACATCTTATTTACATGACTCGTTTGTGTTCTTTTGGCTCATCGCAAATAGTTCATCTATGCGAACTGTATGCCGCATATCACACACATCTTGTTAAGTTGAACCGTTTTTGTTGTGTTCCCTAATCAAAAATAGTTCATCTGAGTGAACTGTATGCCATATGTCACACACACACCTTGATCTGGCTAACCGTTTTTTTGCATTCCCTAATAGCAAACAGTTCATCAGAGTGAATGCTATGGCGTATGTCGCACACACCTTGATATGGCTTCCCATTTTTGTTGTTCTGTATCATCACAAACAATTCAAATGGATCAACCGTGTGCCCTGCATCGCACACGCAACTAAAATCGTAACCGTGTTTGATGTCTCCGCCATCACAAATGTTTTGCATCTTTTTTGACCTTTTTTTACATCATCATCTGCGATTAATGCATCACACAGAGTTTCGTCAAAGGGACTCTGATCGTAGTGTCACGTTAGCAGCATCCTACAGTAGTGAGACCCCCTTTTATAGTGGGGGACGAGATCCAACCGTTATCCCCGTGCTCAACCCGCAGTGCACGGTACTACCGCTCATGAGAGTGGTACTACCGCTTGTTGTAGCGGCACTGCCGCTTACCCCAGTGGTACTACCATTGGGACAGCTCACAGCTTCTTACAAGATCACAGGGGGAGGGATAAACGGGAGAAAGCCACAAGCGGTACTAGTAGCGGTGGTAGGCACGGTACTATTGCTCCTACTGCCGCTGCTCGATTGGGTCTAGATGGGGTCAGTGGTAGTATGCCTGCCGGCGTTCTGGGATCGGGGGTACCCAGACCTGCCTGCCTGCGGCCCAACGTGTGGCCCCATCGATGGCCCGGCAAGGCCCAGATGCAAGACTACACGAGGAAGACCCTCACAAGGTCCCCCGGCCTCGTGGGGAGAGCGACGCCAAGACCTCCAGAGTTGCAGCTCCCCGAGCCTGCTTCCCGAGGAGCGGAGATCTCTGTGTAGGTAACCCGCCTCATGAGGCCGCAATGACGTGAGCCATGGTGAGCAAGTCCAGTCGGGCACCAGTGGGTCTACAGGGGACAGTTTCCTCTTCCGTGCTAAGGAAGCAAGGACGGGCGTAGGTTCCCGAGGTCTGCCCCAAAGGTTTCCATTCCGGTGAAGTGAGACCACGACCGCGGGCTCGGCAGGAGGGATGTCATTGCCGAGCCCATCACTACGTCACGGCCAGAAGCTTTGCAGGCAAAGAGCACCTTTTGTCAGGATAATATGTACTTCCTATCCCCTTTCAAACTTGGCCGTTGTGGAATCCCTTCCCGCCTGAGCAATGAGGGAAGAGGACCAAGACCACTATGAATATAGACTAGCCGCCACCGTAGAGAAGGATCGATCCATCCTGATCACGAGAGCCCCCGCGAGGCTGCTCATCCACTCTACTAATTCATCCTCAGCCTCCTCATGAGGCCAATCCACCAAAAGCAGGAGCAGGGTTTTACACTGCAAGGTGGCCCAAACCTGGGTAAATCCCCGTGTTCATCTTCTTCCCCGCTCGTATGAACTCAACGATGCCAAGCCGTGAGGGGATGAGCTTGAGTTTGAGGCTAGGGTAGATCTTCACACACGCCCCAGAGTTCGAACCTTGTTGGGTCCGCGGAGCCCCGATTCCGACATTTGGCGCACCAGGTAGGGGCTTTTCGAAGCTCTCCTTTTTTCATCGACCATGCTCTGCTGTCGCTCCAGCGTCCCCATGGTAAATGATGCCCTCCAGGCTTGGCAGCCCGTGGCCTATAGAGCATCTTCCCCGGCCTTCACTCCTGTTCTGCATCGAATGCAGTGGCCGGTGAGGCTCAGGCCGGCGCTGCCCCCGTGCTATGAGGCGCGGCTGACCTCCGGGAGTTTCTCCAGCTCTACACAGAGGCCATTTGAGCAGCAAGCGGCGACAAAAAGGCTATGGCGAACTGGCTCCCTCTGGCCCTCACGGAGATGCCATGCTCTTGGCTCTGCGTCCTCCCGGAGGCCTCGGTGTCCTCCTGGGAGGAGCTCCGCGATCAATTCATCGCACGCTTCATGGCCCCGGGACCCCACGTGGTCGCGTGTATCCTTGGCGGGTCACAATTGCCCGCATCCGGTCACCATGTCAAGCAGCTTCTCCGCCAGGCAGGTGCTACTCGCCCACGGCCAGAGGCCTCACGAGGCCATACGAGGCCGGAAGGTCGACATCACCGTCGAGTCCAGGGATCATCCCAGGACTATGGATGCTGCTGGTGCACTTCCCATGATGTGCACGCCCACCATCAGTAATGTCGCGGTCACCAAGACCCTCATCGACGGTGGTGCCAGATTCAGCGTCCTCTCCATGGAGGCCTTCGACATGCTCCAGGTGCCTTACGACCAGCTCGTGCCCACCAAGCCCTTCTCGGGGGTGAACAAAGGCTCTGCCACCCCCTTGGGGCAAGTGCACCTCCCCGTCACCTTGAGCAAGCACAACAATTACCGCACCAAGCCGATCGACTTCGGTGGGGCCCGCATCAGCCTCCCGTACAACACCATACTGGGGTATCCGTCCCTCGCCAAATTCATGGCGGCGACCCATCCGGGCTACAACGTCATCAAGATGCGAGGCAGCAGCAGCGTCATCGCTGTGGCCGGAGACACAAAGGACGCTGCCTGGGCCCTCACGCTCATCTACAAGGCCGCGATGGCCTCATGCCCCGATACCAGGGGTGCCCCAAAGGCTCTGGAGGTTGCGCCCGTGAAGAAAAAAAAGATGTTCTCTTAGGACCGCGCAGAGACGAAGCAGGTACGTGTCGACGGTGGGGGCTTGGGCTGCACCTTCACCATCGGCGTCGGCCTTCTCCCCGAGCAGGAGAAGGCGCTGGTTGATTTGCTCCGGGCGAACAAGAATGTATTTGCATGGAAAGTGTCCGACTTGGTCGGCGTCCCGAGGGAGGTGATCGAGCACCACTTGGTGGAATGCTCCAGTGCACACCTGGTGAAGCAGAAAGCGCGATGTCAGGCATAGGAGAAGCAAGCGTACATTATGTAGGAGGTGCACAAGTTACAAGAAGCCGGTATCATTCGAGAGGTGCGACAAGCGGATTGGCTGGCCAACCCAGTCGTTGTCCCCAAAAAGGGCGGGAAGGAACTATCGGATTCAGGGATCTGCAGACCCAAGAAGGTTCTCTGGGGCGTGTGCAAAGATCTCAACCAACCCAAGTATCTCCTCGCCACCCTATTGCTTAGCCTTGCCGAACTCACTCGAGCGAGGAAGAAGATGGACACGGCAGTTTACCCAGGTTCGGGCCACCTTGCGGTGTAAGACCCTACTCTTGTTTTGTGGTGGATTGGCCTCACGGGGAGGCTGAGGATGAACTAATACAATGGTTGGAGCAGCCTCGCAAGGGCTCGAGAGGTGATGGTGGAATGGATCTCTCCCTATCCTCGGTGGTGGATAGTACATACTTATAGTGACCTTGGTCCACTTCCCTCATAACTGGCGGGAACGGATTCCACAACGGTCAATTTGAAAGGGGACAAGAAGTACATCTAATCCCGACGAAAGGTGGTCTTCGCCTGCAAAGCTTCTAGGCATGACACGGAGGTGGGCTCAGGGATGATGTCCGTCCAATCGAGCTCGTGGTCTTGGTCTCGTTGCATTAGAATGGAAACCTTTGGGGGATTCCTAGGCAACCCACATATGTCCTTGCCTCCTTAGAACCAAAGGAGAAACTGTCTCCCATGCGCCTGCTAGCACCCGCCTAGTCTTGGGCATCATGGCTCACGTCATGACGGCCTCGTGAGGCTAGGCAACTGCTTAGGAATCTCCGCTCCTCGAGAGGCAACCAGGGGAGGCCGCTCCTTTGGAGGTCTTGGTGTCATTTTCCTCGCGAGGTTAGGGACCCCCGCGAGAGTCTTGTCTCGAGGGGTGTTGCAGATGGGCCGTACTAGGCTCTTGCCTGAGCCCACACGCTAAGCCGCAAGCAGGCAAGTCTGGGTACCCCCGAACCCAGAACGCCGACAATAGCCCCCGAGCCCAAGGCGCGCTCGAGATGTCTTTGAGGCGAAGCCAAGGGGCAAGGTCGAAGCGCCATGGGCACCCAAATCACGTGCGGGCCAGGCTTGATGTGTGGCGCACGATGAGACGTGGACGCGTCCACTCCCCCATGTTGCCTCGGCAACCGCTCAGAATAGACAACATTCCTGTGCATGCAGCACGACCATCATCGCTCAGAACGTGGGAGGGCGCCGGTTAGACTTCACATGCCTATAAAAGGAGCTGGGGGGTGGAGCCCCCTAGCTCACCCTCATCTTCATGCTCTGCTAGTCCTAACCATCGCCTCACAGCCATGGCGTCAGTGAGAAGAGTTTCTGCTGCCAAGAAGGGAAAAAACCCCCATGGAGGGACCAGGTTTGTCACCACCCAAGAGGGGTCACACCCGTTGCCACCAGTACGACGCGACACCGGCGGTAGTCCCCCGGGGGCGTGGGCACACCCCCGCGAATGCCGGTGCTACTTCCACGGCGGCCACGACCAAGAAGGAAGGCTTGTGGTGGCCGCCCGGCCTCCTTGCGCGTGATCCCACTCACCGACGCGTCCAAGGAGTTTGTGGTGTGGTCGGAGAGGCCTGGTTCTAGCACCCGCCCTTCCATGTGGGGTGATGCCGGCCGAAGGGCCTGCCATCCTACGGCTATAGGCCAACGGCTGCTGCAGCAAGGCCTCGTGGGTGGAGGTTGAGGTCACCCCCGTAGGTTACGTGTTCCTGAACCAGGGGTGGTAGGCGTACCCTCGACCCTCGTGGGGCCTACGGGACTCCCCTCCTGTAACTATTCGTTCCAGTATTTTTTATATTTTCCAGAAAAAATCTCCATTGATTTTCAGCGTATTCCGAGAACTTTTATTTCTGCACAAAAACAACACCATGGTAGTTTTGTTGAAAATAGCGTCAGTCCAGGTTAGTTCTAATCAAATCATACCAAAGTCATGTAAATTTTTTATAAATATGGCATGAATACATCAAAGATTATAGATACTTTGGAGACGTATCAAGCATCCCCAAGCTTAATTAATGCTCGTCCTCGAGTAGGTAAATGATAGAACCGAATTTTTGATGTGGAATGCTACCTAACATATTTATCGATGCAATCTTCTCTATGGTGGCAAGAATATTCATATCCATAAGATTCAAAACAAAAGTTTAATATTGACATAAAAACGATAATACTTCAAGCATACTAATAAAGCAATCATGTCTTCTCAAAATAACATGGCCAAAGAAAGTTGTCCCAACAAAATCATATAGTCTGGCTATGCTCTATCTTCATCACACAAAATATTTAAATCATGCACAACCCCCGTTTCAGCAAAGCAATTGTTTCATACTTTAGTATTCTCAAACCTTTTCAACTTTCACGCAATACATGAGCGTGAGCCATGGACATAGCACTATAGGTGGAATAGAATGGTGGTTGAGGAGAAGACAAAAAAGAGGAAGATAGTGTCACATCAACTAGGCGTATCAATGGGCTATGAAGATGCCCATCAATAGATATCAATGTGAGTGAGTAGGGATTGCCATGCAACGGATGCACTAGTGCTAAGTTTATGAAAGCTCAAAAAAAAGAAACTAAGTGGGTGTGCATCCAACTTGCTTGCTCACAAAGACCTAGGGCATTTTGAGGAAGCCCATCATTGGAATATACAAGCCAAGTTCTATAATGAAAATTCCCACTAGTATATGAAAGTGACAACATAGGAGACTCTCTATCATGAAGATCATGGTGCTAATTTGAAGCACAAGTGTGGAAAAAGGATAGTAACATTGCCCCTTCTCTCTTTTTCTCTCATTTTTTATTTGGGCCTTCTCTTTTTTATGGCCTCTTTTTTTTAGTTTTTGTCCGGAGTCTCATGCTGACTTGTGGGGGAATCAAAGTCTCAATCATCCTTTCCTCACATGGGACAATGCTCTAATAATGAAGACCATCAGGCTTTTATTTACTTACAACTCAAGAATTACAACTCAATACTTAGAACAAAATATGACTCTATGTGAATGCCTCCGACGGTGTACCGGGATGTGCAATGATTCAAGAGTGACATGTATGAAAGAATTATGAACGATGGCTTTGCCACAAATATGATGTCAACTACATGATCATGGAAAGCAATATGACAATGATGAAGCGTGTCATAATAAACGGAATGGT
Source organism: Triticum dicoccoides (assembly GCF_002162155.2). Lineage (NCBI taxonomy): Eukaryota > Viridiplantae > Streptophyta > Magnoliopsida > Poales > Poaceae > Triticum > Triticum dicoccoides. The sequence goes on along the minus strand of NC_041381.1, from coordinate 485,792,245 downwards.
CGAAAGTTGCATGTCATTATATCTTAGAATGGCTATGGAAATGCCATAATAGGTAGGTATGGTGGCTGTTTTGAGGAAGGTATATGGTGGGTGTATGGCACCGGCGAAAGTTGCGCGATACTAGAGAGGCTAGCAATGGTGGAAGGGTGAGAGTGCGTATAATCCATGGACTCAACATTAGTCATAAAGAACTCATATACTTACTGCAAATATCTACAAGTCATCAAAAGAAAGTACTACACGCATGCTCCTAGGGGAAGGGTTGGTAGGAGTTAACCATTGCGCGATCCCAACCTCCACACAAAGGATGACAATCAATAAATAAATCATGCTCCAACTTCATCACATAACGGTTCACCATATGTACATGCTACGGGAATCACAAACTTTAACACAAGTATCTCTCAAATTCACAATTACTCCACTAGCATGACTGTAAAATCACTATCTTCATATCTCAAAACAATCATAAGGAATCAAACTTCTCATAGTATTCACTACATTTTATATGAAAGTTTTTTATTATATCCCTCTTGGATGCCCATCATATTAGGGCGAAATTCATAACCAAAGAAAATTACCATGTTGTTTAAGACTCTCAAAATAATATAAGTGAAGCATGAGAGTTCATACATTTCTTCAAAATAAAACCATGTCCGTGCTCTAAAAAGATATAAGTGAAGCACTAGAGCAAATGACAAACTACTCCAAAAGATATAAGTGAAGATTAATGAGTAGTTGAATAATTGTGCAACTGTGTGAAGACCCTCTAACATTTAAGAATATCAGATCTTGGGATATTATTCAAATAATAAGCAAAACAAAATAAAATAAAATGGCGCTCCAAGCAATACACATATCATGTGGTGAATAAAAATATAGCTCCAAGTAAAGTTACTAATGAACGAAGGCGAAAGAGGGGATGCCTTCCGGGGCATCCCCAAGCTTAGGATATTGGTTGTCCTTGAATATTACCTTGGGGTTCCTTGGGAATCCCCAAGCTTAGGCTCTTTCCACTCCTTATTCCACATTACATCGAATCTTTACCCAAAACTTGAAAACTTCACAACACAAAACTCAACAGAAAACTCGAAAGCTCCGTTAGTATAAGAAAATAAATCACCACTTAGGTACTGTTGTGAACTCATTATAAATTCATATTGGTGTTGTATCTACTGTATTCCAACTTATCCATGGTTCATACCCTCCGATACTACTCATAGATTCATCAAAATAAGCAAACAACACATAGAAAACAGAATCTATCAAAAACAGAACAGTCTGTAGTAATCTATAACTCTTGAACATTTTTGTAACTATAAAAAAATATGAAAAACTTATTTCCACCTGAGAAATTTGTGCACCAATCTATAGAAAAAATAATCAGGTCAAAAGCACGTTTCAATAAGATTCTGGAAATTATTTGCTGAGCGCAAAAGTTTCTGATTTTCAGCAGGATCAACACAACTATCACCACAAGCTATCCTAAAGGCTTTACTTGGCACTTTATTGAAAAAAAAGCTATAAAACATGATTGATGCAGTAGAATAATCATGTGAACAATCAAAAACAGTAAGGGTAAATAATGGGTTGTCTCCCAACAAGTGCTTTTCATTAATGCATTTTTAGCTAGGCATGATGATTTCAATGATGCTCGTATAAAAGATAAGAATTGAAACTTAAAGATAGCATCAAGAAGCATATGACTAACACATTTAAGTTTAACTAACTTCCTATGCATAGGTATTTTGTGAGGAAACAATTTATGGGAACAAGGAAAAACTAGCATAGGAAAGCAAAACAAGCATAGCTTCAAGATTTTCAACACTTAGAGAGAAAACTTGATATTATTGCAATTCCTACAAGCATATGTTCCTACCTCATAATAATTTTCAGTAGCATCATGAATGAATTCAACAATATAACCATCATATAAATCATTCTTTTCATGATCTACAAGCATAGAAATTGTATTACTCTCCACATAAGCAAAATTATTCTCATCAATAGTAGTGGGAGCAAACTCAACAAAATAACTATCATGTGAGGAATAATCCAATTGAAAATTAAAATCAAGATGACAAGTTTCATGGTTATCATTATTATTTATAGCATACATGTTATCATAATAATCATCATAGATAGCAACTTTTTTCTCATAATCAATTGGAACCTCTTCCGAAATAGTGGATTCATCACTAAATAAAGTCATGACCTCTCCAAATCCACTTTCATAATTATCACAATAAGATTCAACACCCTAAAAAATAGTGGGATCATTAATTCCTAAAGTCAATACCCTTCCAAACCCACTTTCATCAATATAATCATCATAAGTAGGAGGCATGCTTTCATCATAATAAATATTCTCATCAAAACTTGGGGGACTAAACATATCATATTCATCAAACATAGCATCCCCAAGCTTGTGGCTTTTCATATCATTAGCATAATGGATATTCAAAGAATTCATACATACAACATTGCAATCATGCTCGTCATTCAAAGATTTAGTGCCAAACATTTTATTGCATTCTTCTTCTAACACTTTGGCACAATTACCGGAATCCTTATTTTCACGAAAGACCTTAAAAAGATGAAGCATATGAGGCACTCTTAATTCCATTTTTTTGTAGTTTTCTTTTATGTACTAACTAGTGATAAAACAAGAAACTAAGGGATTCGATTGCAAGATCTAAAGATATACCTTCAAGCACTCACCTCCCCGTCAACGGCGCCAGAAAATAGCTTGATGTCTACTACACAACCTTCTTCTTATGGGCCTAGGGGGTGTCCGGATAGCGGAACTATCATCATCGATCGGACTCCAAGACTATGAAGATACAAGATTGAAGACTTCGTCCCGTGTCCGGATGGGACTTTCCTTGGCGTGGAAGGCAAGCTTGGCGATACGGATATTTAGATCTCCTACCATTGTAACCGACTCTGTGTAACCCTAGCCCTCTCCGGTGTCTATATAAACCGGATGGCTTTAGTCCATAGGACGAACAACAATCATACCATAGGCTAGCTTCTAGGGTTTAGCCTCCTTGATCTCGTGGTAGATCCACTGTTTTAACACACATCATCAATATTAATCAAGCAGGACGTAGGGTTTTACCTCCGTCAAGAGGGCCCGAACCTGGGTAAAACATCGTGCCCCTTGTCTCCTGTTACCATCCGCCTAGACGCACAGTTCGGGACCCCCTACCCGAGATCCGCCGGTTTTGACACCGACATTGGTGCTTTCATTGAGAGTTCCTCTGTGTCGTCACCAATAGGCTCGATGGCTTCTTCGATCGTCATCAACGACACAGTCCAGGGTGAGACCTTACTCTCCGGACAAATATTCGTATTCGGCGGCTTCGCATTGCGGGCCAATTCGCTTGGCCAACTGGAGCAGATCGGAAGCTACGCCCCTGGCCGTCAGGTCAGATTTGGAAGTTTAAACTTCACGGCTGACATCCGTGGGGACTTGATCCTCGATGGACTCGAGCCACAGCCGAGCGTGCCGCCCTGTCACGGCGAGCATGATTTAGCTCTGCAGCCGGACAGTGCCCTGGAGGCCGCACTCGAACCCGCTCTGATCTTCAATTCGGAGCCGGCTGCGCAGGTCGAGGACGGATGGCTAGACACCGCCTCGGGGGATGTAACCTCTACGGCGATAGAGCCGAACACTGACCTTGTCCCTCATGAAGCTCGTGACTCCGAGGTGCCGGACTCCTTGCCGGACCCCGAACCTCCCGCGCCCCCTCCGATCGAATCTGATCGGGCGCCGATCATTGAGTTCACCGCAGCAGACATCTTTCAACACTCACCTTTTGGCGATATCTTGAGTTTGCTAAAGTATCTCTCGTTATCAGGAGAGCCCTGGCCGGACTGCGGCCAGGACGGCTGGGATGCGGACAACGAAGAAATTCAAAACCCACCCACCACCCACTTGGTAGCCACTGTCGATGATCTAACCGACATGCTAGACTACGACTCTGAAGACATCGACGGTATGGACGATGATGCTGGGGACGACCAAGAACCAGCACCCATCGGGCACCGGAAAGCCACCCCAACGCACGACGTATACATGGTGGATACACCAAAAGGAAGCGACAACGAGGAAAAACGGGACGTGGCGAAGGACAACTCCCCCAACAAACAACCAAAATGGCGACGCAAGCGCCGCCTGAATACCGGCCTAGATAAAAATGACACCCATATGGACCCGGCCCTAGAGCAGGGCGAAGCAGTGGACGACGAACATGCCAGAAAGCAACCCATCTCCGGCGAAGACGATCTCACATCACCAGAGCATATGAACCTCCATAAAAGGCTCATCGCCACTGCAAGAAGTTTGAAGAAGCAAAAGCGGAAGCTCAAAACAGCGGAGGACGCACTCAGAATGAAATGGAGCAAAGTACTCAGCACCGCAGATAAATACGGCGCTAGTCACCAGACAAAGAGCTACCCGAAGCGCAAGTTGTTGCCCGAATTTGACAAGGAGGCCTTCGAGCCGCCGCATTCAAAAAAGAAAGAAGCCGCCTGGTCGGATAGACGACCAGATGACAGGCCAAGAACAGCAAGGGGCGCCGCACACAAGCCGGCACACGATCAGCACAAAGATCCTCGGAAAAAGGATGACCCTGCCAGGTCTATCTATGGGCCAAAAAAGAAGACTCCAGGAAGCAACATAACTCGCCGAGCATTTGAAGACAACGACACAACCAAATACAGGGGCGCCGCACACCCACTATGTTTCACCGACGAGGTACTAGATCATGGATTTCCAGCGGGATTCAAAGCCGTAAACATAGAGGCATATGACGGAACAACAGACCCCGGAGTCTGGATTGAGGATTATATCCTACACATACGTATGGCCAGAGGAGACGATCTCCATGCCATAAAATACCTACCCGTCAAGCTCAAAGGGCCAGCTCGGCATTGGCTCAAAAGCCTCCCAGAAAATACCATTGGAAGTTGGGAAGAGCTTGAGGATGCGTTTCGAGCAAATTTTCAGGGGACTTATGTCCGCCCTCCGGATGCAGAGGATTTAAGTCACATAACTCAACAGCCCGGAGAGTCAGCACGCAAATTCTGGAACAGGTTCCTCACTAAAAAGAACCACATAGTGGATTGTCCGGACGCTGAAGCCTTAGCAGCCTTTAAACACAACGTCCGAGACGAATGGCTCGCCAGACACCTCGGCCAAGAAAAACCAAGAACAATGGCTGCACTAACAAGCCTCCTGACCCGCTTTTGCGCGGGGGAAGACAGCTGGCTGGCTAGATGCAGCACCAGCGACCCGAGTACATCCGAAGTCAGGGATGGAAATGGGAAATCACGACACAGAAAAGATGAGCACTGGAACAAGGAAAATGGCCCAAATAGTACGGCGCTCAACGCCGGATTCAAAAGCTCTCGGCCGAATAACAAAACACTGCCCCTCAAGGACAACAGTGACGAGCTATCTAACCTGAACAAGATTCTGGACAGGCTATCCAAATTATACTTTATTTTAATACAACTTTTGCACGATATTTCTTAGAAACTAAGTCCTTCTCTTTTACAAATGAAGCACGTGCTACACCCGTCCAGGATACAGCACAACGGAGACACATGCGCAGACGTGCAGCAGGGACCCGTTGCAAGGATTCTTTTCAGATTAAGACCCTGCATAAACCTTTCTTATTGTCTCTTGTTGATACACATCCCCCGGTTTCCTACCATAGCCGAGGAGGAGGCTGGCGTTTTGGCATCGGCCGCGTCAGAAGTTCCCGCCTGTACCTGGACACTAGGGGCTTCGGGCATTGTTCTGCCCGGTATCATAAAGACCGAACACCTCGGGGAGTGTTCAGCGTCTCGAGTTAGGCCTTATATGCATCAGCTCCTAATCATGTCTTTGGTCAAATGTTGGGTTTGCCCGGCTCCTGTGTTTTGCTGCCTTACGTTCCGTATCATCGACTAACGCGGCACCAGGAGAACTACTGCGATTGTGCCCCAGTTCAGCCGGGCGAGCACCTCAGTAGAGAAAGCCGAAAACTGACTGTCATGATATAGCGAGAGACTGGTCAACCACTCGATTGACCATTGGAATGTTTAGAATTCCTCCGCTTTGATGAAGGACCGCTTCCCGGTCAGGCACATACGCGCCCTGAGTTCGGAGAAGAGCGGTGCCGCTAGGGGCTATATAGTAGCCCCACATTCGAGCTCCTATGGCTAAGTGAAAGTGATAAAGCGTTATAGTCTGGTTGCCTAGTTTGCTACGCTATCACCTCCTTAAAAGGACCAAGACGTTGGATTAAGTGTGAAAAAGCGCTTTTCTTTTTGCAAACACCCCCGCACCATGTGCGTGGGGGCTGAAGCCAAAGACTTCCATCTTTCAGATTATACATACACATACGGCCGCACAGGAGATAGTTCAATACTTGAATGCACATGTATAAAAAGCTATTGCATTATAAACATGATCTCACAAATTATACACGTCATTTGAACATGACATCTTTCGAGCACTGCGACTCTATTAAATGAGCGCCCTGCAGGACTTCCTCAAAATAGTGCTCGGCGGGTAATCGGCTCTTGTCCGAACCCTGGGATGCAACAGCGGTGGCATCCATGTCCGCCCAGTATGTCTTCACACGGGCGAGAGCCATCCGTGCACCTTCTATGCATGCCGACCGCTTCATCGCCTTGATATGCGGCACCGCCCCAAGGAATTGCTGCAACAAGCCAAAATAACTCTTCGGCTTGGGCCTTTCCGGCCTCAGATGAGTGACCACATCCATCAAGGCAAGTCCGGATAATCTATTCAGCTCAGCCCACTCAGCCAGCCGATCAGTCAACGGAAGTGGACGCTCCGGACTATGGAATTGAGACCAGTAAAGTTCTTCGATTTCGTGATCCTTCTGGCTTCGGAAGTGCACGACTGCGTTCGCCGCACTCGCCGCCAAATCCAAATAAGGATCCTCCGCACCACACAACTGGCCCAGCTAAGCATACTTCGGATCCGTGAACTTCCTACGTAGAAGAAAGGGCTTTCCAGCCGCAATGTCTCCCGCCTGACGCAGTTCCTCCTTCATAGCCCGCATCTCACTCTGGGCATCCTTGACTTCGGCGCCGGCCTTCTTCAGGCCCTCTTGCTCCACTCGGCGTTCTCCTTCAAGAACCTCACAACGGTCGGTAGCATCTTTTAATTTCAAGGCCATTCCGGCCAACTCTTCCCTGCTTCGGCAGTGAGCAGCCTTTTCGGCTTTTAGCTCTTCTGCTGCCTTCAAGGCAACCGCATCACTTATCCTGGCTTGCTCCTTGGCCCGAGAAAGCTCTGCTCGAAGGTCTTCCACAGCAGTAGCACCATCTGCATCAAGCATACAAATTGTAAGGAATGGGCGTCAGCTCCCTTACTAGGCGACCGCGGAGCAACCACATACCTTGTGACTCATCAAGTCGTTTATTGATTAGCGAGATGTCCGCATCCGCAACGTCGAGTTGCCTCTTAAGCTCGGCAACTCCATCAGTCCGGCTGGCCACCGAACGTTCCGCCACCTACGTAGGAAAGGCGACAATCTATAACTGAGATTATGATCCTCGGCACACTGCCGTTTTCGACAGCATACCAAGTCTCAGGGGCTACTATCTATACAGGGCGCACTTCATGTGCAAAAACTGTCAAAAGGTATGTCATTTTTTGCATACCTCAAATCCCGTCAGCAAACTTCCGACGGCCTCACACAACCCGCTTTCAGCGGACGAGATCCTCTCAATCACCACACTCATTAATGTGCGGTGATCTTCTGAGATAGAGGCCCTCTTAAGCAAATCCTGCAGCTCCACCGGCCGTACTCCAGTGGGTGCTGAACTCTCTGGCCCCGCCGGACTCAGGGAGACCCTCCGCAACGACACCTCAGGGTCGTCCGCCCCGCACGATGGGGCGGCAGATGGAGGCGTTTCGCTCTCCATCATCTCCGTACGAAGGTCTCCTGAAGATGAGCTGTGCTGAGACGGGCTGAGATCCGAACTACAAGATGAAAACTTCGGTTACCCTTAGAAATTAAGCAGGGGTGTCCACTAGTACAAAATTCCCCCTTTTTGCTTACGGCTCGCTGGAGGGCTGATTCCTCCAAGGAGATAGTACGGCCGGGGCTCTTCCCGGCACAGGACCTTCCGGTACAGATTTCTTTCCCCGCTTTGAGGCCTTGGCCTCCGGGTCTTCGGAAGCTGTCCTGTTCTCCCCCTGGAAGGAGGGACTCTCGATTCCTCCCTTACTGAAAGCCTCCTTGGCAGAGGTGGTAGTTCCCCTGTGCCCCCCTTCGCCCTCCTCCGAAGGTGCAACCTCCAACATTTTGATTAACACGGGATCCTGCATGGTCTCAGGGAGGGGGGCCGGACACCGTATCAGTTTTGCTTGCGCTATCCACTCCTGTCCAAGGGATAGCTGGTTAAAAGGCAAACCCACGATAAATAAATGAACAATGTGTCCAGATACAGGGCTACTTACTTGACTATCTGGGTGATTGCATCTTAGGCCAGCGTCCTCGGTCAAGTCCGGACGCATCTCTTGCGATCCGAAGAACAGTTTGTACATCTCCGCGGGTGTCAAACCCATGAAGTGTTGAAGAGTTCGTGGCCCCTCCGAATTAAATTCCCATAGGCGGAGGGGGCGACGTTTGCAGGGCAGTAGGCGTCGGATCAGCATAACCTGTACCACTGCAACTAGATTGATCTCCCTTTCTTGGAGGTCTCGAATCCGGTCCTGCAACAGGGGTACGTCTTTGGACGGCCCCCAGTCACGCCCCTTATTGACCCATGACATCAACTGTTGTGGAGGGCCCGAGCGGAAGAAGGGCGGCGGCCTCTGCCTACTGCCCCTGGGAGCGGTGATATAGAACCACTCCTGTTTCCACAAGCCGAGCTCCTCCTGAAAAGAGCCCTCGGGCCATGGAGCTTCGGCCCTCTTGCTTATAACCGCCCCGCCGCACTCTGTCTGACGCCCCTCAATCATCTTCGGCTCCACGTCAAAGGTTTTGAGCCACAAGCCGAAGTGAGGGGTAGTGCGGAGGAAAGCTTCGCAGACGACAATGAATGATGAGATGTGGAGGATGGACTCCGGAGCCAAGTCATGGAATTCCAGCCCATAGTAAAACATGAGCCCCCTCACGAAGGGATCCATCGGGAAGCCTAAACCCCGACGGAGGTGAGACACGAACACGACGCTCTCGCCGGGCTCGGGAGTAGGAACAATTTGCCCTCAGGCAGGCAACCTATGCGAAATCTCGTAGGTCAAATACCTGGCGTCTCTCAGCTTTAGCACGTCTTCTTCCGTGACGGAGGAGGGCATCCACCGGCCTCGTAGGTCGGGGCCGGACATTGTCAAAGATCGAAGGTATCTGAATCTAGAGCCCTGGGTGTTGGAACTCGGGGAGAGGGACGGATTCGATAGAGGATTGAAGGAAAAGAAAGGGCCTCGGTCTCATTATAAAGAGGAAGAATACCAAGAGCCGTCCCCGTGACCATTTGGAACCCTCCTTCGATGGAGGGGGCGTGGCGACGGGCACGGTTGGGTTACCCACGTCCGTATTGATGGAATCCTGGAATAAGGGGAACACGATCTCTGCTTCAACAAGACGTGCCAAGGAAACCGCTTCGCTAAATGCGCTGAGGTGGTACAATAAAAACGATTCTAGTAAAGGCTTGGTAGTGGTGTGACGTCACGCCGCAAAATACGTCAGCAGATTGAACTTGTGTAATATTATTCTCTCTACGGTGGTGCGTGGAATTTATTTTTGTAGAGCCGGACACTATCCTGGTGTTCACAATCATCTATAAATTATTCGGAGGAAGAACCCGCCTTGCAATGCCGAAGACAACATGCGCGCCGGACTCGTCGTAATTGAAGCCTGGTTCAGGGGCTACTGAGGGAGTCCTGGACTAGGGGGTGTCCGGATAGCCGAACTATCATCATCAGACGGACTCCAAGACTATGAAGATACAAGATTGAAGACTTCGTCCCGTGTCTGGATGGGACTTTCCTTGGCGTGGAAGGCAAGCTTGGCGATACGGATATGTAGATCTCCTACCATTGTAACCGACTCTGTGTAACCCTAGCCCTCTCCGGTGTCTATATAAACCGGATGGCTTTAGTCCATAGGACGAACAACAATCATACCATAGGCTAGCTTCTAGGGTTTAGCCTCCTTGATCTCGTGGTAGATCCACTCTTGTAACACACACCATCAATATTAATCAAGAAGGACGTAGGGTTTTACCTCCATCAAGAGGGCCCAAACCTGGGTAAAACATCGTGTCCCTTGTCTCCTGTTACCATCCGCCTAGACGCATAGTTCGGGACCCCCTACCCGAGATCCGCCGGTTTTGACACCGATAGTCTCTCTCAAACAACCCTACAACCAAATAACAAAGAGTCTCTTGTGTCCCCAACACAACCAATACAATGGTGAATTGTATAGGTGCACTAGTTCGGCGAAGAGATGGTGATACAACTGCAATATGGATGGTAGATATAAGTTTTTCTAATATGAAAATATAATAACTGCAAGGTAACTAGTAACAAAAGTGAGCGTAAACGGTATTGTAATGCTAGGAAACAAGGCCTAGGGTTAATACTTTCACTAGTGCAAGTTCTCTCAACAATAATAACACAATTAGATCATATAACTATCCCTCGACATGCAACAAAGAGTCCACTCCAAAATCACTAATAGCTAGAACAAATGAAGAGATTATTGTAGGGTACGGAACCACCTCAAAGTTATTCTTTCAGATCAATCCATTGGGCTATTCCTGTAAGTGTCACAAACAGCCCTAGAGTTCGTAGTAAAATAACACCTTAAGACACATATCAACCAAAACCCTAATGTCAGCTAGATACTCCAATGTCACCACAAGTTTCTGCGGGTATGATTATACGATATGCATCACACAATCTCAGATTCATCTATTCAAACCAACACAAAGAACTTCAAAGAGTGCCCCAAAGTTTGTACCGGAGAGTCAAGACGAAAACGTGTGCCAACCCCTATGCACAAGTTCACAAGGTCACTGAACCCGCAAGTTGATCACCAAAACATACATCAAGTAGATCACGTGAATATCCCATTGTCACCACAGATAAGCACATGTAGGACATACATCAAGTATTCTCAAAGCCTTAAAGACTCAATCCGATAAGATAACTCCAAAGGGAAAACTCAATCCATTACAAGAGTCAGAGGGGCAGAAACGTCATAAGATCCAACTACAATAGCAAAGCTCGCGGTACATCAAGATCGTGCCAAGTCAAGAACACGAGAGAGAGAGAGAGAGAGAGAGAGAGAGAGAGAGAGAGAGAGATCAAACACATAGCTACTGGTACATACCCCCAGCCCCAAGGGTGAACTACTCCCTCCTTGTCATGGAGAGCATCAGGATGATGAAGATGGCCACCGGTGATGGATCCCTCCTCCGGCAGGGTGCCGGAACAGGGTCCTGATGGTTTTTGGTGGCTATAGAGGCTTGCGGTGGTTGAACTCCCGATCTAGGTTATGTTCTGGAGGTTTGGTAAAAAGGAGGCAAGCAGCAGGCGCGGAGTCCCTAGGAATCAGCCAAAGGATTCCATTCTGGTGCAACAAGACCAAGACCGCTAGGACGGCAGGACGGAGGTCATCCCCGAGCCCACCGCAGCATCACGACTAGAGGCTTTCCATAGGCGAAGACTGCTTTAGTTAGGATAGGATGTACTTCTTGTCCCCCTTCAAATTTGGCCGTTGTGGGATCCTTTCCCGCCAACATTTGGGAAGAGGACCAAGGCCACTATAAATAGGACTTAGCCACCACCATAGAGGGGGACGAACAAATCAGATCCATTCTCATCCGACCACCTCACCAGTTCTCTTGAGCTCCAAAACACTTCACCTCCTAAGGCCAGTTCATCCACCATAGTAGTTCATCCTTAGCCCCTCGAGGCAATCCACCAAAACGCTGGAGTAGGGTATTACACCGCAAGGTGGCCTGAACCAGGATAAACTGTTGTCTCTCTCTCTCTCTCTCCCTTTTGAGCTTGACGCGCTAGACTTAGAGTATCGCGAGTAGGCAGGTTTGGTAGGTTGAGATCTCTGCATGCACCCCAGAGGTCAAACCTATCAAGGGTTTGCGGAACCCAAAATCGGACATAGGTTTCACTAGAGGCTTCTCTCTTGAAGGAAAATAATATAGTGGGTGAACAAATTACTGTCGAGCAATTGATAGAAAAGTGCAAAGTTATGATGATATCCAAGGTAATGATTATGCATATAGGCATCACGTCCATGTCAAGTAGACCAAAACAATTCTGCATCTACTACTATTACTTCCCACATCGACCGACTCCTACCTGCATCTAGAGTATTAAGTTCATAAGAACATAGTAACGCATTAAGTAAGATGGCATGATGTAGCGGGATAAACTCAAGTAATATGATGAAAACCCCATCTTGTTATCCTTGATGGTAACAATGCAACTTGCTACCCCTACTTTGTCACTGGGTGAAATCACGCAAGATTGAACCCAAAGCTAAGCACCTCTCCCATTGCAAGAAAAACCAATCTAGTTGGCCAAACAAAACTGATAGTTCGAAGAGAAATACAAAGATATCAAATCATGCATATAAGAATTCAGAGAAGATTCAAATAATATTCATACATAAGCCGATCATAAATCCACAATTCATCGGACCTCGACAAACATACCGCAAAAGAAAACTACATCGGATAGATCTCCAAGAACATTGAGGAGAACATTGTATTGAAGATCGAAGAGAGAGAAGAAGCCATCTAGCTACTAGCTATGGACCCATAGGTGCGTGGTAAACTACTCACGCTTCATCGCAAGGGCAATAGAGTTGATGTAAATGCCCTCCGTGATTGATTCCCCCTCCGGAGATCGCCGAAAAAGACCCCAAGATGGGATCTCACGGGAATAGAGGCTTGTGGTGGCGGAAAAGTATTTTCGTGGCTCTTTTTGATGGTTTGGGAATATTTCTGAATTTCTAGAGCTGAGAGGGAGGTCGCTGGACTCCTGAGGGGGCCACAAGCCAGGGAGGCGCCCCCCTAGGGCGCGCCCTAGAGGCTTGTCGCCTCCTCGGGACTCTTTTGACTTTGACTCTAAGTTCCGTGGGTGTCTTTTGGTCCAAGAAAAATTATCGCGAAAGTTTTATTCCGTTTGGACTCCGTTTGATATTCCTTTTCTGTAAAACTCTAAAACAAGGAAAAAAGAGACACTGGCACTGGGCTCTAGGTCAATAGGTTAGTCCCAAAAATAATATAAAATAGCATATTAATGCATATAAAACATCCAAAACATATAATATAATAGCATGGAACAATAACAAAATTAATAGATACGTTGGAGACGTATCAAGCATCCCCATGCTTAATTCCTTCTCGTCCTCGAGTAGGTAAATGGTAAAAACAGAATTTTTGATGTGGAATGCTACCTAACATATTTATCCATGTAATTTTCTTTACTGTGGCATGAATGTTCAGATCCATAAGAATCAAAACAAAAGTTTAATATTGACATAAAGACAATAATACTTCAAGCATACTAACAAAGCAATCATGTCTTCTCAAAATATCATGGCCAAAGGAAGTTATCCCTACAAAATCATATAGTCTCGCTATGCTCCATCTTCATCACATAAAGTATTAAATCATGCACAACCTCAATGACAAGCCAAGCAATTGTTTCATACTTTTGATGTTCTCAAACCTTTTCAACTTTGACGCAATACATAAGTGTGAGCCATGGATATAGCACTATAGGTGGAATAAAATATGATGGTTGTGGAGAATACAAAAAGAAGGAGATAGTCTCACATCAACTAGGCATATCAGCGGGCTATGGAGATGCCCATCAATACATATCAGTGCGAGTGAGTAGGGATTGCCATGCAACAGATGCACCAAAGTTATAAGTGTATGAAAGCTCAAAAAAGAAAAAAGTGGGTCTACATCCAACTTGCTTGCTCACGAAGACCTAGGGCAATTTGAGGAGGCTCATCATCGGAATATACCAGCCAAGTTCTATAATGAAAAATTCCCACTAGTATATGAAAGTGACAATATATGAGATTCTCTATCATGAAAATAATGGTGCTACTTTGAAGCACAAGTGTGGAAAAAGGATAGTCATTGTCCCTTCTCTCTCTTCTCTTTTTTTGGTGGGCTTCTTTGGCCTCTTTTTTGGGCTTCTTTGGCCTCTTTTATTTTTCATAAAGTCCGGACTCATCCCCAATTGTGAGGGAATCATAGCTTCCATCATCCTTTCCTCACATGGGACAATGCTCTAATAATGATGATCATCACACTTTTTTTCACTTACAACTCAAGATTGACAACTCGAAACTTAGAACAAAAAATGACTATATGAATGCCTCATGCACATGAGAACAATATGACAATGATAGTGTGTGTCATAATAAACGGAACAGTGGAAGTTGCATGACAATATATCTCAGAATGGCAATGGAAATGCCATAATAGGTAGGTATGGTGGCTGTTTTGAGGAAGGTATATGGTGGGTGTAATGCACCGGCGAGAATTGCGCGGTACTAGAGAAGCTAGCAATGGTGGAAGGGTGAGAGTGCGTATAATCCACTCAACATTACTCATAAAGAACTCACATATTTATTGCAAAAGTATATTAGCTATCGAAATAAACTACTACTTGCATGTTTCTAGGGGGATAGATTGGTAGGAAAAGACCATTGCTCGTCCCCGACCGCCACTCATAAGGAAGACAATCAATAAATAAATCATGCTCCGACTTCATCACATAATGGTTCACCATACGTGCATGCTACGGGAACCACAAACTTTAACACAAGTATTTCTACCAATCCACAATTAGCCACTACCATGACTCTAATATCACCATCATTATATCTCAAAACAATCATAAGGAATCAAACTTCTCAAAGGATTTGATGCACTTTACATGAAAGTTTTAATTATATCCCTCTTGGATGCCCATCATGTTAGGACTAAATTCATAGCCAAAGCAAATTACCATCTTGTTTAGAGACTCTCAAAATAATATAAGTGAAGCAAGAGAGTTCAAAAATTTCTATTAAATAAAGCCACCGTCGTGCTCTAAAACGATATAAGTGAAGCACTAGAGCATATTGCCTATCTCAAAAGATATAAATGAAGCACATAGAGTATTCTAATAAATTCACGATTCATGTGTGTCCCTCTCAAAAGGTGTGTACAACAAGGACGATTGTGGCAAACTAAAAGGCAAAGACGCATATCATACAAGACGCTGAAAGAAAAACACATATCATGTAGTGAATAAAAATATAGCCTCAATTAAATTTACCGGTAGAAGAAGACGAAGGGTGGATTGAAGACGAAAGAGGGGATGCCCCGGAAGCTTAGGCTCTTTGTTGTCCTTGAATATAACTTTTGGGTGCCTTGGGAATCCCCAATCTTAGGCTCTTGCCACTCCTTATTCCATAGTCCATCAAATCTTTACCCAAAACTTGAAAACTTCACAACAGAAAACTCAACAGAAAACTCATGAGATCCATTAGTATAAGAAAATAAATCACCACTTTCGGTACTGTTGTGAACTCATTCTTTATTTATATTGATTTAATATCTATTGTATTACAACTTCCCCATGGTTCATACCCCCTACCTATAGATTCATCAAAGTAAGCAAACAACACATAGAAAACAGAACATGTCAAAAACAGAATAGTCTGTAGCAATCTCGAAACTTCAAATACTTCTGTAACTCCAAAAATTCTGAAAAATTAGGACAAGCTGGTAAATTTGTATATAAATCTTGTGTAAAAGATACGGAGAAAAATCACGCTTTTGTGATTTTTGAAAATTATTTTACTAGGCGCAAAAGTTTCTGTTTTTTAGCAAGATCAAATCAACTATCATTGTAAGCCATCCCACAGGTCTTACTTGGTTCAAACACTAATTAAAACACCAAAACACATCTAACCAAAGCTAGATGATTTTTTTCAAAAAGCAAAAAAAAAAGCAAGAACAAAAATAAAATTGGGTTGCCTCCCAACAAGCATTGTTGTTTAATGCCTTTAGCTAGGCATAAAACATAGATCTAGGCATTGTCATAATAGTAAGGGAGATCATCCATGCTCATCTCATACTCCCTTCTTTCAGTAGCAAGTTTCCTTTATTGTAAGCAAAAGTAATCAAAAGGGCTAAATTTAATAGGGTAAGGATCGCTAAGGTCGAGTGCGGGAGGAATAGGTTCCTCCTTCGGCCCTACAATTTATAATCAAGTCATCGTTGTAAGCTTGCCGTTGGTGGAATGTCATAAGCCTATCTCTTAATATGAACCCTAATCTGTTGTTTTGTATAGCAAAACTATCATTAAGTTCGGAAATCTTATCAACCAAAACCTCGGTAGGGACTCTTTTTCTCAAGTTTTCATTATAAGCAATATAATCAGGAGATTGCAATCTCATTGTTTCTTCTTGATTAAAAAGGATTTCCTCTATAAAGGGACATCCACCATTTGTTTTATAATGAGCAAAAAAATTCCCTAGCCTCCTTCATGATAAATCTAAACTCATGGACTAGAAATATTGTGGCGACATGCTTAACAGAAGAATGCTGAATATTATAGAACTCTAGAAAAATCCTTTGTATGCAAGGGTGCATATGAAAAAATTGTCTTTCAAGCTCAGTTATGAGCAAAGTTATAGCATCTGCAAGACTATCGGTTTTATGAAGAATAGATCCTCCTAACGTAGGTAACGTACCAGCACAAGTAAAGAAATCTTGAATAACAACTTTTCCGATAATATTACCGCTATGTGTGCGGAGGTTTTTTGTATGCATGATAGTGAGTTGTTCATGAGGATCGTTATTAGCAAAGTCATCAAAATCTTCCTCAGGATTACTACTATCTTTTTCGATAAAACCTCCCCAGATTCAGATATGGTGACAACAAACCGATCTAGCAACCGAGCAAACAAAAACCAAACGAAAAGATGAACGGAAGATGGGCAAATAAAAAGGCAAATATTTTTTGTGTTTTTCTGAAAAACGTTTTAGAAGTGGGCTTTTATGATGGCGACTTTGTAGGCTTGATGTAGAACCTCCCCGGAAATTCTTCATGCTACTTCTTGACCTTGCCTTGGTTTTTCCCTTGAAGAGGAAAGGGTGATGCAGCAAAGTAGAGATAAATATTTCCCTCAGATAGAGAAGCAAGGTATCAATCCAGTAGGAGGCACAAGCAAATCCCCAATATATGCACCTACACAAACAATCAAACACTTGCACCCAACGCGATAAAGGCGTTGTCAATCCCTTCACGGTCAACTGCAACGGTGAGATCTAATACAGATAGATATAAAAGATTTCTAAAACATAAAACAAAATAATAGTAAATAAATTGCAACAAGGTATTTTTGGGTATTTTTGGTTTATAGACCTGAAAATATATGATGGAAAATAGACCCGGGGCCATAGGTTTCACTAGGGGCTTCTCTCTTGAATGAAAATAATACGGTGGATGAACAAATTACTGTCGAGCAATTGATAGAAAAGCACAAAGTTATGATGATATCCAAGGCAATGATTACGCATATAAGCATCACGTCCATGTCAAGTAGACCGAAAGGATTCTGCATCTACTACTATTACTCCACACATCGACTGAATCCTGCCTGCATCTAGAGTATTAAGTTCATAAGAACAGAGTAACGCATTAATTAAGATGACATGATGTAGTGAGATAAACTCAAGCAATATGATGAAAACCCCATCTTCTTATCCTCGATGGCAACAATGCAATACGTGTCTTGCTACCCCTACTTTGTCACTGGGTGAAATCACGCAAGATTGAACCCAAAGCTAAGCACCTCTCCCATTGCAAGGAAAATCAATCTAGTTGGCCAAACCAAACCGATAATTCAAAGAGAAATACAAATATATCAAATCATGCATATAAGAATTTAGAGAAGATTCAAATAATATTCATAGATAAGCTGATCATAAATCCATAATTCAACGGACCTCAACAAACACACCGCAAAAGAAGATTACTCGGGTAGATCTCCAAGAACATTGAGGAGAACATTGTATTGAAGATCAAAGAGAGAGAAGAACACATCTAGCTACTAGCTATGGACCCGTAGGTCTGTGGTAAACTACTCACGCTTCATCAGAAGGGAAATAGAGTTGATGTAGATGCCCTCCATGATCGATTCCCCCTCCGGCAAATCGGCGGAAAAGGCCCCAAGATGGGATCTCACGGGAACGGAGGCTTGCGACGGTGGAAAAGTATTTTCGTGGCTCTTTTTGATGGTTTGGGAATATTTCTGAATTTATAGAGCTGAGAGGGAGGTCGGTGGACTCCGGAGGGGGCCACAAGCCAGGGAGGCGCGCCCTAGAGGCTTGTCGCCTCCACGGGACTCTTCTGACTTGTACTCCAAGTTCCATGGGCATCTTTTGGTCCAAGAAAAATCATCGCGAAAGTTTTATTCCATTTGGACTCAGTTTGATATTCCTTTCTGTAAAACGCTAAAACAAGGAAAAAACAGAAGCTAGCATTGGGCTCTAGGTTAATAGGTTAGTCCCAAAAATAATATAAAATAGCATATTAATGTATATAAAACATCCAAAACAGATAATATAATTGCATGGAACAAACAAAAAATTATACATACGTTGGAGACATATCACTCCCGACCAGGGGCTGGGCATGGGCCAATCCCTCGCGCCTGGGGACGAGGCGCCTGATGGTTGGGTCATGCACTTTGATGGTGCCTTCGCGCGGCATGGCGCGGGGGCTGGAGTCATGCTCATCTGACCTACCCAGGACAAGCTCTACTACGACGTGCAACTTTGCTTCCAGCGTGACGAGAAAGTCTCCAACAACATCGCGCAGTATGACAGCTTGATCGCCGGCCTCAGGGCCGCGGCTGCCCTAGGGATAAAACGCCTCACTATCAAGGGCGATTCCCAGTTCCTCGTCAACTTTTCCAACAAGCAGTACAAATCGAAGGACGAGAACATGGAGGCATAGCTGGAAAAGGTACATAAAATCGAAAAGTGTTTCTTAGGCTTGGAATTCAAGCATTTCCCACGTGACCCGAGCAAGTAAGAAGACGACATCACCAAGAGAACATCTTGTCACGAGCCTCAGAAGCCTGGCATCTTCGAGCAGAGGATCTTCAAGTCCTCGGTTGTGCTCTCGGCTACAGGCCCGACGCTGCTCCAAGAAGAGGCCCCACCGCCCCATCCTCGGGCGCCCCAGCCTGCAGCCTGACCTCGGGAGCCCGCCTCCTCCTGGCGCTGGAACCTCAGGCAGGTGGCTGGACCGAGGAGCTCAAGGCGTACTTGCTCTATGGCGCCTTGCCGGAGAAGGAAGAGGACGTAGAACGCGTGGCTCACCAGGCCACTCGTTATTGCTTGCAGGATGGCGAGATGTACCGCAGACGCCCCAATGACGTCTCGCTGCAGTGCATATCAGAGGAGCAGGGGCGTGAGTTGTTGGCCGACATCCACTGTGGGGATTGCGGGCACCACTTGTTGGAACACGCGGTACGCTATGCTAGCGCCAAATAAAATTTCCTACCGCGCACCCAAGATCATGCTGCTGGAAATAGATCACGGGATCGGGTTTACCACTAGACGCATGATAACCCACAAGTATAGGGGATCGCAACAACTTTCGAGGGTAGAGTATTCAACCCAAATTTATTGATTCGACACAAGAGGAACCAAAGAATATTCTCAAGTATTAGCAGTTGAGTTGTCAATTCAACCACACCTGGATAACTTAGTATCTGTAGCAAAGTATTTAGTAGCAAGTAGTATGATAGTAATGGTAACAGTGGCAAAAGTAAAGATAGCAGTATTGTAGTGATTGTAACAATAGCAACGGAAAAGTAAATAAGCGAAACACAATATGTGAAAAGCTCGTAGGCATTGGATCAATGATGGATAATTATGTCGGATGTGATTCTTCGTGTAATTGTTATAACATAGGGTGACACAGAACTAGCTCCAGTTCATCAACATAATGTAGGCATGTATTCCGAATATAGTCATACGTGCTTATGGAAAAGAACTTGCATGACATCTTTTGTCCTACCCTCCCGATTGCAGCGGGGTCCTAGTGGAAACTAAGGGATATTAAGGCCTCCTTTTAATAGAGAACCGGACCAAAGCATTAGCACTTAAGGAATACATGAACTCCTCAAACTACGGTCATCACCGAGAAGCATCCCGATTATTGTCACTTCGGGGTTGTCGGATCATAACACATAATAGGTGACTATAGACTTGCAAGATAGGATCAAGAACTCACATATATTCATGAAAACATATAGGTTCGGATCTGAAATCATGGCACTCGGGCCGTAGTGACAAGCATTAAGCATAGCAACATCAATCTCAGAACATAGTGGATACTAGGGATCAAACCCTAACAAAACTAACTTGATTACATGGTAAATATCATCCAACCCATCACCATCCAGCAAGCCTGCGATGGAATTACTCATGCACGGTGGTGAGCATCATGAAATTGGTGATGGAGGATGGTTGATGATGATGACAGCGACGAATCCTCCTCTCCGAAGCCCCGAACAAACTCCAGATCAGCCCTCCCGAGAGAGATTAGGGCTTGGCGGCGGCTCCATATCGTAAAACGCGATGAAACTTCCTCTTTGATTTTTTTCTCCGGGAAACAGAATATATGGAGTTGGATTTGAGGTCAGTGGAACATCAGGGGGCCCACAAGACAGGGGGCGCGCCTAGGGGGAGGGCGCACCCCCACCCTCGTGGACAGGGTGTGGGCCCCCTGGCCTTCATGTTTTGTTAGTATTTTTTATATTTTCCAAAAGTTATCTTCGTGGATTTTCAGGTCATTCCAAGAACTTTTGTTTTCTACACAATAAACAACACCATGGCAGTTCTGCTGAAAACAGCGTCAGTCCGGGTTAGTTTCATTCAAATCATGCAAGTTAGAGTCCAAAACAAGGGCAAAAGTGTTCGGAAAAATAGATACGTTGCAGACGTATCAACTCTGCCAAGCATAAACCTTTGCTTGTCCTCAAGCAATTCAGTTGATAAACTGAATGTGATAAAGAAAAACTTTTAGAAACTCTGTTTGCTCTTGTTGTTGTAAATATGTAAAGCCAGCATTCAAGGTTTCAGCAAAGATTATGAACTAACCATATTCACAATAACACTCAGGTCTCATGTTTACTCATATAGAGAGCAATAATAATAAAACTCGGATGACAACATTTTATCAAAACAATCATAATATGATATAACAAGATGGTATCCCGCTAGCCCTTTCTGAGACCGCAAAACATAAATGCAGAGCACCTTTAAAGATCAAGGACTGACTAAACATTGTAATTCATGGTAAAAGAGATCCAGTCAAGTCATACCCAATATAAACTAACAGTAATGCATACAAATGACAGTGCCCTCTCCAGCGAGTGCTTTTTAATAAGAAGGTGATGACTCAACATAAAAGTAAATAGATAGGCCCTTCGCAGAGGGAAGTATGGATTTGTAGAGGTGCCATAGCTCGATTTTACAATAGAGATGAATAACATTTTGAGCGGCATGCTTTCACTGTCAACGCAACAACTATGAGATGGCGATATCTTCCATACTACATGCATTATAGGCGGTTCCCAAACATAATGGTAAAAGTTTATACTCCCCCACCACCAACAAGCATCAATCCATCGATTGCTCGAAACAACGAGTGCCTCCAACTAACAACAACCCTGGGGGAGTTTTGTTTTAATTTTTTTGATTTGCTTTGATCTTTTTGATCATGGGACTGAGAATCCCGGTTACCAGCCATTTTCTCATGAATGAGGAGCGGAGTCCACTCCTCTTGAGAATAACCCACCTAGCATGGAAGATACAGACAGTCCTAGTTGAAACATGAGCTGCTCGAGCATAGAAAATAGAATTTTATTTGAAGGTTTAGAGTTTGGCACATACAAATTTACTTGGAACGGCAGCTAGATACCCCATATAGGAAGGTATGGTGGACTCATATGGAATAACTATGGAGTTTAAGGAATTTGGATGCACAAGCAGTATTCTCGCTTAGTACAGGTGAAGGCTAGCAAAAGAGTGGGGAGCAACCAACTGAGAGATCGACAACAGTGACGAACATGCATTAAAATTAATTTACACCAGGTGCAAGAATGAGTAGGATATAATCCACCATGAACATAATCATGAAGGCTATGTTGATTTTGTTTCAACTACATATGTGAACATGTGCCAAGTCGAGTCAGTCAATTCATTCAAAGGAGGATACCATCTCATCATACCACATCACAATCATTTTAATAGCATGTTGGCACGCAAGGTAAACCATTATAAGCTCCTAGCTAATTAAGCATGGCATAAGCAACTATAATCTCTAAATGTCATTGCAAACATGTTTATTCATAATAAGCTGAATTAGGAATGATGAACTCATCATATTTACAAAAACAAAAGAGGTCGAGTTCATACCAACTTCTCTTATCTCAATCAATCCATCATATATCGTCATTATTGCCTTTCCCTTGCACGACCGAATGGTGTGTATAATAATAATAGTGCACGTGCATTGGATTAAGTTGGAATCTGCAAGCATTCAACTCAAGAGAGAAGACAAAGTAATATGAGCTCTAAGTTAAAACAACAATCATGCATATGAGAGCCACTAAACATTTTCAATATGGTCTTCTACTCTTGACCCCCAAAGGAAAGAAAAGAAATAAAACTATTTACACGGGAGAGCTCCCGACAAGAAAGAGAAGAACGAGAAATCTTTTTGGGTTTTCATTTTAATTACTACTACAAGAATGGAAATTACACTAACTAATTTTTTTGGTTTTTCATAGGGTTTATCAAACACACAAGAAGAAAGCTAGAAAAAGGAAATTAAACTAGCATGGATAATACAATCAAAGAGTATGAGTGAGGGAGTCCTGGATAAGGGGGTATCCGGACAACCGGACTATATACTTTGGCCGGACTGTTGGCCTATGAAGATACAAGATAGAAGACTTCGTCCCGTGTCTGGATGGGACTCTTCTTGGCATGGAAGGAAAGCTTGGTGATTCGG
Organism: Triticum dicoccoides; assembly: GCF_002162155.2. Taxonomy (NCBI): domain Eukaryota; kingdom Viridiplantae; phylum Streptophyta; class Magnoliopsida; order Poales; family Poaceae; genus Triticum; species Triticum dicoccoides. The sequence goes on along the minus strand of NC_041381.1, from coordinate 485,769,129 downwards.
ATGTAGATCTCCTCCTCTGTAAACCGACTCTGTGTAACCCTAGCCCCCTCCGGTGTCTATATAAACCGGAGGGTTTAGTCCATAGAACTCATCATTATCAACAACAATCATACCATAGGCTAGCTTCTAGGGTTTAGCCTCTCTGATCTCGTGGTAGATCAACTCTTGTAATACTCATATCATCAAGATCAATCAAGCAGGAAGTAGGGTATTACCTCCATCGAGAGGGCCCGAACCTGGGTAAACATCGTGTCCCCAGTCTCCTGTTACCATTAGCCTTAGACGCACAGTTCGGGACCCCCTACCCGAGATCTGCCGGTTTTGACACCGACATTGGTGCTTTCATTGAGAGTTCCACTGTGTCATCACGATAAGGCCTGATGGCTCGTCTCGTTGTCAAAGACAACATCACCTCCGGGGGAGCCATGGCTTTAGGTCAAACTGTCCGGCTGGGCGGCTTCGTTATGACCGCCCAATCGGCTGTTGCACCGACGATGACTTCTCAGGTCATTAAAAATAGCCTCCATGTTGATTCGGAATCTGCCGAACAGATGGACCCAATGGAGCTCTTCTCCCTCAATGAGCTCTTGGATCGCATCGCCGCCCTGGGTGTCGCTACGGACTATGACCGGATCGGGCTTAAACCTGATCAAAGGGAGATTCGCTCTCCACCGGTCACCCACGAGATAGTGGTAGTGGAAGAGCATCACCCTAATTCTCCCTCCACTTTGAGAACAAACAGTGTCCGGATTTCCAAGCTCTCCAAGCCGAACACCCGCTCATGGGAGGACATGACCCCGGTCGCAGACTCAGGATCTGGGGGCGGGCCGAAGAAATCGGGCAACATCCCAGAACCCGAGCCGTTAAGCTCGGAAGCTTCTTTGCCCCTGGGTCCCAGATTAGGTCGGGATTCAGACTCAAATCCGCCCACCCATCCAGATTTATCCAATCTTTCCCATATCAGACAAGAGCTCCAAGAAACGGTACATCATTACTGGGCCAGATTCCATCTTGTGATAAACAGGGTCAAGGACTGTCACGAGGCAGACGCAATCTCCCTCTTTTGCAAACATTGCATGGACAAAGGGATTCTCAACGCTATAAGTCACCGTGAAATTGTACACTTCAATGACTTAGCGGCCATAGTGCAAAAGTTCTGCGTGATGGAAAGCGCCTGGGAAACCCAAACAAGTTTTTGGGACAATCCGGCTCTAGCCAAATCCCCTGTCCGAACTAAAAGGGTAAACTCTCGTAAGTCACCCGATTCAAGTACCAAAAAAATAAAGCCCGCCGCAAGGCATGGAACTGTATTGGAAGGATGGCTAAATGGGTCGTGCAAGATTCATAGCACACTGGATACTACGCTAACGCATAGCCTTAGAGCATGTTGGATACTCCAGCAGGTACCAAAAAGCGGCAAGGATCTCCTCATAAAACATCCCTTCGGAGACAACAATACGGTATTTATAGTCTTTGAGACTTTCGCCTCAAATAATAGGCGCAAGCGCTCAGCGTAGCCTCGCAGAAGTTTGCCACGTGGCAACAATAAACCTATGGAACAACACGACTATAACCTACAATGCCAGTGACGAACCTCAATTCCAGACAGTCTGAGCACCAGCCGCTTTGGTCCTTAGCCCAATCGTGGATGGCTTCAAGCTTACTAAAGTGCTCATGGATGGTGGAAGAGGACTAAACCTCATCTGTGAGGAAACCCTTAACAAGATGGAAATCGACAAAAGCCGCATTGAATGAAGCAGCACGACTGTCGGTGTCAAAACCGGCGGATCTCGGGTAGGGGGTCCCGAACTGTGCGTCTAGGTGGATGGTAACAGGAGACAAGGGACACGATGTTTTTACCCAGGTTCGGGCCCTCTCGATGGAGGTAAAACCCTACTCCTGCTTGATTAATATTGATGATGTGGGTAGTACAAGAGTTGATCTACCACGAGATCAGAGAGGCTAAACCCTAGAAGCTAGCCTATGGTATGATTGTTGTTCGTCCTACGGACTAAAACTCTCCGGTTTATATAGACACCGGAGAGGGCTAGGGTTACACAGAGTCGGTTACAATGGGAGGAGATCTTCATATCATATCGCCAAGCTTGCCTTCCACGCCAAGGAAAGTCTTATCTGGACACGGGACAAAGTCTTCAATCTTGTATCTTCATAGTCCGGGAGTCCGGCCAAAGGTCATAGTCCGGCCGTCCGGACACCCCCTAATCCAGGACTCCCTCAGTAGCCCCTGAACCAGGCTTCAATGACGATGAGTCCGGCGCGCAAATTGTCTTCGGCATTGCAAGGCGGGTTCCTCCTCCGAATGCTTCATAAAAGATGCTGAACACAAGGATAGTGTCCGGCTCTGCAAAATAAGTTCCACATACCACCGTAGAGATAATAATATGTGTACCAATCTAATCTGCTGACGTATTCCTCAATGTGACATCACGCCACGGCCAAGCCTTTATTTGAATCATTTTACTGTTCCACCTTAGCGCGTTTAGTGAGGAGGTTTCCTTGGCACGTCTTGTCAAAGCAGAGATCGTGTCCCCTTATTCCGGGATTCTCATCAATACGGGCGTGGGTAACCCAACCGCGCCATTAACTACGGCGCTTGGGAGATAAGCGAGTTTTATTAGGTTGGTGGGGGTTTGTAGCTTCGGCCGCCCATATAAGGGGATAAGGATCTACCCTTTCCATTTACGCCTTCTTCCTCCTTTGCTTATCCATCCCTGCACACTCGAGCTCCAGCGCCCAAGTTCGCAATTCCTACCTCAACCTTCTCCAATCATGTGTGGAGCAGGAGGTAGATGGATGGCCTCCTCCGTCACGGAGGGACACATCAAAAAGTTGAGGAAGGCCGGATACCTGTCTGACGACATCGCGCACCGGCTTCCAGATGAGGGGCAACTCATCCCCACCCCTAGGCCCCATGAGAGGGTTGTATTTCTCCCCCATTTCCTCTGCGGACTGGGCTTTCCTCTTCACCCGTTCGTCCGGGGGCTCATGTTCTATTACGGCCTGGACTTCCACGATCTGGCCCCGAACTTCATCCTCAACATCTCGGCGTTCATCGTCGTGTGCGAGGCCTTCCTCCGCATCCAGCCTCACTTTGGCCTATGTCTAAAGATCTTCAGCGTCAAGCCGAAGGTCATGGGCGGCTACCAAGCAGAGTGCGGAGGCGCCATGGTGGGAAAGATAGCCAACGTGACATGGCTCGAGGGCGCCTTCGTAGAGACCATCAAAGGGTGGCAATCGGGATGGTTCTATATCACTGAGCCGCGCGACCCTGAATGGGCAGTGGCCCCTGAATTCCAATCTGGCATCCCCACACGGCTCACATCTTGGAAAGAGACGGGCCTGTTGTGGGGTAATTCGGCGGAAGTGACCGGACTTCAAACCTGCATCAAAGACCTGATCGGCAGGTAGGTTAAACTTGTCACCGTAGTCCAGGTCATGCTCTTCCGCCGGATTCTCCCGTGTCAACGACGGGCTTTCAACTTGTGGGAGTTCGACCCGGCCCAGCACCAGACTCTATCCCGGCTCTTCGACACAAAGCACGAGGATGCCTTGAAGGTGCTATTCAAGAGCTCCGAGGTCTCCCCTCCCGTCACCGAGGATTGCGGATTCTGCGCCAAGCGCCAAGCCAGCGCGGTGAGCTTAATTTTTCCATTACAGGGTATTTGTTTTCCATAGATTTGATTCTATGCGGGATCTAAACCCCCATTCCTTTAACAGGACTGGCAGAATAAGGCCGGACAGATCAACTGTCCGGCTCCTTTGCCCGAAGACCCAGCGGACGCTCGCTTAATGAAGCTGCTGGTTCTGGCACCTCACGTGGTGCCGGAGAAGAAGGCCAAGAAGAAGGCCACGGGGACTCGAAAGAGTTCCCGGCGCCTGGTGGTGTCGGATTCATCACCCGACGACCCCGAAGCACCCTCCGCCTCCGAAGATGAGGAGGAAAAAGAAGAAGCCTCTCCCCCTCCAACGGGGGGAGGAAAGAAAAGGAAGGCCGCCCCAACTGGGGAGGCCGAAGGGCCCAAGAAGGGGAGGACCCTTCTACCGGACTACGCCTTTGATGCCGAAGACGGCGGGGAGGAATGGCCATCCAGGGTCGAGCCCCTGGCAAAATCGTAAGTATCTGGACACCCGAATAACTTATGGCGCTCCTCTATTATACGGTACCTTCTGACGCCGAATTCAATTATGCAGTCCGCACAGGGCTCAGCTCGGCGATTCGTCGAGCGGTTCCCTGAATTCGTCGGACGTGAATAGTGCTTCACTTCCGACGGCCTACTCCCCTCTCCTTGCGGACGACGCCGAGGTGGAGTCCCAAAAGGGACTCAACCAGGAGGAGGTGGTCCTGGACGCGCCGCAAGGCGACCTCCCAGACTCCAGGCCCAAAGGGGGTAAAGCCCCGGAGGGATCTAAGTCCGGCCCTGGGCCGGACACTACTCCGGAACCATCAACGGTTCCAGAGACCGGTAGGCAGCGCCTTCGCAAGAAGGGCACGCCTACTACGCCCGCGGCCTCCGTCCAACCGGAGGCACCAGACGATTTGCTGGAGGCGCTTAACGGTGCCTCCATCGATGAGGAGCACCGCGCTGTTATGAGTGCGGTGATTCAAAAGGTTCAGTCCGCCAAGAGCGGGCTGACCGAAGCTTGTACGAGCCTTCTAACAGGCTTTGAGGTAAGTATTTGAAACATATAAAAATGTTACCGCATAGACAGTAGCCCCTGATGCTCAGTTTGGTGTTCGGAAAGAAAAGCCGAGCTGAGGATCTAAAAAGATATACGCAGGAGTCTAACATAAATATGCCAATATGGGAATGCAGGCTGTGCTGCTAACCTCTGCCGCACTGACTGCGGAGGTCAATGCATTGAAAGAGAGCCTCGAGCGGTCCGAGAACGAGCTCGGCCGTGCCAAGAAGCAGCTCGAGGACAAGGAGGGTATGTAATACCGCATGTAAATGTATATAGAAATACCTGGTTACAAATAATGACAGGACCAACGTGAATGTTGCAGGGGCCACGACCAAGGTGGCGACCCTGAAGGAAGCGGTGTCCAAGGCCGAAAACAGTGCGGCCTTGCAGCGCACCGAGCGAGAGAAGCAGGAGGTGCGGGTGGTGGAGGTGCGGCAAGAGCTCCAGGCTCTCGTGGAAAAACACGAGAGTTTGGAGCGTGACTCGAAGACTTGAGAGTCCGAGCTCGCCTTGGCTCTTGAGAGTGCCAAAACCGCTAAGGCCGAAGCCCAGAAGGCCCTCCAGGAGATCGAGGCGATAAAGAAAATAGCGGCAGGTAAGGCATTCTTTATGCAAAGCAAGCATGTAAAAGTGAATTATCTGTTACTTACCCGAATCCGGAGCTCTCCAGGAGCGTTCGCCGATCTGCCCCGTAGTGTGTCTGATGCTGCCGCGTTCTACCGAGCCGAGGAGGGGAGCTCGACGGAAAAGGTGTTTTGGTCTCAATATGCTGAGGCCGGACATCCGGTGCCCCTGAGCAACCAGCTGAAGCAGCTGGTCGAGCTCCACAAGGTTGCCGAATAGGCCATGAAGGCCCTCATAGTTCGGCTGTGGCCTAGAGAAGCCATGCCTGGGAGCTACTTCCGTTTAGTGCGGCGGCTGGTGGACGCTTGTCCGTGGATTGAAGTCATCAAGCGCTCCGTCTGTATTGAAGGTGCCCATCGGGCCCTTGCCCGTGCTAAAGTGCACTGGGGCAAGCTGGACGCAGAGAAGCTTTTGACGGACGAGCCACCGCCGGGCAAGGAATATCGCATGCCCAAGATGTATTATAAGGGCGTCCTGAAGGGTGCCCGCCTTATAGTGGGTGAACGCTCCAAAGATGTAAGTTTTGAGTAGACTCGCATCTGTTATCCTGTACGCTGAAAAGTTTGTTCATATGCGTTAAGCAACGCTTGTTAATTTAAAATATTGCCTTCTGTGCGGCCGTTTATCAAATCTGAGAGATGCAAGTCGTCAGCTTCTACCCCCATGCCATGAGTGCTGGGATGTTCGGGATAAACCTGAGCGCTCGTGTGCCCACTCTTGGGTCCATCTACGGAGGCGCTCAGCACAACGAACCAGGCCATCGGCCTTATAATGCTTTATCACTCTCACTTAGCCATAGAATTCTATAGTTTTAAATTTCGGTGAAGCCCCTAGTATTCGGAAGACCGAGTTCGGGGCGCTATCCACGCCTAGGCCGGATAAGTCCAGCTCCTCGCTCTAAGCGGCATAAGTCTTTAAGGACTTGAAAAACCTCGCAAACAGCGACCGGTCTCTCGCACTATCATGACGGTCAGTTTTAGCTTTCTCTACTGAGGTGTTAACCGAGCTCAACTTGGGCACAATCACAGTAGTTCTCCCAGCGCTACCTTAGCCAACATTGCGGAACGTAAGGTACCAAAGCATGGGAGCCGGGCAAACCCAACTATTGACCCAAGACATGATTCGGAGCCGATGCATATAGTGCTATAAGTTCGAGGTGCCGCACTCATGAGAGTGTTCGGTCTTCTCACACCATGGTATGGGGTGCTTAAGCCCCTCGTGTATTGGTCGTACCAAAGTGTACGGTTGCATAATTTTATGGCTGAACATATTTGTATAAAAATAGATGAATACAATAATAGATAAGAGCTATGTATTGTTTATTAAAAAAAGGGTTGCTATGAAAGCAGAACGATACAAATAGTGCGATAAGCAAGAGATGGGATTATTTGACATGTCCCCCTCCAGGGGCAAGCTGCGGGACTTTAAGTAAAACAGGTATTTAGCTCGTTTTAGAGACCACCTGGACATTTGACGCGGCTTGTTCTCTCCCTGGCTGTTGCATCGTGTGTTCGGCGAGTGTATTGCCGGACAGGCCTTCGGAATAGTTGGGTCATGAAAGTATATAAAAAAAGAAACGACAGAATAGGGAGCCCCTAAGTGCGGTTGAGCTTTAGAGCACGCTTCCGATCCCTTTTGGGGATATGGGTTGCGTATATCATGTTCACCGTCCGCACTTGCGGGGGGAAGCCCTTCTGTCCTTTATTGTTCGGCGGCCGGGGCTCCTCCTCGTCATCGCTATGCAGCCCCTTGTCTATGGTTTCGGCACTTAACTTGCCTGCCTGCTTGAACACCCAACAATCCCTGTTGGTGTGGTTGGCTGGTTGTTCGGGGGTGCCGTGTATCTGACATGAGCGATCGAGTATCCGGTCTAAACTGGATGGGCCCGGAGGGTTTCTTTTTAATGGCTTCTTCCGCTAACCGGGTTTAGAGCACCTTTTATATCTATCTCTATTAGATCTCACCGTTGCAGTTGACCGTGAAGGGATTGACAACGCCTTTATCGCATTGGGTGCAAGTGTTTGATTATTTGTGTAGGTGCATATATTGGGGACTTGCTTGTGCCTCCTACTGGATTGATACCTTGCTTCTCTATCTGAGGGAAATATTTATCTCTACTTTGCTGCATCACCCTTTCCTCTTCAAGGGAAAAACCAAGGAGCTCTCCAGGAGCTTCTCCGTGAATTATCTGTTACTTACCCGAATCCGGAGCTCTCCAGGAGCGTGAAGCCGATCTGCCATGTAGTGTGTCTGATGCTGCCGCGTTCTACCGAGCCGAGGAGGGGAGCTCGACGGAAAAGGTGTTCTGGTCTCAATATGCTGAGGCCGGACATCCGGTGCCCCTGAGCGACCAGCTGAAGCAGCTGGTCGAGCTCCACAAGGTTGCCGAACAGGCCATGAAGGCCCTCATAGTTCGGCTGTGGCCTAGAGAAGCCATGCCTGGGAGCTACTTCGGTTTGGTGCGGCAGCTGGTGGAAGCTTGTCCGTGGATTGAAGTCATCAAGCGCTCCGTCTGTATCGAATGTGCTCATCGGGCCCTTGCCCGTGCTAAAGTGCACTGGGGCAAGCTGGACGCAGAGAAGCTTTTGATGGACGCGCCACCGCCGGGCAAGGAATATCGCATGCCCAAGATGTATTATAAGGGCGTCCTGAAGGGTGCCCGCCTTATAGCGGGTGAACGCTCCAAAGATGTAAGTTTTGAGTAGACTCGCATCTATTATCCTGTACGCTGAAAACTTTGTTCATATGCGTTAAGCAATGCTTGTTAATTTAAAATATTGCCTTCTGTGCGGCCGTTTATCAAATCTGAGAGATGCAAGTCGTCGGCTTCTACCCCCATGACACGAGGGCTGGGGTGTTCGGGATAAACCTGAGCGCTCTTGTTCCCATTCTTGGGTCCATCTAGGGAGGCGCTCAACACAACGAACCAGGCCATCGGCCTTATAATGCTTTATCACTCTCACTTAGCCATAGAATTCTATAATTTTAAATTTTGGCGAAGCCCCTAGTATTCGGAAGACCGAGTTCGGGGCGCTATCCATGCCTAGGCCGGATAAGTCCGGCTCCTCGCTCTAAGCGGCATAAGTCTTTAAGGACTCGAAAAACCTCGCGAACAGCAACCGGTCTCTCGCACTATCATGACGGTCAGTTTTAGCTTTCTCTACCGAGGTGTTAACCCAGCTCAACTAGGGTACAATCACAGTAGTTCTCCCGGCGCTACCTTAGCCAACATTGCGGAACGTAAGGTACCAAAACATGGGAGCCGGGCAAACCCAACTATTGACCCAAGACATGATTCAGAGCCGATGCATATAGTGCTATAAGTTCGGGGTGCCGCACTCATGAGAGTGTTCGGTCTTCTCACACCATGGTATGGGGTGCTTAAGCCCCTGGTGTATTGGCCGTACCAAAGTGTACGGTTGCATAATTTCATGACTGAACATATTTGTATAAAAATAGATGAATACAATAATAGATAAGAGCTATGTATTGTTTATTAAAAAAAAGGTCTGCTATGAAAGCAGAACGATACAAATAGTGTGATAAGCAAGAGATGGGATTATTTGACATGTCCCCCTCCAGGGCAAGCTGCGGGACTTTAAGTAAAACAGGTATTTAGCTCGTTTTAGAGACCACCTGGACATTTGACGCGGCTTGTTCTCTCCCTGGCTGTTGCATCGTGTGTTCGGCGAGTGTATTGCCGGACAGGCCTTCGGAATAGTTGGGTCCTGAAAGTATATAAAAAAAGAAACGACAGAATAGGGAGCCCCTAAGTGCGGTTGAGCCGCATTCTGGGCGTGCCGTGGTTGTGCCCCTCCCCTTATGCCCATGGTATTTCCAAAGCGTAATTATGTATGCGTGGTACCGATATCGCCATCTGGCGACGGCTGGGGTTGGGGCCGCACTGCTATGCTTGCTTAGAACATTCCAGCCGGTTTTGTTGTAGGTTACTTCGGGCGCGCTTGACGTTGTCCGGACGTTTAACACCCGGATTGGAGAATTGCCTTGAGAGGCTACTCTGTACTTCCGCCGCCAGGGCCGCCGTGTGCTCCTCCGTTCGGAGAGAGCGTTCGGTGTTTCCATTTACCATGATGATTCCGCGAGGGCCTGGCATCTTGAGCTTGAGATATGCGTAGCGCGGCACCGCATTGAATTTTGCAAATGCGGTTTGTCAGAGCAGGGCGTGATGGCCACTGCGGAATGGGACTATGTCGAAGATTAACTCTTCACTTCGGAAATTATCCGGGGATCCGAAGACCACTTCGAGTGTAACCGAGCCTGTACAGCTGGCTTCTACACCTGGTATGACGCCTTTAAAGGTTGTCTTTGTGGGTTTAATCCTTGAGGGATCTATACCCATTTTTCGCACTGTATCCTGATAAAGCAGGTTCAGGCTGCTGCCGCCGTCCATTAGGACTCTAGTGAGGTGAAATCCGTCGATGATTGGGTCTAGGACCAATGCGGCGAATCCACCGTGACGAATGCTGGTGCGGTGGTCCCTTCGATCAAAAGTGATCGGGCAGGAGGACCATGGGTTGAACTTTGGGGCGACTGGCTCCAACGCATAGACGTCCTTTAGAGCACGCTTCCGCTCCCTTTTGGGGATATGGGTTGCGTATATCATGTTCACCGTCCGCACTTGCGGGGGGAAGCCCTTCTGTCCTCTGTTGTTCGGCGGCCGGGGCTCCTCCTCGTCATCGCTATGCAGCCCCTTGTCTATGGTTTCGGCACTTAACTTGCTTGCCTGCTTGAACACCCAACAATCCCTGTTGGTGTGGTTGGCTGGTTGTTTGGGGGTGCCGTGTATCTGACATGAGCGATCGAGTATCCGGTCTAAACTGGATGGGCCCGGAGGGTTTCTTTTTAATGGCTTCTTCCGTTGACCGGGTTTAGAGCACCTTTTATATCTATCTCTATTAGATCTCACCGTTGCAGTTGACCGTGAAGGGATTGACAACGCCTTTATCGCGTTGGGTGCAAGTGTTTGATTGTTTGTGTAGGTGCATATATTGGGGACTTGCTTGTGCCTCCTACTGGATTGATACCTTGCTTCTCTATCTGAGGGAAATATTTATCTCTACTTTGCTGCATCACCCTTTCCTCTTCAAGGGAAAAACAAGGAGCTCTCCAGGAGCTTCTCCGTGAATTATCTGTTACTTACCCGAATCCGGAGCTCTCCAGGAGCGTGAAGCCGATCTGCCCTGTAGTGTGTCTGATGCTGCCGCGTTCTAGCGAGCCGAGGAGGGGAGCTCGACGGAAAAGGTGTTCTGGTCTCAATATGCTGAGGCCGGACATCCGGTGCCCCTGAGCGACCAGCTGAAGCAGCTGGTCGAGCTCCACAAGGTTGCCGAACAGGCCATGAAGGCCCTCATAGTTCGGCTGTGGCCTAGAGAAGCCATGCCTGGGAGCTACTTCGGTTTGGTGCGGCAGCTGGTGGACGCTTGTCCGTGGATTGAAGTCATCAAGCGCTCCGTCTGTATCGAATGTGCCCATCGGGCCCTTGCCCGTGCTAAAGTGCACTGGGGCAAGCTGGACGCAGAGAAGCTTTTGACGGACGCGCCACTGCCGGGCAAGGAATATCGCATGCCCAAGATGTATTATAAGGGCGTCCTGAAGGGTGCCCGCCTTATAGCGGGTGAACGCTCCAAAGATGTAAGTTTTGAGTAGACTCGCATCTGTTATCCTATACGCTGAAAACTTTGTTCATATGCGTTAAGCAACGCTTGTTAATTTAAAATATTGCCTTCTGTGCGGCCGTTTATCAAATCTGAGAGATGCAAGTCGTCGGCTTCTACCCCCATGCCACGAGTGCTGGGGTGTTCGGGATAAACCTGAGCGCTCTTGTTCCCATTCTTGGGTCCATCTAGGGAGGCGCTCAGCACAACGAACCAGGCCATCGGCCTTATAATGCTTTATCACTCTCACTTAGCCATAGAATTCTATAATTTTAAATTTTGGTCAGCTCTAGCGGCTGCTATTTTTTCTTGAGGCTGCTCGCCATGGCCATAAGCCTGCGTTTGAAATGCTCTTGTTCGACGGGATCCTCTGGCATGACGAATTCGTCGTCATTGAGGCTTACCTCGTCTTTGGAGGGAGGCATATAATTGTCGTCCTTGACCTCTCTGTCTGCCGCTTTCTCACGAGGGCTGGCTCCTTCGTTCTCCTGCGTTGAATCCTGCTGGAGGGGGTTGTCTTCGGCACTGTCCAGGGTGTTGATGTCTCCGGTGCCAGATTCACCGTTCTTGCTTTGGCGGGATTTAGAGCGGCGCCGCTGACGTCGGCGCTTGGGTTGCTTCTTGGAGGGGTCGTCCTCCGTTTTTTCATCACCATCCCCTGCTTTGGGGGTGTCCACCATGTATATGTCATATGACGAGGTGGCCTTCCAGTTCCCTATAGGTGCTGGTTCTTGGTCGTCTCCTTCATCGGTGTCCATACAGTCAATGTCTTCAGAGTCGAAGTCGAGCATGTCGGTTAGATCGTCGACAGTGGCTACAAAGTGGGTGGTGGGTGGGTTTCGAATTTCTTCGTCGTCCGCATCCCAACCATGCTAACCATAGTCCGGCCAGGGCTCTCCTGACAAAGAGAGAGACTTTAGTGAATTCAGGATATCACCAAAGGGCGAGTGCTGAAAGACGTCCACGGCGGTGAACTCCATGATCGGAGCCCAATCGGGTTCGATCGGAAGGGGTGCGGAAGATTCGGAGGCCGGAACGGAGCCCGACACCTTGGAGTCATGGGCCTTGCAAAGGACTAGGCTGGTATTCGGCTCTATCACCGTAGAGATTGTGGCTCCCGGGGCGGCGTCCAACCGACCGTCCCCGAATGGCGCAGTCGGCTCCGAGCTAATGGTCGGAGCGGACACCTGAGCGGTGCTCGGGGCACTGTCCGGCGGCAGAGCTAGATCATGCCCATCGTGACAGTGCGGCGCGCTCGGCTGTGGCTCGAATCCGTCGAAGATCAAGTCCCCGCGGATGTCGGCCGTGTAGTTTAGGCTTCCAAATCTGACCTGATGGCCAGGGGTGTAGCTTTCGATCTGCTCCAGATGGCCAAGCGAATTGGCCCGCAGTGCGAAGCCGCCGAATACGAAGATCTGTTCGGGGAGAAAAGTCTCACCCTGGACCGCGTCGTGGTTGACGATCGAAGAAGCCATCGGGCCTAAGGGTGACGACATAGAGGAACTCTCAATGAAAGCACCAATGTCGGTGTCAAAACCGGCGGATCTCGGGTAGGGGGGCCCGAACTGTGCGTCTAGGCAGATGGTAACAGGAGACAAGGGACGTGATGTTTTTACCCAGGTTTGGGCCCTCTCGATGGAGGTAAAACCCTACTCCTGCTTGATTAATATTGATGATATGGGTAGTACAAGAGTTGATCTACCACGAGATCAGAGAGGCTAAACATTAGAAGCTAGCCTATGGTATGATTGTTGTTCGTCCTACGGACTAAATCTCTAGGCTAGCTTCTAGGGTTTAGCCTCTCTGATCTCGTGGTAGATCAACTCTTGTAATACTCATATCATCAAGATCAATCAAGCAGGAAGTAGGGTATTACCTCCATCGAGAGGGCCCGAACCTGGGTAAACATCGTGTCCCCAGTCTCCTGTTACCATTAGCCTTAGACGCACAGTTCGGGACCCCCTACCCGAGATCCGCCGGTTTTGACACCGACATTGGTGCTTTCATTGAGATTTCCACTGTGTCATCTCGATAAGGCCTAATGGCTCGTCTCGTTGTCAAAGACAACATCACCTCCGGGGGAGCCATGGCTTTAGGCCAAACTCTCCGGCTGGGCGACTTCGTTATGACCGCCCGATCGGCTGTTGCACCGACGATGACTTTTCAGGTCATTAAAAATAGTATCCACGTTGATTCGGAATCTGCCGAACAGATGGACCCAATGGAGCTCTTCTCCCTCAATGAGCTCTTGGATCGCATCGCCGCCCTGGGTGTCGCTACGGACTATGATCGGATCGGGCTTAAACCTGATCAAAGGGAGATTCGCTCTCCACCGGTCACCCACGAGATAGTGGTAGTGGAAGAGCATCACCCTAATTCTCCCTCCACTTTGAGAACAAACAGTGTCCGGATTTCCAAGCTCTCCAAGCCGGACACCCGCTCACGGGAGGACATGACCCCGGTCCCAGACTCAGGATCTGGGGGCGGGCCGAAGAAATCAGGCAAGGTCCCAGAACCCGAGCCGTTAAGCTCGGAAGCGTCTTTGCCCCTGGGTCCCAGATCGGGTCGGGATTCGGATTCAAATCCGCCCACCCACCCAGATTTATCCAATCTTTCCCATATCAGACAAGAACTCCAAGAAATGGTACATCATTACTGGGCCAGATTCCTCCTTGTGATAAACAGGGTCAAGGACTGTCACGAGGCAGACGCAATCTCCCTCTTTTGCAAACATTGCATGGATAAAGGGATTCTCAACGCTATAAGTCGCCGTGAAATTGTACACTTTGATGACTTAGCGGCCATAGTGCAAAAGTTCTGCGCGATGGAAAGAGCCTGGGAAACCCAAACAAGTTTTTGGGACAATCCGGCTCTATCCAAATCCCCTGTCCGAACTAAAAGGGTAAACTCTCGTAAGTCACCCGATTCAAGTACCAAAAAAATAAAGCCCGTCGCAAGGCGTGGAACTGTATTGGAAGAATGGCTAAACGGGCCGTGCAAGATTCATAGCACACTGGATACTACACCAACGCATAGCCTTAGAGCATGTTGAATACTCCAGCAGGTAGCAAAAAGCGGCAAGGATCTCCTCATAAAACATCCCGCCGGAGACAACAATACGGTATTTACAGTCTTTGAGACTTTCGCCTCAAATAATAGGTGCAAGCGCTTAGTGTAGCCCCGCAGAAGTTTGCCATGTGGCAACAATAAACCTATGGAACGACACGACTATAACCTACAATGCCAGTGACGAACCTCAATTCCAGATAGTCTGAGCACCAGCCGCTTTGGTCCTTAGCCCAATCGTGGATGGCTTCAAGCTTACTAAAGTGCTCATGGATGGTGGAAGCGGACTAAACCTCATCTATGAGGAAACCCTTAACAACATGGAAATCGACAAAAGCCGCATTGAACAAAGTAGCACGACTGTCGGTGTCAAAACCGGCGGATCTCGGGTAGGGGTCCCGAACTGTGCGTCTAGGTGGATGGTAACAGGAGACAAGGGACACGATGTTTTTACCCAGGTTTGGGCCCTCTTGATGGAGGTAAAACCCTGCTCCTGCTTGATTAATATTGATGATATGGGTAGTACAAGAGTTGATCTACCACGAGATCAGAGAGGCTAAACCCTTGAAGCTAGCCTATGGTATGATTGTTGTTCGTCCTACGGACTAAAACTCTCCGGTTTATATAGACACCGGAGAGGGCTAGGGTTACACAGAGTCGGTTACAATGGGAGGAGATCTTCATATCATATCGCCAAGCTTGCCTTCCACGCCAAGTAAAGTCTTATCCGGACACGGGATGAAGTCTTCAATCTTGTATCTTCATAGTCCGGGAGTCCGGCCAAAGGTCATAGTCCGGCCGTCTGGACACCCCCTAATCCAGGACTCCCTCAACGACCTTCAGGGGAATTATCCCTTGTCGAGAGGCACAATGCGCGGGAAAAATCACACTGGATGTGGTATTCGGCACGCCGGAGAATTACAGGTCCGAAGAAATTACATTCCAAGTAGCCCCGTTCAGCAGCGGATACCATGCCCTCTTGGGGCAGGACGCATTCACGAGTTTTCAGGCTATACCACATTACGGGTACATGAAGCTCAAAATGCCCGGGCCCAACGGAATCATCACTCTAGCCAGTGATCCGGACGTCGCACTCCGCGCCGAAAATAAAACTGTCGCACTCGCCCTGGAGGCATTATCAGAAGCCCTCGCGCCCGAAGAACTGAAAAAACTGCGAGCAACAGTGGACAGAGACGACGTGATACTCGACAAGCGACCTAAATCCACCTCCTTCAAGCCAACGGACAAGATAGTCAAATTCCAGGTCCACCCAACGGACCCTTCAAAGATAGCTTCCATAGGGACACAGCTAAACCCCACAATAGACGCCGCACTATGAGACTTCCTGCGCGAAAATTCGGATATTTTCACCTGGCACCCTTCAGACATGCCGGGCATCCCACGTAAACTTGCCGAACACAACCTCAATATACTGAAAGGATACAAGCCAGTCAAGCAGACTCTAAGACGCTTCTTAGAGCCTAAGCGGCAAGCCATGGGAGAAGAACTAGCCAAGCTACTTGAGGCCGGATTCATCAGAGACATCAAACATCCGGATTGGCTAGCAACCTTGGTAATGGTACAAAAAAAGGACAAATCCTGGCGCTTGTGTGTCGATTTCAAAGACCTCAATAAAGCTTGCCCTAAGGATCCTTTCCCCCTCCCCTGCATTGATCAGATAATCGATGCCACCGCAGGACACGATTCATTGTGTTTCCTTGACGCATACTCCGAATACCATCAAATAAAGATGGCAGAGTACGACCAGGATGCAACAGCCTTCATCACTCCGTACGGCCCCTTATGTTTCAACACCATGCCCTTCGGGATCAAAAACGCCGGCGCAACCTATCAACGCATGATTCAGACATGCCTGCAAAAACAAATCGGCAAGACAGTAGAGGCCTACGTAGACGACGTTGTCATCAAAACAAGACACGTCAAAACTTTAATAGATGACTTGAAGCTCACGTTCGATAATCTCCGAACATACGACATCAAGCTCAACCCGGAGAAGTGTGTCTTCGGAGTACCCTCCGGAAAATTGCTCGGCTTCATCATTTCCAATAGAGGAATTGAAGCCAATCCGGCAAAAATCCGAGCTCTGTCGCAGTTGGCTATACCAACAGACCTCAAGCAGATCCAGAAATTAACTGGATGTGTGGCTGCCTTGAGCCGCTTTATCTCCCGCTTAGGAGAAAAGGCACTACCCCTATATCACCTTCTTCGATGCAACGAACACTTCGAGTGGACGGATAATGGCACAGTCGGACTGGAAGAAATAAAGGCACTCCTGGCCACCAACCCAGTCCTGACCGCACCAAACATTGCCGAACCTATGCTATTATACATAGCCACAACAAACCAAGTTGTGAGCGCAGTGCTCGTCGTTGAACGAGAAACAGATGGACACAAGTTCCCGCTCCAAAAGCCGGTATATTACGTGTCCACTGTCCTCACTCCATGCAAATCTCGGTACCCGCACTATCAGAAGATAGCGTATGCGGTCTTCATGGCATCCCGGAAACTACGACACTACTTTCTAGA
Source organism: Triticum dicoccoides (assembly GCF_002162155.2). NCBI lineage: Eukaryota > Viridiplantae > Streptophyta > Magnoliopsida > Poales > Poaceae > Triticum > Triticum dicoccoides. The sequence goes on along the minus strand of NC_041381.1, from coordinate 485,752,513 downwards.
GTGTTCAATCACGGTGGCCTCCGAAGTTCCACTCAATGACATAATAAATAACCCCGATGCAACAGGCCGAATTTCTAAATGGTCTATTGAGCTCCTTCCATTCGACATAACATACAAACCACGGTGGGCCATTAAGTCGCAAGTACTGACTGACTTCGTCGCTGAATGGACAGAGGCCGAACTCCCTAAAGAGTACGGTGCGTACTCAAATTGGATCATGCATTTCGACGGCTCCAAAATGTTGGCCGGATTGGGAGCGGGTGTCGTCCTGACATCCCCCACCGGAGATATGGTGCAGTACGTCCTCCAAATATTATACACAGACTCTAACAACGCAGCCGAATACGAGGCTCTGTTGCATGGTCTTCGGATGGCGGTCTCCATGGGCATTCAACGCCTCGAAGTGCGCGGGGACTCGAACCTCGTAATATCTCAGGTAAATGGAGACTTTGACGCCAAAGATCCAAAAATGGCGGCCTATCGCAATGTCGTCCTCAAAATATCAGCGCGGTTCGAGGGGCTCGAATTCCACCATGTGGTCAGAGAAAACAACCAAGCGGCCGATATACTCGCCCGCATCGGCGCTCGACGCGACCCCGTCCCACCTAACATCTTCTTAGAAAGGTTGTTAAAGCCATCCGTGGCATGGGAAGGGGAGTCAAGCACTATTAGTCCGGCTCCGAACACAACCCCAGATTCTGAAACTTCAGACGTAATCAGAGGCTGTGCCACCGAAATAACATCTTCGGCCCACGAGATAATGGCTGTCATCGCCCCGTGGACCGAGTCCTTCTTGGCCTACCTTAATAGGCAAGAGCTCCCCGAGGACCAAAATGAGGCACGTACGCTCTAAAGCCTACAAAGTACATGAAGGAGAACTCTACAAGAAGAGCCCCACCGGAGTGCTCCAACGATGCATCTCCGAAGAGGAAGGGCGGCAGCTCTTAGCCGAAATCCATTCCAGACTAGGCGGGCACCACGCGGCAGCCCGACCTCTCGTGAGCAAGGCCTTCCGGACAGGATTCTACTGGCCGACAGCCCGGGCGGACGCATATGACCTTGTCCAAAATTGCGTTGGTTGTCAACTATTTGCCAATCAGAGCCATATGCCCCCTACCGCTCTCCAAACGATCCCCATAACTTGTCCCTTCGCGGTATGGGGGCTTGATATGGTCGCAACGAGCATGACCTAGGTCTGCAGTCGGACAGTATTTGGAACATCGCACCTGCCACCGCTCCGGACTTTGTTCCAGAGCAGGTCGTGCCTTCCGAGGACGGGTGGATGGACCCCGCCCCAAAGGCCGCACACTCCTCAGCGTTGGAGCCGAACAAGGACTCCTCTCCTAAAGGGATCTATGTCTCCGGACCCCCGGACTCATCTCCGGTCGTGTGTACCGGACCGCGTGCATCTGAGCCCGTTGAATCTGACTGGGCTCCGGTTATGGAATTCGGCGTCGCGGACATCTTTCGGCACTCACCCTTCGGAGACGTGCTAAATTCATTAAAGTCTCTCTCTCTCTTTGTCAGAAGACTCCTGGCCGAGCTATGTCCGGCCTGTGTGGGATACAGAAGACGAAGAAAATCGCAGCCCACCCGCCACCTCACTTTATAGCCACTATCGATGACCTAACAAACATGCTTGACATCGACCCCAATAACATTGACGGTATGGACGTTGATGCAGGGGAAGATCGGGAACCACCGCTCACGGGGCGCTGGACAGCCACTTCATCATACGATGTCTACATGGTGGACACCCCCAAAGAGGACAACAGTGACAAAAAGCACACAGCGGAGGATAAACCCCCCGGGCAAAAGCAAAAACGATGGCATAGGTGCCGCCTTAGGTCCAGTCACAATAAAAATAGCGATAACAACCCAAAACAGGATGACACTCCGGTTGATTTCGAAGGCAACAACGACCATAGGGACCCAGCGATGGAGCAGGATAAACCAGGTCATGCCGAACATAGCCCGGAGCAGACGCCCGATCACAATTTAGAGGGCCGAACTCATCATGCTACCTCCAAAGAAGATAACAGTCCGGTTGACGATGCGTTCATCATCCCGGAAGAACATTCAAAGCAAGACAAACTCCACAGAAAACTCCTGGCCACAACGCAGAGCCTGAAGAAGCAGAAGCAAAGACTTAAGGCCGTGCAGGATACGCTCAACAGACGATGGAATAAGGTGCTAGACACCGAAGGAAAACATGGCGACAATCGCCACACAAAGAGCTACCCAAAGCGCAAACTGCTACCCGAATTCGACAATGAAGCCGCAGCACCCGTTTGGCCCAAAAACAATACAGCTACTCAGCTAGGCCAACCACCTCATGGCCGTGATAGAGCAGCCACTGATACCGCACACGATTTACGAGAGCTCCTGGACAAAAAGGCCAGTGCGGCCAGGTCCATCTATGGGTCCAGAGGACAGGCTCCGACACGGGATTATGTTCACCACAACGATCATGCCGATTGAATACCAGTCCGGAATCAACACCGGGAGAAACAATAGCCGGCAGCAGGCCGCGACATGGCCAGATACAGAGGGGCTGCACACCCCCTGTGCTTCACGGATGTGGTGCTGGATCATGAATTTCCACAGGGATTCAAACCCATGAATATAGAGTCATACGATGGAACGACGGACCCCGGGGTCTGGATTGAAGATTTTATCCTTCACATACACATGGCTCGTGGGGACGACCTCCACGCCATCAAATACCTCCCCCTCAAGTTAAAAGGACCAGCTCGTCATTGGCTGAAAAGCCTCCCGAAAACTCAATTGGAAGTTGGGAGGAACTTGAGGGTGCTTTCAGGGATAACTTCCAAGGGACCTATGTCCGGCCTCCAGATGCGGACGATTTAAGTCACATAATACAGCAGCCCGGAGAGTCAGCCCACAAACTTTGGAATAGATTCCTCACTAAGAAGTATCAAATTGTCGACTGTCCAAACGCCGAAGCCTTAGCGGCATTCAAACACAGTATCCGAGATGAGTGGCTTGCCATACACCTCGGCCAAGAAAAGACAAGAACGATGGCAGCCTTAACAAACCTCATGACCCGATTTTGTGCGGGCGAGGACAGCTAGTTGGCCCGTAAAGGCACCAGCGACCCAGGCACATCCGAAGTCTGAGATGGCAATGGGAAGCCACGGCACACTAAGAACAAACGTCGGAATAACGATAGTCCGGACAACACAGCGGTCAACGCCGGATTCAGGGGCTCTCGACCCAGTCAAGGAAAAAAGCCATTTAACGGCAGTAAAGAGGAACCATCCGTCCTGAACAAAGTCCTGGAAGGATTGTGCCAAATTCATGGCACTTCCGACAAACCTGCAAATCATACCCATAGAGAATGTTGGGTCTTCAAGCAGGCCGGGAAGTTAAATGTCGAACACAAGGGAAGGGAAACACCAAGCGAGGACGAGGATGAGCCTCGCCAGCCGAACACTAGGGGCCAGAAACAATTCCCATTAGAAGTCAAAACGGTAAACATGGTACACGCAACTCACGCAGAGTTCGTAGCCCCCCAATTTAATCCCTGGGCAACTTGCCCGATCACTTTTGATCACAGGGACTACCCAGCCAGTATTTGGCATGGAGGATCGGCTGCCTTGGTGCTCGACCCAATAATCAATGGATACCATCTCACTCGCGTCCTAATGGACGGCGGCAGTAGTCTTAATTTGATATATCAAGACGCCATCCGCAGGACGGGGATAGACCCATCCAGAATAAATCAAAATAACGCCACCTTCAATGGAGTAATTCCAGGCATCGTGGCCCATTGTTGGGGATCCCTTGTGTTAGAAGTAACACTCGGTTCTCCCGACAATTTCAGCCACGAGAACTTACTCTTCAACATCGCTCCCTTCAGAAGCGATTATCATGTATTGCTCGGAAGACCGGCTTTCGCTTGCTTTAACGCAATACCGAACTACGCCTGCCTTAAACTCAAGATGCCCGGTCCACGCGGCGTCATTATAGTTAGCGGAAACACAGAACGGTATGCGGCAGTTCCCGCTGCTGGACTCTAGGCGGCCTCTCCCACCAGAACGCATGACCGGTCGTTAAGAGCACAGACATGGTTAGAAGAGTCCAATACACCATCTTTCACAATGGCTCGGATAAACCTGAGCTAGGGGCTATACATGTGTCCCCATAAATAATACGAGGGGCTGCAAACATGTAACACAAGCCCACAATCTAGCTTGCCTCATTAACAGGCCGGATCTCAAACATTTCTCGAGCATAACTAAATTTTCGCACATTTTCTTTTTCGTTCCAACAGACATTACAAGTGCGACACCCTTCCAGGATACGGCACAACGGAGACACATGCGCAGACGTGCAGCAGGGCCCCGCCCACAGGTTTCTCTTTAGATTAAGCCCTTGCGTAAACCTTCTTTACTGTCTCTTGTAGCTCAACGTCCCATGGGTATTTCATACACCTGTACGGGACACTGGCGTTTGAGGCTTTTTTGCCACGACAGATCAATGCGCGTACCTGGAATCACAGGGTCATGGGCATTATTTAGCCCAATATATTTTATAAAGTCCGAATACCTTCGGGAGTGTTCGGCGTCACAAGTTTGGCCTTATATGCATCAGCTCCGAATCATGTCTTTGGTGAAATGTTGGGTTAGCCCGGCTCTTGGGTTTGCTGCCTTATGTTCCGTTCTATTGGCTAAGGTGGCCAAAGGAGAACTACTGCGATTGTGCCCTGGTTATTCCGGATGAGCACCTCAGTAGAGAAAGCCAAAAACTGATTGTCATGATATAGCGAGAGACTGGTCAACCACTCGAGGACCTGTCGGAATCTATAGGATTCCTCTGCATTAATGAAGGACCGGTCTACCGGTCAAGTACACGCACCGTATCCGGGTGCACGCGGAAGTACCAAGGGCTATATAGTAGCCCCACCTTTCAACTCCTATGGCTAAGCGAAAGTGTTACAGCTATATAGTCCGGTTGCCTGGTTCGATGTGCGATCACCTCCTTAATGGACCAAGATGTTGGATCAAGTGTGTTTCTGCCTATCTTCTCGAACACCCCCGCATTACGCGTGGGGGCTAAAGCCAACGACTGCTAACTTTCACGTTATATGAATACATAAATAGCCATACGGGAGACATTATAACTTTCAGGCAAAAGTATAAAACACAGCCTCCATAATTAAACACATAATTGTTCATAACTAATAAGTTCGTCATTCAAACATGACATTCTTCGAACACTGAGACTCTATTCTACGGGCACCTTCTATGACCTGCTCAAAGTAGTGCTCAGCTGGGTCTTGGCTTCCGGCCGGACCCCGGGTTGCAATGCGGGTGGCCTCCATATCCGCCCAGTATGTCTTCACGCAGGCAAAAGCCATCTTCACACCCTCTATGCACGCCGATCTATTCATGGCATCAATTTGCACTCTGGCGCCAAATAATCGTTGCACCAAACCAAAGTAACTGTCCAGCTTCGGCCCCTTTGGCCACAGATGGTCTATTACAGACCTCATTGCAAGGCCGGACAGCCTATGGAGCTCGGCTATGGCGGCCATCTTCTCACTCAAGGGCAAGGAGCGCGCTGGAGCATTAAATTGTGACTTGAACAGCTTCTCCATTTTGTTATCCTCATGATCCTTGAATAACTTGGTTGCATCAGCCGCACTCTTTGCCAAGTCCGCATACTCATCTACGGTGCTCCATAGCTTATCCAACAGAGCATACTTTGGATCTAAAAACTTCATCCGCAACAAATAAGGAATTCCGGCCGCGATTTCTCCGGCTTGTCGAAGTTGCTCCCGTGTGTCTCTAATCTGAGAGCGCATCTCTTTAGCCAAATCCATCGCCTTCTTTAGGCTGGCCGCCTTTGTTTGATTCTCCTTTTCGAGAAGCTCATACCGGCCGGCGGCATCCCTCAGCTCCACAGCCATCTCGGCTATCTTCTCCTCACTTCAGAGACGAGCGGCCTGTTTGGCTCTTAATTCTTCGGTTGCCTTTAGAGCAGCCACATTGCTAATCCGGGCTTGTTCCTTTGCTAGAGCAAGCTCCGCCCTTAGGGCCTCAACGGTAGCAGCTCCGCCTGCAACTACATCACACCACATTAGTATTTCAAACCTTATTGCAAAAATAGATGTGGATATAGGAAAGCATACTCTACGACTCCTCGAATCGCTTGTTCACAAGCGAGGAGTCGGCCTCCACAACGTCAATCTGCTGCCTCAGTTCAGTGCATTCAGCGGCCTGGTCTATTGTCGAACCCTTAGCAACCTGCACATCAATACAAGTGCGATCATTATCTGGGAGTGTGATCCTCCGTTTGCCGCCATGGGCTGGCATCCACAGTCTCAGGGGCTACTATCTATACAGAGCCATAGACCATAGTCTGTTCTTAAGGGAATATTCGGGTAGGGGGGGTCCTGGGTGAAGCCTGCCTGTGTTCGGACTTTGGCCGGACTGTTGGACTATGAAGATACAAGACAGAAGACTTTGCCCCGTGTCTGGATGGGACTCTCCTTGGTGTGGAAGGCAAGCTTGGCGATCCAGATGTAGATCTCCTTCTCTGTAAACCGACTCTGTGTAACCCTATCCCCTCCGGTGTCTATATAAACTGGAGGGTTTTGTCGGATTTCGGGTTCCGGCAGACCCTCTATATTCGAACACTTGGGTGTGCATGGAGATCTCGCCCTCTACCTACCCGCACCTTGCTGCTTTGCTAGGATCTAAGCTATGAAATGAACAACACAAGAGACACAGGGTTTATACTAGTTCGGGCCACCATTGTGGTGTAATACCCTACTCTAGTTTGTGGTGTGATGGATTGCCTCTTGGGCTGATGGTGAACAATACAAGGAAGAACAACCTCGTGAGGGTCTGTTCTTAGCTAGTGCGATGAACTGCAAGGGGGAGTTTAGTCGCTCTTTCTACTGGTTTCCTAATGATGATCCCCCTCCCTATCTGTGGGTGGCTAGTCCTATTTATAGGCAAAGGCCCTGGGCCTCTTCCCAAATATTGAGCGGGAAGGGCGCCAACAATTGGCCATTTTGAAGGGGATCATCTGGTACACTTATCCTGACTAAAGTCGGTCCTCGCCTGTCAAAGGCTCTGGTGGTGACGCCGGCTTGGCCTCCACAATGACTTCCTTCCTGCCATTGCGGTGGTCTTGGTCTTGTTGCACCAAAACGGATGCCTTTGCTTGATGCTCTCACCTGAGCTTGCCCCCTTTGCACCAAAGAGGAAAGGAGGACACTGCACGGGCCGGCGTCCGACTGGCACCCTCGGTCGTCATGGCTTGCATCATGGGCACCTCGTGAGGTACCCTGCCTTGATCTCTCTGCCTCCTCGCGAGCCAGCCTAACGAGGCCGTGCCTGAGGAAGCTTCCTGCGGCGAGGGTCTTGAGCTCGCGCTGATGAAGATGGGCCGTGCTGGACTGCCCCTTGAGCCACGCCGCAGGCCGCAGGTAGGCAAGTCTGGGGACCCTCGTTCCCAGAACGCCGACAGTAGCCCCCGGGCCCAAGGCAGGCCCGGACATGGCTGAGCAGAGAAGCGAAGGGGCAAGTGCGAAGCGCCGCGGGCCCTAACAGCCTGCGGCCTTGGGCGCCGCGTGGCGGTTGGTTGGTCGTGGGTGGCCCTGCTCTCCCACGACGCCTCGGTGACTGCACGAATTGACAAGTCCCTGCATGCAAAGCGGGTCATGATTACCTGTAATCGCGGAGGCCGACGGTTGGCCTCCTCTTGCTATAAGTACGGGACGGCGACTGCCCTTCCGGTCCATCCCCTCTTGCTTCTCCTTCTTCTTCATGGCTCCGCCAAAGAGGTCCTCGGCCTCGGAGAAAGAAAAAGCCCGCCAGGTGGAGCCCGACTCTCCCCCACCTAAGCGCGGTCGAGGCCGTCCCCGCAAACACCCTACGGCTCCCATGGTGGCTCCTCGCGGTCGCGGAGGCGATCTCGCGCGTGGTGACGGGCGGCAGGCCGCCGTTGGGGGACGTGTTATGGCTGCGGGACCCCCTAGGCCGCGCTCCCACTCGACAGAGGTACTGCCAGAGTTTGTTGTGTGGTCGGCGGAACCGGCCAGCACTCGGCTCCAACTTCCCCGCTTCCTCCTAGGTGAGCTTCCGGCTGGCGCCCCGGGCGGCCTCTGGCTTCAGGCGGACGGCTGCTGCAGCCGAGCCTCCTGGGCTTCGCTGGAGGTTTCCGCAGCCGGGAACCTGGCCCTGACCCGCGGCTGGCAAACATTTGCCCGCGCACGTGGTTTGAGCCAGTGGTGCACTCTGCACTTCAAGTTCGACGGCGATGCCACCCTCTATGTGAGGGTGTTCGGGGAAGATGACCGCCGCGCTGGGTGTTGCCCTGAGAACAACGACCGCGGCCGTGGGTCCAGCTCCGGCGACGATGAAGACGACAGCGCGCGCGTGACCGGCGGCGGTCGGGGTTCATCGAGCTTCGACAGCTCTTCTTCGGGCAGTGGCTCCTCAAGCGGTGGCCGCGATCAGCCTCTGCGCCGCCGCGCCCGCCTGTAGGGAGGTAGCAGGTCCGCCCGTCGTCGCGCCTCGGTGAAGCTTGAGATGGAGTCCTCCTGAGCTCCGGAGGCGGTTCGAGTCTCCCCCGCGAGTTGGTGTCGGGCGAGTCACGCCCGTTTTGTTCTTTTTCCCTTTTCCTGCGCAAAGAGACAGTAGTGTAGGGCCCCGCGGGGGCGTGCTTGGACTATTGCTGTTAATTATTGTGTTGCTTCCGTTATTCCTGTATTGTGCCTTTGTGCCACACGCCTGCGCGTAGGAATTACTTAACTTGGGGAGGAGGCCTGTCGTGACCTTTGCCTCCCGAGGCCGAGGCTTCGTCGAACGCTTCACGCCCTGTGAGTGTTAGTCTGGGGAGGTAGTTCCCGGCCTCAGTTGTGGAGGCGACCGACCCAGGTCATGTGCTCGTGTCGCGGTGCCCGTGGGGCACGGACTGGAGGGGTGCTGCTGTAGTGGACCCGGGTAGGAGAGCCTCGAATGATAAGGGCAGAAAACACTCGCGAGGGTGCTCGCCTCGCTCCCTCGCGAGACTTGTGCGAGAGAAATCGGGGCAGGAGAGCGAAAACAAGGCAAAAAGTCAAAAGCCAAAGGCAACAACAGCTTCAATAAAACCTCGAATGGGGATGAACAAGGCAACTGCAGAAAGCAAATGAGAAAAGCCACGTCCGGCACCTAATCTAGTCTTCGACGTCTCCTCACCAGTGCGGAGCTAAGTGCTGCCACTGGGCGTGGGAGGGAGCCCTAGGGCCTGAGTCCGGCGCTCCTGAGACTCCGGGGCGTGTACAGCCCCAACTCATTATTACGTGAGAGTGTCACGGGCGGCGAGCTTCACGGGCATTGGCCTTCTTCACAGGCTCCGGGCCTTTCTCGGAAAGATAAACATCACAGGCGCTTGCCTTCTTCACAGGCTCTGGGCCTTTTCCAAAATGTGACAGCTTCACAGGCGTTCGCCTTCTTCACAGGCTCTGGGCCTTTTCCAAAATGCGACAGCTTCACAGGCGTTCGCCTTCTTCACAAGCTCTGGGCCTTTTCCAAAATGCGACAGCTTCACAGGCATTCACCTTCTTCACAGGCTCTGGGCCTTTTCCAAAATGCGACAGCTTCACAGGCGTTCACCTTCTTCACAGGCTCTGGGCCTTTTTAGGGGTAAAACCTCCGGAGGTGCTGGATGTTCCACGCGTTCTGGACGGGTACCCCCTCCTGAGTCTCCAAGCGCACGGAGCCGGGCCTGGAAACATGAAAAACCTTGAACGGGCCCTCCCACATGGGAGAGATCTTATCCAGTCCCTCCCTGGAGAGAACCCGCCTGAGCACGAGGTCCCCTACCTTGAGAGTCCTGGGGAGGATGTTGCGGCAGTGGTATCGCCGCAGCGCTTGTTGGTATCTTGCCACTCGGAGCGCAACTTCCCGGTGATGCTCCTCCCCCAGCACAAGGTCCGTCCCCCGCATGGCGTCCTGCTGCACCTCGTCGAATGCCAGGACCCATGCGGAACAACGTCTGACCTCATGAGGGAGGACCGCTTCAGCTCCATAGACCAGGAAGAATGGGGTCTCGCCAGTTGGCTTGGTCGCGATTGTGCGAATGGACCACAACACGGACTGAAGCTCATCGTACCAACCTCGGCCACATGCCTCCAACTTCTTGTTGAATGTCCTGGTCTTGAGGCCTCTCAGGACCTCCGCGTTGGCCCGCTCGGCCTGACCGTTGCTCCGGGGGTGCGCCACTGAAACGTAGCATATCTGTGTTCCAAGGTTAGCACAATATGTTTTGAAGAGGTTACTGGTGAACTGTGAACCGTTGTCGGTGATGATGCGGTTCGGCACCCCGAACCGGCTCACGATGCCCTTGATGAACTTGACCGCAGAACCCGCGGGGATGGTGCGGACGGCTTCCACTTCGGCCCACTTGGTGAACTTGTCCATGGCGACGTAGAGGTAGCGATAGCCCCCTGGCGCCCGAGGAAATGGGCCTAGGATATCCAGCCCCCAGACTCCGAATGGCCACGAGAGGGGTATGGTCTGCAGGCCTCCCGCCGGCTGATGGATCTGCTTGGCATGGAATTGGCAGGCCTCACAAGCCTTCACCAGTTCGATGGCATCATTGAGCGCGGTGGGCCATAGAATCCACTGCGGAACGCCTTGCCAACGAGGGTTCACGATGATGAATGATGCCCACAGTCACCACCGTGTATATCCGCCAGCAGTTCCTTCCCCTGCTCCCTGGAGATGCAGCGTAGGGACACATCATTCGGTCGCCTCCGGTAGAGCTCTCCATCCCTGATGCAGTATGTTGTGGCTTGCCGCGCCAGGCGCTCCGCTTCCTCCTCCTTCTCTGGCAAGGTCCCTTGCGTCAAGTAGCTCCGGAGCTCCGTGATCCAGCACCCCTCCCGAGGCTCCATCGTCAAGAGCAGGCGTGCTCCTGAGGCCGGGCCACAGACCGGGGCTCCCGAGGCTGGCGGCTAGGGGAGCTCCTCCCGAGGCTGCACCGTGCTTGACAATGATGGCGTGGCCGAGGGCTTGAAGAGCCGTTCCTCGAAGACGCCAGGCTCCTGAGGTAGCCGCCTGGATGCTCGTTTGGCGATGTCGTCGGCCTCCTGATTGGTGCCACGGGGCACATGCTGCAACTCTAGCCCCCAGAACTGCTTCTCCATCCTACGGACCTCCGCAAGGTAGGCTTCTATGTGCTCGTCCCTCGGCTCGTATACCTTGTTGGAGAAGTTGACGAGGAGTTGTGAATCACCCTTGACGGTAAGACGCTTCACTCCTAGGGTGTCCGCGGCCTTCAGGCCTGCTATTAGGCCTTCATATTCCGCTATGTTGTTGGAGACCTTTTCCCTGTGCTGGAAACAGAGCTGCACAACGTAGTAGAGCTTGTCTTGAGTAGGAGATATAAGCACCGCACCAGCCCCCGCGCCGTGCCTGGAGAACGCCCCGTCGAAGTACATGACCCAACCGTCTGGCGCCTCGCTTCCCGGAGAGAGGGATCGATCCTCACCAGCCTTGAGGCCCAGCGCCTCCGTCCACTCTGCCACGAAATCTGCCAAGGCGGCCCCCTTGATGACCCAAGTTGTGCTGAATTCGAGCTGAAACGCTTGTAGTTCAATGTTCCACTCAGCGACTCTCCCGGCTGAGTTAGGGCTTCTGAGCACCCTTTCCAAAGGGTACACTGAGACAACCTTGATGGGGTGGCCTTGAAAGTAATGCCGCAACTTGCGCGAGGCCACCAATAGCGCGAGGAGGAGTTTCTGAGGCATGGGCTACCGCGCCCTTGCGTCCCGCAACATTGTGCTGACGAAGTACACAGTGTGTTCAACGAGGTTGGGAGTGCTGGTGTCGATGGCTCCCTCCGGAGACCGCGGCGCCTCCTGAGACAGGGGAGCCTCCAATGGCTGGTCGCCAGGGGAAGGGGTCTCCGCTGTCCCGAGTGCGTTCCCCTGCGGCGGCTGATCCTTCTTGGCTGTGGTAGTGGTCTCTGTGGGTCTTCCTCGATCATGCTTCGCCTTGACCCGGGCAGCTGCCGCGGCTTTGGTCCGACGCTCCTCCCTAACCGCCACCAGGGCTGCACTGGTGGAGTAGGGAGTGGCTGCTAGGTAGAGCACTAGGGGTTCCTGAGGGCGCGGGGCCACTGTCGGTGTCAAAACTGGCGGATCTCGGGTAGGGGGTCCCGAATTGTGCGTCTAGGCGGATGGTAACAGGAGACAAGGGACACGATGTTTTACCCAGGTTCGGGCCCTCTTGATGGAGGTAAAACTCTACGTCCTGCTTGATTGATATTGATATTGTGGATGTTTACAAGAGTGGATCTACCACGAGATCAAGGAGGCTAAACCCTAGAAGCTAGCCTATGGTGTCACAGCCCCAGATTAGCCTTGCTTGACTTTGCCTGCTCATCATGTCATCATGTTTAAATTACTAAGAAACTTGAAATGGGGATGTTGAAACCCTAGCACTAAATGAATTCAACTAGGGCTTACTAAAATCTTTTCAATGAAACCAAAATGCCCTTCATAAATGTTCACCATCTTTGGTCCTGACTAAACCCTCTGCCAAAAATGGTTTCATATTTTTGGAGGCTATTTTGGATTTTTGAATTAAATCATATTGTATTTGACTTTGGGCATTTAAACGTTATAAATAATTTAAATGCTCAAATAATGTTGGAATTATTTGTGGGACAATGAAATAATTCATAAAGTGCTCATGAATATTTTCAGGATTTATAAAATTGATTTGGTTTTTAAAACTGGATCAAAACAAACTACAAAAATAGAAAACAGTAATTAAAATATAAAACAGAGAGAGAGAGGAAACTACCTGGCCACTTACCTGACGCAGCCCACCTGGCAGCCCACTGGGCGGCCCAGCACTGTGCTGGCCCGTGCCAGCCACCTGCTTCCTCTCGCCAGGCAGGCAGAGAGGAGGGACACCGCGACGCGCCCGAGCTCGCCACGCCGCTCCCTGGCCGCCTGCCTCGCTTGGACAGCGCGGCGACGCCTCGAAGCCACTCCTCGGCGCCGCCCCGACCCCGTGGACACCCCATTCTTCCCCCTTGCTCTCTCCCTCGCTCCCTAGACGCCATGGCCGATGCAGCCACGTCCACGCCGTCGTAAAGCCCGCAGCCACGGCCGTCCACTCATCGCCTCTCCGTGCCGAGAAGCTTCACCGTCGTCCGCTGCTTTGCCTGACCGAGCCCCGAGCGCTCGCTCGCCCCGGAGACGCTGCACCGAGCCGTCCCGATCCGCCATCGCCGGAGATCCCCCTCATCGCCGTGACCACTCTAGCTCTTCCCCGACCTCTCTGACCCGCCCGTCGAGACCACTGTGAGCTGTTGCCCGTCCTCCCCCTCTCCGTTCCCTCTCTCGTGCACCGTACGCACCACACCGAGCTCACCGCACCTGCCGCCGTCGTGCCATGTCGTTGCCGTGGCCACAGTCGCCCCCGTCCATTTTTGAGCATGCCTCCGTGCTCACCGAGCTCCCAGGAGCCGAACACGACCAACACCGGCCCCTGCCGTGCACCATAGGTCCTTCTCCCCTCCCTCCGAGCTCCGGCGGCCGCCTGGCTCGACACCGGCGTCATCTCCGGCCACCCCCGCACACACCGCCTGCACCACTCGACACGCGAGTCCACCAGCAGCATGTAGCGCATCTCCGCCGTCGATTTGGTCGACGGAGGACCAAACCCGAAGCCCGCCGCCGCATCTGGTCTCGCCGGCGGTTAAACGCCGGCGGGTTGACCGCTTTGACCGGCGGGGTTTGACCCCGTCTGCCCAGGGGTTTGACCTCTCTCTCTCGCTGACGAGTGGGCCCATGCCCTATTTAATTAGTGTTAGTTTAATTAGTGTTAGTTAAGTAGTTAACTAGATGATCCACTAACACGTGGGCCCCGCACTGCTGACAGCTTAGTTAGGGCTAGTTTAGCACTAATTATCTCAGTTAGTTAACTGAGTCACTGACTAGTGGGTCCCACAGGTCAGGTTGACCTGGCCGACCCAGTTGACCTGCTGACGTCACACTGACGTCATGCTGACGCAGTAATCTGTTTTCTGGATTATAAATAAATCTAAAATGATTTATTTATTTCAGAAAATATACAAAACTTCTAAAAATCATATAAATTCAACTGTAACTCCAAATGAAATAAATTATATATGAAAAATGATCAGAAAAATCCAATCTATCCATATGCAGTGGTTTCATGCATGTTTAAACAACTTAACCTTGCTGTTTAGTGCAAAACATGATAAGGCACTATTTGAATTCATAATTTGAATTTGGGGTTGAACCTTTGGCTCAATATGACCCAAATCCATCTGGTTGTAGTTGCATTAAGCCAACACACTCATATTGCCATGTCATGAGCATGCATCATATTATGCATTGCATTGATTGTATTTCTTCTCTGTTGCCGGTATCTGTCCCCTCTCGGTAGACGATGTTCCGACATTGTGATCGTTGACACTGATGAAGACTCAATGCTATCTTCAGAAGTGCTAGGCAAGCAAAACCCCCTTGTTCATTCCGATACAATCCTACTCTCTCGCCCTGCTCTCTTTTACTGCATTAGGACAACAATGAGTCATTTGTTACTTGCTGCGGTAGCTGAACCCCTTTATCCTTTGCATGACCTGTCATTGCCACAGTAAATAGATGAAACCCACTAGTATGAGTAGGAGTTGTTTGAGCCCTGTTGTGCCTACTCATTCATGTTTGTTTGTCATGCCTGCTACTGCTTAGAGTTGAGTCAGGTCTGATTCATCGGGAATGAATCAGAGGTGTGTGAACATGTCCTACTGTGTGTAAGCTAAGTGTGTGAACACGATTTGGTAAAAGGTATCGGTGAGAGGCCATGTAGGAGTACATGGTGGGTTGTCTCATTGAAGCCGTCCTTAGGAACTGAGTTCTGTGTTTGTGATCCATGATTCAGCTACTACCATGCATTGGGCCCTAAAATATGACCCCGCTCGACTTCTTATTCACCCTTGTCCTCTGTCCAGGAGTTGCAAGTAGTTTCTGGTGTTTGTAGTATGCTGGAGGCCGTGCGCAGCGCTGACCGAAGGGGTGGGCTGTGATGCGGTAGGCACATGGCCGGGTATACCGGGCGCCCGTTTGGTGTCACGGAACCCTGTTCACATCGTTTGGGGCTGTGAGCGAAACCCCGGCCGGATCTCCTCATGGATGGAACCCAAATAGGCGATAAACCTGGACTAGAGACTTAGGTGTTTAGGTGGGTCGCGGTCTACACCCACGTCGGCTTTCGCTTGAAGTCTGCCAAGCACATGTCGTGTGCAGACGCTAAGTGGTGGAAACATGTACGAAGAAGTACACCCCTGCAAGGTTAACATCATCTATTCGAATAGCCGTGTCCACGGTAAAGGACTTCTGGGTTGCTTATATCAGTTCATAGACAAGTGAAAGTGGATACCCTAAAATATGCAAGATAAGCGTGAGTGCTATGGATGGCGTTCTCGTAGGGAGACGGGAGCGGATCCATAGTGGTGTATTGATATGGTGAATATGTGGACTCGTGTGCGCCACCTCAAAAGAGTTATTTGCAGTCGTAGTTCAGGATAGCCACCGAGTCAAAGCTGGCCTGCTGCAGTTAAACCCCACCATCCCCTTTGTTGATAATGATGCATATGTAGTTAGTTCTGATGTAAGTCTTGCTGGGTACATTTGTACTCACGTTTGCCTATTTTATGTTTTTGCAGAGAGACTTCAGTCTCACTAGTAGTTTCGCGTGGACTTCGATGTTTAGCTTGTTACCTCAGCTACGATCTTGTGCCCTTGGCAGGATCTGGTAGATAGTCAGGCTTCTCAGCCTTTTTCATTTGTAGATGTCTGTACTCAGACATGTTAAGCTTCCGCTTGTGCTTTGATTTGTATGCTCTGAATGTTGGGTCATGAGACCCCTATTTGTAATATCTCGCTCCTCGGAGCCTAATGAATACATACTTGGGTCGTAGAGTCATGTTGTGATGCCATGTTGTATTTGCACATATCGAGCATATTGTGTGTATGTTATTGAAATGCTTGGTATGTGTGGGATCTGACTATCTAGTTGTTTATCCTTAGTAGCCTCTCTTACCGAGAAATGTCTCCTAGTGTTTCCATGGTAGCTTGCTACTGCTCCGGAACACTTAGGCTGGCCGGCATGTGTCCTTCTTCGTTCCTATGTTTGTCCCCTCGGGGAAATGTCACGCGATGAATACCGGAGTCCTGTTAGCCCGCTACAGCCCGGTTCACCGGAGTCCTGCTAGCCCAGTGCTACAGCCTGGATTCACTCGCTGATGACCGACACGTTCGATGCTGGGTCATGGATTCCTGTCCCTGTAAGTTTGTGCCACTTTGGGTTTACGACTAGCCATGTCAGCCCGGGCTACTTATCATATGGATGCTAGTGACACTATCATATACGTGTGCCAAAAGGCGCAAACGGTCCCGGGCAAAGGTAAGGCGACACCGTGGGAATACCGTGCGTGAGGCCGCAAAGTGATATGAGGTGTTACATGCTAGATCGATGTGGCATTGAGTCGGGGTCCTGACAGCTTTGGTATCAGAGCCTGACTGCCTGTAGGATTACCAAGCCAAACTGGTCGAAGTTGTGTCTAGAAATGCTTTAGTTATGTAAGGGAATTGATTGTGGGATGGAATGTAAGGCTCTTTTTACTCCTTATACTTCATGGCCTTCTGATCTGAGTCATCCTCTTCTCTTCTACGGGGATTAAGAACTAGGCTATCTCCTCTTTCTATCAGGATCACGTGTTACTAATCTGTAGACTTGTAAGATTGTTGGATGTAAGCCTCAGTCCAGTTCCTACCACTTCTGTATGTTAATTTATGATCTCGAAACCTTGATATTGTGCTTCTGAGTGGCTATGCCACCATTTCTGTAGTATGTCTCCAAACTTTTGAGCATTTACAGCCGTTATGCTGTCCGAGTCATCCCAGGTTTCTAAACAATCTGATGCACTTGCAAATTCTTTCCCTCTGGTTTTTATGTTCCTTTGGGCCAGGTTAATCACACTAATTGCTGAGTTGAGGTATTTTATTGCCTCGACATATATGTTGGAATTATCATTATGACCCTAGGTGTCCTAGGGGATCATCTATTAATCTAGCCATGATTTGTGTGCTAGTGTGATGATTCTGGCCTTTATTCTCGAAAGCATCCCGTGATGCTACTTGGTAGTAGATATTCTATTCCTGGGTTCTTGAACCCGAGATTCACTCTACTTACTTCATGTTGATAGTGTTTGCTAGTTCCTTTAGGATATTAGTAACCTTGCGATAGTCCTCGAGGTCCATGGTATTTCCTTCTTCCAAATACTATGAACCGCTTATGGCAGATGTTTATTGGATCAAAAGATCACAATTAGAGTACTCTTGAGGAGTTCTCCATTCATAAATCGTGACTCTGCCAGTCCTACCTCTCTGCATGGGTTATCCGGAAGAAACATGTTGAACTTGGTTTGACATACTAATCTATGCATCCACAACTTAGAAAATTATATGTTCTTTGAGTTGTCCCTCTTAGTTGTCTTCTGACCCTCGTCTATCATTTGATAGTCAAGAGTATGCGTGCATTCCTATTACTCTTGTGGTCCGTCAAGCCATTCTATTCCAGAATGACTAGGAGAAACAAACTCCAGTACCTTATCCATTTCCAGGATTGGGTCAAAGCAGTCATACTCCGCAGATCAAATTGCTAATCTTGCTTTTGCTCTGTTCTACCTTGGAGTATTACCATCTTCATATCAAGAATGTCATGGGAATTGCACACCATCCTATGAACTCTTGACACAGTGATACTTCTCTCCATCATTATTCATTTCTCGGTTCCCGTGTTGTTGCAACCGGAATGTCGACAAGTGAATCGTGATGTGTGAAATCAATACTCCTAGCAACCTTGTTGCTTGGTTGTTAAAGGGCAATAATTTCATTCTTAGCGTGTTGGTTCTTGAATCATCATTCTAAGATTGTTCGTGCTACCTAGTCCTTATTTCTGGTGCACTCTTCGATCAATGAGTTAGGGTTTCAATCCCTTGCTTAATTGATCACATCATCTTGCTTCGGAAACAAGATTGTTTTCGAGCTTAATAACATATTGGTGGTTCGTAATTTTCCGAATATCTTCTCGGAAGTATTACCAGGTTGTCACCTGACCGCTATGTTGGGTTCGTGATCAAGTTGGTTTTTCATAAACCACCCCCTTCTCCAAAATTCTGTGTTGGATACCCTGAGCTAGTTGGTAAACTGAACAACGACTTGGAGAGTTGGAAGATAAAAGCTTGTCCAACTTGGTTCATTTTAAGGGATATCTTGTATGTGTGTTGAAGAAAGATGATATCTTTATTGGTTGATCCTCGTGATCAATTGTTGGATCTATTATCTTACCCAAACCATTGATTTGCGTATGGGCTATCGTCAAATCAAATCAGAACCAACGATATTCGTAATGTTGTCTTACTCGTGGTTGTTCCTCGAGCATACACCATTATATCTTTCGGGTCTGACCAATGCTATCACCTTGTTCACGTAATTGTGGAATTCCACTAATATGGAAACCTAGATGAATTGTTGTTGAGCCCATTGACAACATCCTTATCTCCTCCATGATTTTGTTGAACATTAAGCTAGTATTGGAAACTTGTGTAAGCATTATCTTCATGACTCGTTCGTGAAGCATATGTTTGGACAAAAGAAGTGAGTCCCTCTAATTCATGTGCACTTGATGCAAGTTGCCGCCATGAATTTGAGAAGGCTTGTTTTACCTCCTTTGGAATCATCCCAAGTCAGTCATGCATGTGCGAAGAATTCTGTGGTCTGTTAGACTGATCATCCTCATTCCATATGTATATCCTAGCACACCAAGCCATTGATTGAGTTGTTCAAAGATAAAGGAGTCTGTCCAAGGTGAACTCTTTGGACTTCCATGCGTGAAGACTTCGATGTCATTAATGATGGTTCCCCACCTGAACTCGGTAGTGTTTTATTGTAAGACTACCATGTGATAATGTTTTGTCTGGGACAACGTGTTCACATGTGTGTAGCAGAACCAGCTCATGTTTGGACCTTGCTATCGTAGTTCATTTCCCGAGAATCTCGCAACGTCATCTCGTCGATTTGTGTTGCGAACTTTCTTTTTCTTTCTAGACTCGATGAGTCTGGAATATCCTGACACCAGCCAGATCTCAATCTCAGGCAGATATGATGGTTGGAACATTTCCCAAGAACTATAATATTGGTCTCTCGATAACCGGTAAAGTGGATGTCGTGGCCAACACACCCAGCCGGAAGACCTATTATTGTAGTATCTTGATTGAGGAAGTTGGCCACCTCCCCATAAGGACTTCGTAGGATTTACTCCCTACCTATGCCTTATGATTTTTCTGTTTCCAAAGTACGACCTTTACTTGATGTTCTAGATACCAGACCATTTCAAGGAATGGGATACGCTAGTACATCAAGGAGAACATTAGAAGCGGAGTGCTAAATGTCTCTCGGTCGATCATCCAGATTTCGTCCCCTTGGCCTCGCTAAGGTGAAATCCGAGAAAGTGTTATCCTCCTTTGCATCTGCATCGTCCATCGCTATTCATCATGGTAGTATGTTGTGTTGTCAGCACCCTTGACATGGATGTTGGTAAAACCTTGATGATTATGGAAATGCTCAAGTTCTTGAGAGCACGCACAAGCACTAGGTGTTATCATCGGCACTAACTGGGATTGCTCTCAGTTTCCTCGGTTATGCTATAACTTTTCAAATAGTGGACTCACTCTCTACTGTTGAGCTTCTCCTCAATTACTAAAAGCATCCCTTGTGTGGTTTTCAACAAGGTAATCCACATCATCCATTCTAATCCGGGTATGCCATTCTACCGAACCCCTCTAAACGATTGCTCGACAATTGCCCTAAGTTGGTGTAAAGAGTCTCAATGATCTTTGAATCAAAGGTAATTCTTTTTGCCACTTAAGGGGTGATCCTATGAGTCACCTCCTCTAAGATGTCTCGTTATGGTTTCATGTCAACTTAACTCCTCGCTGCGCTGACAACCGTTCACCACCTTCTTAAGTGTGGAATTGCAGTCTACCTGGTAAACCTCCGTCATATGTTCCACTCCATTCCTCTAGAGGTGTGCTTCGTCTCTCAGCTCGAGAGATGTTGCTATGTCTCATTCTGTGAGTTAATCCTGAGTTGTTCGACCTTCGAGAAGAACGATTCTTTTAGGGTCTTTCCTTTCCTCTCGTTGTCATGTTAGTTGGAGTTCTCAGAGCAAGACTTCGAGACAATGATGGTGAACGAATCAACGTTCATTTGAAGTGCAACCTGGATCGTGAAGATTGTGTTAGTTTGCGCTTCCCTTTCATCTTACTCTACGCTTGAATCTCGGGACGAGATTCTTGTTTAGTGGGGGTGAGCTGTCACAGCCCCAGATCTGCCTTGCTTGACTTTGCCTGCTCATCATGTCATCATGTTTAAATTACTAAGAAACTTGAAATGGGGATGTTGAAACCCTAGCACTAAATGAATTCAACTAGGGCTTACTAAAATCTTTTCAATGAAACCAAAATGCCCTTCATAAATGTTCACCATCTTTGGTCCTGACTAAACCCTCTGCCAAAAATGGTTTCATATTTTTGGAGGCTATTTTGGATTTTTGAATTAAATCATACTGTATTTGACTTTGGGCATTTAAACGTTATAAATAATTTAAATGCTCAAATAATGTTGGAATTATTTGTGGGACACTGAAATAATTCATAAAGTGCTCATGAATATTTTCAGGATTTATAAAATTGATTTGGTTTTTAAAACTGGATCAAAACAAACTACAAAAATAGAAAACAGTAATTAAAATAGAAAACAGAGAGAGAGGAAACTACCTGGCCACTTACCTGACGCAGCCCACCTGGCAGCCCACTGGCCGGCCTAGCACTATGCTGGCCCGTGCTAGCCTCCTGCTTCCTCTCGCCAGACAGGCAGAGAGGAGGGACACCGCGACGCGCCCGAGCTTGCCACGCAGCTCCCTGGCCGCCTGCCTCGCTTGGACAGTGCGGCGACGCCTCGAAGCCACTCCTCGGCGCCGCCCCGACCCCATGGACACCCCATTCTTCCCCCTTGCTCTCTCCCTCGCTCCCTGGACGCCATGGCTGACGCAGCCGCGTCCACGCCGTCGTAAAGCCCGCAGCCACGGCCGTCCACTTGTCGCCTCTCCGTGCCGAGAAGCTTCATCGTCGTCCGCTGCTTTGCCTGACCGAGCCCCGAGCACTCGCTCGCCCCGGAGACGCTGCACCGAGCCGTCCCGATCCGCCATCGCCGAAGATCCCCCTCGTCGCCGTGACCACTCCAGCTCTTCCCCGACCTCTCTGACCCGCCCGTCGAGACCACTGTGAGCTGCTGCCCGTCCTTCCCCTCTCCGTTCCCTCTCTCATGCACCGTATGCACCACACCGAGCTCACCGCACCTGCCGCCGCCGTGCCATGTCGTTGCCGTGGCCACAGTCGCCCTCGTCCGTTTTTGAGCATGCCTCCGTGCTCACCGAGCTCCCAGGAGCCGAACACGACCAACACCGGCCCCTGCCGTGCACCATAGGTCCTTCTCCCCTCCCTCCGAGCTCCGGCCGCCGCCTGGCTCGACGCCGGCGTCATCTCCGGCCACCCCCGCACACACCGCCTGCACCACTCGACGCGCGAGTCCACCAGCAGCATGTAGCACATCTCCGCCGTTGATTTGGTCGACGGAGGACCAAACCCGAAGCCCGCCGCTGCATCTGGTCTCGCAGGCGGTTAAACGCCGGCGGGTTGACCGCTTTGACCGGCGGGGTTTGACCCCGTCTGCCCAGGGGTTTGACCTCTCTCTCTCGCTGACGAGTGGGCCCATGCCCTGTTTAATTAGTGTTAGTTTAATTAGTGTTAGTTAAGTAGTTAACTAGATGATCCACTAACACGTGGGCCCCGCACTGCTGACAGCTTAGTTAGGGCTAGTTTAGCACTAATTATCTCAGTTAGTTAACTGAGTCACTGACCAGTGGGTCCCACAGGTCAGGTTGACCTGGCCGACCCAGTTGACCTGCTGACGTCACATCGACGTCATGCTGACGCAGTAATCTGTTTTCTGGATTATAAATAAATCTAAAATGATTTATTTATTTCAGAAAATATACAAAACTTCTAAATATCATATAAATTCAACCGTAACTCCAAATGAAATAAATTATATATGAAAAATGATCAGAAAAATCCAATCTATCCATCTGCACTGGTTTCATGCATGTTTAAACAACTTAACCTTGCTGTTTAGTGCAAAACATGATAAGGCACTATTTGAATTCATAATTTGAATTTGGGGTTGAACCTTTGGCTCAATATGACCCAAATCCATCAGGTTGTAGTTGCATCAGGCCAACACACTCATATTGCCATGTCATGAGCATGCATCATATTGTGCATTGCATTGATTGTATTTCTTCTCTGTTGCCGATATCTGTCCCCTCTCGGTAGACGATGTTCCGACGTTGTGATCGTTGACACTGATGAAGACTCAATGCTATCTTCAGAAGTGCCAGGCAAGCAAAACCCCCTTGTTCATTCCGATACAATCCTACTCTCTCGCCCTGCTCTCTTTTACTGCATTAGGACAACAATGAGTCATTTGTTACTTGCTGCGGTAGCTGAACCCCTTTATCCTCTGCATGACCTGTCATTGCCACAGTAAATAGATGAAACCCACTAGTATGAGTAGGAGTTGTTTGAGCCCTGTTGTGCCTACTCATTCATGTTTGTTTGTCATGCCTGCTACTGCTTAGAGTTGAGTCAGGTCTGATTCATCGGGAATGAATCAGAGGTGTGTGAACATGTCCTACTGTGTGTAAGCTAAGTGTGTGAACACGATTTGGTAAAAGGTATCGGTGAGAGGCCATGTAGGAGTACATGGTGGGTTGTCTCATTGAAGCCGTCCTTAGGAACTGAGTTCTGTGTTTGTGATCCATGATTCAGCTATTATCATGCATTGGGCCCTGAAATATGACCCCGCTCGACTTCTTATTCACCCTTGTCCTCTGTCCAGGAGTTGCAAGTAGTTTCTGGTGTTTGTAGTATGCTGGAGGCTGTGCGCCGCGCTGACCGAAGGGGTGGGCTGTGATGCGGTAGGCACGTGGCCGGGTATACCGGGCGCCCGTTTGGTGTCACGGAACCCTGTTCACATCGTTTGGGGCTGTGAGCGAAACCCCGGCCGGATCTCCTCATGGATGGAACCCGAATAGGCGATAAACCTGGACTAGAGATTTAGGTGTTTAGGTAGGTCGCGGTCTACACCCACGTCGGCTTTCGCTTGAAGTCTGCCGAGCACATGTCGTGTGCAGACGCTAAGTGGTGGAAACATGTATGAAGAAGTACACCCCTGCAGGGTTAACATCATCTATTCGAATAGCCGTGTCCGCGGTAGGACTTCTGGGTTGCTTATATTAGTTCATAGACAAGTGAAAGTGGATACCCTAAAATACGCAAGATAAGCGTGAGTGCTATGGATGGCGTTCTCGTAGGGAGACGGGAGCGGATCCATAGTGGTGTATTGATATGGTGAATATGTGGACTCGTGTGCGCCACCTCAAAAGAGTTATTTGCAGTCGTAGTTCAGGATAGCCACCGAGTCAAAGTTGGCTTGCTGCAGTTAAACCCACCATTCCCTTTGTTGATAATGATGCATCTGTAGTTAGTTCTGATGTAAGTCTTGTTGGGTACATTTGTACTCACGTTTGCCTATTTTATGTTTTTGCAGAGAGACTTCAGTCTCACTAGTAGTTTCGCGTGGACTTCGATGTTTAGCTTGTTACCTCAGCTACGATCTTGTGCCCTCGACGGGATCTGGTAGATAGTCAGGCTTCTCAGCCTTTTTCATTTGTAGATGTCTGTACTCAGACATGTTAAGCTTCCGCTTGTGCTTTGATTTGTATGCTCTGAATGTTGGGTCATGAGACCCCTATTTGTAATATCTCACTCCTCGGAGCCTAATGAATACATACTTGGGTCGTAGAGTCATGTTGTGATGCCATGTTGTATTTGCACATATCGAGCATATTGTGTGTATGTTATTGAAATGTTTGGTATGTGTGGGATCTGACTATCTAGTTGCTTATCCTTAGTAGCCTCTCTTACCGGGAAATGTCTCCTAGTGTTTCCATGGTAGCTTGCTACTGCTCCGGAACACTTAGGCTGGCCGGCATGTGTCCTTCTTCGTTCCTGTGTTTGTCCCCTCAGGGAAATGTCACGCGATGAATACCGGAGTCCTGTTAGCCCGCTACAGCCCGGTTCACCGGAGTCTGCTAGCCCAGTGCTACAGCCTGGATTCACTCGCTGATGACCGACACGTTCGATGTTGGGTCATGGATGCCTGTCCCTGTAAGTTTGTGCCACTTTGGGTTTACGACTAGCCATGTCAGCCCAGGTTCCTTATCATATGGATGCTAGCGACACTATCATATATGTGTGCCAAAAGGCGCAAACGTTCCCGGGCAAAGGTAAGGCGACACCGTGGGAATACCGTGCGTGAGGCCGCAAAGTGATATGAGGTGTTACATGCTAGATCGATGTGGCATTGAGTTGGGGTCCTGACATATGGTATGATTGTAATGGTTGTTGTTGTTGCCTACGGACTAGAGCCATCCGGTTTATATAGACACCGGAGAGGGCTAGGGTTACATAGAGTCGGTTACAATGGTAGGAGATCTACGTATCCGTATTGCCAAGCTTGCCTTCCATGCCAAGGAAAGTCCCATCTGGACACGGGACGAAGTCTTCAATCTTGTATCTTCATAGTCTTGGAGTCCGGTCGATGATGATAGTCCGGCCGATGATAGTCCGGCCGATGATGGTAGTCCGGCTATCCGGACACCCCCTAATCCGGGACTCCCTCAGTAGCCCCTGAACCAGGCTTCAATGACGATAAGTCCAGCATGTGTGTAGTCTTCGGCGTTGCAAGGCGGGTTCTCCTTCAAGTTCTACGTACCTGCCGAACAGTGTTCGGCTTCCTCATCAATGTTGCGTGTCTTGGCTTCCACACCCAATAACGGCCTTCTTCCACGTGTCGCGCGAATGTGAAAAGCCAGGGTGTCTTTTATGTTTTACCCCCTAGTTGTGCGAATAATCTGCCTATAAAGGAGGCAAGAATCCAGATCCAAATCACCATCTTCCTCCCGCAAATACTCATCGGAGCGCTTTCGACCAAGAATCCATTCCATCATGGACCGTCAACGCGGCTCCTCTTCTCGCGCTCCCAGCCCTTTGCCAGGAGATTGGAGGAGATGCTTTGTTCCACATAACGAGCTGGTGAAGCTCCAAGCGGGGGGATATCTCCCTCCGGCCTTCATGGTTCCGGTTCGAGCCGGGCTGGCCACCTACAAAGGTGGGAAGCAAGCGGAGGTTACCCCAAATCCCAACAAAGGGGAGCGGGTATGCTTCGTCCCCTATCTGATAAGGGGGCTCGGATTTCCTGTACATCCATTCCTCCGCAGGCTCCTGGAGTTCTACGGACTCCAGCTTCATCACCTCACACCCGCCTCAATCCTGCATATTGCAGGTTACGTAGCTCTTTGCAAGCTATTCCTGGGCGTCGAGCCCCACTTCACGCTGTGGAAGAGGTTGTTCTGCCTTGTACCCCGCTCTCACGAGAGGTCCATATATCAAGTGGGCGGCGCCGAAATATGGCGCATTGCCGGGACCGGATATCCATCCGGAACCCCTAAGAAGGCGTCCGAAGACTGGCCTTCAGAATGGTTTTATATAGAAGACGCTCCGCTGCCGGACCCTGTTCGGATCGGCCTCCCGGAGTTCAGCAATGCTCCTCTGAAGAAATGCCTTAGTTGGCATCCGCGGAGCCCCCAACTGGAGGAAGATAAGAGCGTCATTATTTGATGGGCCGAATAAGGTTACTGGCCCATGCCGGGTTGACCATGATTGGAGTCAAGGCAACATGCATTATGCGGGGGGTGCAGCCACTACAATACAGGGGCCACCCCATGTGGGATTTCAACGGGGAGGACGATGCCACCCGTCATGGCCGCAAAGGGCCGGATTCGGTCGAAGATCTGGTGACAATCCTATCCGGCCTGTATAAGGGGAGAAGGAGGATTTCCTTCGGACGAACCCATTAAATGGGTTCTCCATGAATAATCCCCGGCCTTGGGTAAGCGAACACTCTGCGTGCCCGACCCATGCTTTTTGAAACTTAAGTTTCTTATATTGTGTTCTTCTTCCGACGCAGGAGCTGCGCCGGATCGTGGAGGACATGCTAAGTCCAGCTCCGCAACCCGAGGATCCAGAGAGATTCCGGGATCCGGCCTCCGAAGAGGATCCGGACATAATGGTGGAGCTAATCGACGGGGTGTTCCACCAGCTCAGCATGGACAATGCTTTAGTCGCCATCACGGCCGACTATCCCGGACTATATCCGGCTTCCCAGGTGATTGCGACCGAAGTCCTGACACTCTCATTCCTTCATTGCTTATTTCTGACCACCGTATATGATGGCGCTGTGCAGGAGGCGCCCCTAGGGCGAGAAGCCGAGCCCGCGGCGGCTGGCCAACAAAGGCCAGTCTGGACCAGTAGGCGGAAGAGGAGCGCGGCGGGGACTGAAACGTCGCCGCAAAGGTGTAGCTCACAATTCATTATTTAGAGCAACGTTCCTAGGAAGCGTTTGAGTGCTCATGACTTTTGTAGGGAAAAAAGCGTCCGCCGGACTGCGGGCGTGGAGGTTGCCAATCCAACCTCTACCAGCTAGGCTCCAGCACCTGGTCTGGAGGGGGAGGCGAGCGCAAGGCGCCAGCCAGACAGTCCTCTGACGGAGGATGCCGATAGACTGTCCGCCACCAAGTTTGAGGTGGAGAGTGCCCTGAATCACAGGCGCCGCCGGATAGTATTTCGTGACGCGTGCTTCTCCCCCGAGGCGTTGAATGCCTTTAACGCGGGGGACGCGCACCTTCGTGCCGCTCAAGATGGTTTTACCAGAGCCACGGAGCAGTATGTAAAAGACATAAGGGTAGGAGAATTTAATAGTTGTATATGCCAATAGCCCCCGAGACTTAAAGTAGTTATATTAACTGATTTAAGGATCATATGAAACGTAGGATCTTACCGAGGAGAATACCCAACTGTCTCAGGAGCTGCAAGAGTGCAAGGCCCAACTTGAGGCCGCACTCTCTGGTGCAGGAGGAAACACAGGGACCTCTCCTGGTAACGCATTATTTTAGAAAGATAAGTAGCGTTTGGCCTTTGCGCAAGTCTAAAAAATGACGTTGCAGGTGCTGTCGGACAATATCCGGACAGGCAAGAACTTCTGCGCCAACTAAAGGCCGGCGAGAGGGTGCTGCATAAGGTGCAGCATGAAAGGAACAAGCTCCAGAATGCCCATGCCCAGCTTGGAGAAGAGCTGAAAGGCGTTCGGGCCGAGCTGTCGGGCTCCGTTAAGGAGAATCAGCGGCCTCATCGCGGCATCTATAGTAAGTGCTTGAGCAAACTCCTTTGAAAAGAAGAGTTCGGCGAGGAAGTCAATTTGACAGAATATGTCTGCAGGTATGCTCACAGGTCGCCCTGCGGAGGTGATGTCCGTATCAACGGGTGATCAACTTCCCGAATTGTTGCAACTGATCGAACGAGTTCGGCAGGCAATGAGCGGCGCCATCCAGGATTTATGGCCAGCCTTCTCCTTACCCGAGGGTCTTGGGGAGCTTGCGGAGAAGCTTCAGGGAGTGCGGCAGCGCTTCCATTTATGGAAGATTTCGGCCTGCCGCCAAGGTGCCAGGGAGGCCTGGGCCATGGTAAAGACGCGGTACAAGAAGGCGGATCCCAACCACATGGCCGAAGTCGGACCTGTGGGGCCCGATGGGAAGGAGATCCCTGTGAGTTTAGTATACGGCCAAGTAGAGCTGGCCGCTAAATTTTCCCAACAGGACTGTAAATTAGACAACCTGTTAGACGGGATTGAGGAAGAATACAATCAGTCGATTTGACAATGTATTATAAAATGACATATAAAATGCCTTCTAGCCGGATTGTAGATCGTTTGTCTTTGCCGACCTTTTCGCTTCGACCTCGGGGCCCTAGAGTCTGGAGTGTATCCGAATACCTTCTCGGTTATGAAACAACCGGGGTATGCATGGAGACCAGGCGTAGGGGTCATTAGTGCTTTATCAGACAAGTGCCCAACTAGTTATGTTATATTACATGGGTAGTAAGAAACATCTTCCAGGGAGAATAGTTCCGTTAAGGGTTCCTTTCCTCTGGGGGTGGCATGCCCTAAAGTGCATGTCTGGACTGCGAAAAAAGCAGAAAAACATCTGGGGGCAGATAAATAAGTGGATAAAAAATCATCTTTTAAGTCACCGACCGAATATTCCCTTAAGAACGCTAGCTTTCGGCTTCACCCACTCTGAGGTACACCTTCGGCTGACCCGGCAGTAACAATCGCAGAGGTGCTCCCTTTACCTCCTAGCCGAACAATCGGGAACGTAGGGGTAAGCACAGGAGCCAGGCAACCCAGCTTGGCCAAAACTTAAGTCATATCGATGCATATAATGGTGAATAAAAGGTACATGTGGAGGCTTGACACATGTGCTGGGCATGAAGCCCTTATAAGTAAGCTTCTGGTAAAGAAGCCCCCAGGTATAATGAGTGCGAATAGCACATCAATTGCGCGCGAACGTTCCGCAAGTAGGCCCTTTAAGGCTTGGATGAATAGGGTTGAGAAGAAAAAGATAAACAAAAGGCAGCTGGAGTAAAAAAAATTGGACGGGGGGAAAGGGACAAACTCTTAGTCCGGCGCTAGGCATAGAATCTTCGGAGGCGGGCTGCGTTCCATGGGTTCGGCTCAAGTCGGTTATCCGATGCATTTCGTAGACGGTACGCTCCGCCGGTCAGGACTTGATCGATGATAAAGGGGCCTTCCCATTTGGGCTTGAGCTTGTCCTTTTTCTTGTCCGGCAGGCGTAGAACCAGTTCGCCAACGTTGTAAGTCTTGGCCCGTACTTCTCTGCTTTGGTATCGTCGAGCCTGCTGCTGATAGAATGCGGAACGAGCCTTGGCGACATCGCGTTCTTCCTCCAATGCGTCCAAGCTGTCCTGCCGATCCAACTCGGCTTCTCTTTCTTCATACATGCGCACTCGAGGTGAGTCATGAATTATGTCGCAGGGCAAAACTGCTTCTGCGCCGTATACCATAAAAATGGTGTGAATCCGGTAGTACGGTTAGGCGTTGTCCGCAGCCCCCAGAGTACGGAGTCGAGCTCCTCTACCCAGTGCGTGTCAGATTTCGTAAGGGACCGCACTAGTCTGGGTTTGATGCCGCTCATTATTAGACCATTTGCTCGTTGTACTTGACTGTTGGTTTGAGGATGATAGACTGAAGCGTAATCGAGCTTGATGCCCATATTTTTGCACCATGATTTAACCTCATCGGCCGTGAAGTTCGTGCCGTTATCGGTGATGATGCTGTGGGGGACACCATAACGGTGTACTACCCCGGATATAAAGTCTATCACTGGTCCGGACTCTCCCGTTTTAACTGGCTTGGCCTCTATCCATTTGGTGAATTTATCCACCATGACCAATAGGTACCTTTGCTTGTGGGTTCCCCCTTTAAGTGGTCCAACCATGTCAAGCCCCCAGACCGCGAACGGCCAGGTAATGGGTATAGTTTTGAGGGCGGTGGGTGGCATATGGCTCTGATTAGCAAAGAGCTGACAACCGACGCATCTTTGGACTAAGTCCTGAGCATCTGCTCGGGCCGTCGGCCAATAAAATCCTGTACGGAATGCCTTTCCTACAAGGGCCCGAGCTGCGGCGTGGTGTCCGCCTAGTCCGGCATGAATTTCAGCCAGGAGGTTTCGCCTTTCCTCTTCGGAGATACACCTTTGAAGGACTCCGGTTGTGCTTTTCTTATAAAGTTCTCCCTCATAGGCCTTGTAGGCTTTAGATCGCCGGACAATGCAGCGGGCCTCATTTTGGTCTTCGGGAAGCTCCTGCCTAAGCAAGTAGGCGAGGAATGGTTCTGTCCATGGGGCAATTACTGCCATTATGTCGTGGGCTGAAGGTGTTATGTCATCGGCTGAATCGCCTGTTGGTGCGGCTTGTTCCGGTTTGTTATTTCCGGACTCCTCTTCCCATAGTACGGATCGCTTGAAGAGCCGTTCCAAGAAGATGTTAGGAGGGACAACGTCGCATTTTGCGCCGATGCGTGCCAGTACGTTGGCTGCTTGGTTATTATCCTGGGCTACGTGATGGAATTCAAGTCCTTCAAACCGGGCTGATATTTTTAGGACAACGTTGCGATATGCTGCCATTTTCGGATCTTTGGCGTCAAAGTCTCCGTTTATTTGGGATATTGCGAGGTTTGAATCCCCACGCACCTCTAGGCGTTGAATGCCCATGGAGATTGCCATTCGGAGACCATGTAAAAGGGCCTCGTATTCGGCTGCGTTGTTGGAGTCCATGTACATTATCTGAAGTACATATTGGACTGTGTCCCCGGTCGGGGACGTCAATACGACGCCAGCCCCCGATCCGGCTAACATTTTAGAGCCGTCGAAGTGCATAATCCAATTGGAGTATGCGCCATACTCTTTAGGGAGTTCGGCTTCAGTCCATTCAGTGACAAAGTCAGCCAAAACTTGTGACTTTATAGCTCGCCGAGGTTTGTAAGTTATATCAAATGGTAAGAGCTCAATGGCCCATTTTGCAATCCTGCCCGTCGCGTCGCGGTTGTTTATAATGTCGTTAAGTGGTACTTCAGAGGCCACTGTTATCGAACACTCTTGAAAGTAGTGTCGGAGCTTCCGGGATGCCATGAACACCGCGTATGCTATCTTCTGATAGTGCGGGTAACAGGACTTGCAGGGGGTTAACACAGTGGATACATAGTATACTAGTTTTTGAAGAGGGGATTTATGCCCTTCTGTCTCTCGTTCGACGACGAGTACCGGCTTACAACTTGATGCGTTGCTGCGATGTATAACAACATTGGTTCGCCCAGGTTGGGCGTAGCCAGGACCGGATTTGTTGCCAATATGGCCTTTATTTCTTCAAGTCCGGCGGTGGCAGCATCCGTCCACTCGAAGTGTTCGGTGCGCCTAAGGAGGCGATAGAGGGGCAATGCCTTTTCTCCTAGACGGGAGATAAAGCGGCTTAGAGCCACCACGCATCCAGTCAATTTTTGTATTTGCTTGAGGTCTTTTGGGATATCTAGCTGTGATAGAGCTCGGATCTTGGCTGGGTTTTCTTCAATTCCTCTACCGGATACGATGAAGCCCAGCAGCTTTCCAGCTGGTACGCCGAAAACGCATTTTTCCGGATTCAGCTTGATGTCATATGCTCTGAGGTTGTCGAATGTGAGCCTCAAGTCATCTACTAGAGTTTCGACGTGTTTAGTTTTGACGACTACGTCGTCTACGTATGCCTCTACTGTTTTGCCGATCTGGGTAGCCAGACATGTCTGAATCATGCGCTGATATGTTGCGCCGGCGTTTTTAAGTCCGAAGGGCATCGTGTTGAAGCAGAATGGTCCATATGGAGTAATGAATGCCGTTGCGGCTTGATCCGCTTCTGCCATCTTGATTTGATGATAGCCGGAGTATGCGTCCAGGAAGCACAATGAATCGTGCCCTGCAGTGGCATCGATGATTTGGTCGATGCGGGGGAGGGGGAAGGGATCCTTTGGGTAGGCTTTATTTAGGTCTTTGAAATCGACACATAGGCGCCAGGATTTTTCCTTCTTTGGTACCATTACCAGGTTTGCTAGCCAATCCGGATGTTTGATGTCTCTGATGAATCCGGCTTCCAATAGTTTGGCTAGCTCTTCTCCCATTGTCTGTCTTTTGGGTTCGGAAAATCGTCGAAGAGCCTGTTTGACTGGCTTGAATCCTTTTAGGATGTTTAGGCTGTGTTCTGCCAATCTGCGTGGGATTCTGGGCATATCCGAGGGGTGCCAGGCAAAAATGTCCCAATTTTCCCGAAGGAATTCTCGCAGTGCGGCGTCTACATCAGGGTTCAATTGTGCCCCGATGGAGGCCGTCTTTGTCGGGTCTGTTGGGTGGACCTGGAATTTTACTATTTCATCTGCTGGTTTAAAGGAGGTGGACTTGGATCTCTTATCGAGTATCACATCGTCCCTATTCACCATAGAGCGCAGCGCGGTGAGTTCCTCTGCCGCTAGGGCTTCGGATAGTGCCTCTAAGGCTAATGCGGCTGTCTTGTTTTCGGCATGGAGTGCTATGTCCGGATCACTAACGAGAGTGATTATTCCACCGGGCCCAGGCATTTTGAGCTTCATGTACCCGTAATGGGGTACGGCTTGAAAAATTGTGAATGCCTCTCGTCCTAATATAGCGTGATATCCGCTGTTGAACGGGGCCACTTGGAACGTGACTTCTTCGGATCTGTAATTGTCCGGCGAGCCGAATACCACATCAAGTGTGATTTTCCCTGTGCACCGCGCCTCCCGGCTAGGGATTATTCCTCTAAAGGTTGTGCTGCTTCGCTCAATGCGGCTCCAGTCTATTTCCATTTTTTGAAGGGTTTCCTCGTAGATGAGGTTTAATCCGCTGCCGCCATCCATGAGGACTTTTGCAAGTCGAAAGTCGTCCACTATTGGACTAAGTACCAGTACGGCTGGAGCTCGGGCTGTTCGGAATTTAGGTTCGTCGCTGGCGTTGAAGGTGATGGTTGTGTCGCTCCATGGATTGGTTGTTGCTACTTGGTAGACTTCGAGCGAGGCTGCGGATTGTTCGTTTCCGCATATTATTTGATGCGAAAGTCTCGAAGACTGTTGATACCGTACCGATGTTGTTGGAGTGGTTTTCCGGGGCTAGAAGCTCCTCTCCACTTTTGGCCACCTGCCGTAATATCCAACATGCTCGAAGGCTATGTGTAGGGACGGCGCCTTCTGTACTGTGAATTTTACAGGGTCCGCTAAGCCATCCCTCCAGTACGGTTCCGTGCCCTTTATGGGGTTTTTGCTTTTTGGTTTTTGTATCTGGTGCCTGAGTGTAATGCACCCTTTTGTTGCGGACTAGGGTTGTATTCGGGGCCGGATTGTCCCAAAACTTATTTTCGGTTGTCCGGAAACTCTCCATCGCACAGTACTTTCGTACTATGGACGCCAGGTCGGCGACGCGTGTAATTTCACGATGGCTGACGGTGTTCAAGATTCCCTCGTCCGTGCAATTATTGCAAAAAATTGAGATTGCGTTTTCCTCTCGACAGTCCTTTATCTTGTCCATAACCAGGAGGAATCTGGCCCAGTAGTGATGTACTGTCTCAGCGGGCTCTTGCCGGATTAGAGATAGATCGCATATGTCTGGGCAGGTGGGTGAAATTAAGTCTGGAACCCTACCCATCTAAAGGCTCGAGGGCCGAGAAGTTTCCAAATTTGGAAGCTTGGATTGCTGGACATTGTCCAACAAGTCTGGTCCGATGCCTGACTTTAAGTTCAGTGCTTGATCAAAGTCCGTCCCTCGCCGGGAATCCGGCATGGGGGGTTCGGGAGCCCAGACATGACTAGTTTTCAATACAGGAGAAGAGTCGCCGCATTGTTCCTCTACCACTGCAACGTGGTGGGTGACCTGGGGGAGTTAATCTCTCTCAGATCAGTTTTAAGCCCAATCTGATTGTAGTCTGTAGCGACTCCTAGGGCGGCGATGCGATCCAAGAGCTCGTTTACGGACGAGAGCTCTATCGGATCCAGCCGCTCGGCGAATTCTGAGCTGACGTGAAGATTACTTTTGCCGACTTGAGAGGTCATTGTCGAAGCGGTAGCCGGACAGGCGGTCATAAGAAAACCACCTAGCCGGATAGTTTGGCCAGCGGCCAAGGCTCCTTTGGCGAAAATACCGTCCTTGAAGACGGGAGGAGGCATCCTTCCTATCGGTGACGGCACAGAGGAACTCTCAATTCAAGCACCAATGTCGGTGTCAAAACCGGCGGATCTCGGGTAGGGGGTCCCGAACTGTGCGTCTAGGCGGATGGTAACAGGAGACAAGGGACACGATGTTTTACCCAGGTTCGGGCCCTCTTGATGGAGGTAAAACCCTACGTCCTGCTTGATTGATATTGATATTGTGGATGTTTACAAGAGTGGATCTACCACGAGATCAAGGAGGATAAACCCTAGAAGCTAGCCTATGGTATGATTGTAATGGTTGTTGTTGTTGCCTACGGACTAGAGCCATCCGGTTTATATAGACACCAGAGAGGGCTAGGGTTACATAGAGTCGGTTACAATGGTAGGAGATCTACGTATCCGTATCGCCAAGCTTGCCTTCCACGCCAAGGAAAGTCCCATCCGGACACGGGACGAAGTCTTCAATCTTGTATCTTCATAGTCTTGGAGTCCGGTCGATGATGATAGTCCGGCCGATGATAGTCCGGCCGATGATGGTAGTCCGGCTATCCGGACACCCCCTAATCCGGGACTCCCTCAGTCACCATTACCGAGGGGCTGGTTAGGTACCTCTTGAGGTCTTGGAACGCCTTGTCGGCCTCTTCAGTCCATTAAAAGGGTCCCTTTTTCTTCATCAGTTGGAAGAAAGGCAGCGCTCGCTCCCCCAACTTGGAGATGAAGCGTCCCAGCGCTGTCACGCGCCCAGTGAGCTTCTGCATTTCTCTGAGGGTCTTTGGCGGGCTCATGTCCTCGACCGCTTTGAGCTTTTCTGGGTTAGCTTCGATGCCTCAGTGGGGCACGAGGAAGCCCAAGAGCTTGCCTGAGGGGACCCCAAACACACACTTCTCTGGGTTGAGCCGCAGGCTCACGGTGTTGAGGCTTGCGAAAGTTTCCACCAGGTCTTGTATCACGATCTTGGCCTCGCGAGACATCACCGCAATATCATCGACGTAAGCCTCAACATTCCTCCCGAGCTGCGGGCCCAAGGTGATGTGCATCAGCCGCTGAAAAGTTGCCCCTGCATTACGCAGCCCGAATGGCATGCATGTGTAGCAATACACCCCACACGGGGTTAGGAAAGCCGTTTTTTCCACATCTTCTACCGCCATCTTGATCTGGTGATACCCAGAGAAGGCATCTAAGAAACATAACAGGTCTCACTCGGCGGTGGAATCGACGATCTGATCGATGCATGTGAGCGGAAACGGATCTTGCGGGCAGGCTTTGTTGAGGTTGGTGAAGTCAACACAAATACGCTCCTTCCCCCCTTTCTTTGGCACGACGACTGGGTTGGCCAACCAATCCGGGTATCGGACCTCGCCAATGACCCCTGCAGCTTCCAACTTGCGGGTCTCTTGGACGATGAAAGCCTACTTTTCCGTGGACTGCCGCCTTGCCTTCTGCTTCACGGGGCGGACATTGGGGCACACGTTGAGGTGGTGCTCGATTACGCCTCTAGGGATCCCCACCAGCTGATCGGGCTCCCATGCGAATACCTTCTTGTTCGTGCGCAGGAACTTGACCAGGGCCTCCTCCTGCTCGGGCATGAGGTTGGCGCCTATGGTGAAGGCGGCGTCAGTGGATCCGTCCTCGTCGACCAGTATCTGCTTAGTTTCTGCCTTGTCTTGGGTGAACAACTGCTTCTTCTTGGCCGGTGTAGCCCCCTTGGGCTTAGGGGCGTCCGAGTCGGTAGGCTGCGCCGACGCTGCTGCCTTGAAGGTGAGCTTGAGCACTTGCAACGCATCCCCGGTGTCTCCGGACACGGTGAGGACACCGCTGCTCCCGGGCATTTTCATGAGGTTGTACGCTGGATGAGTTGCAGCCATGAATCGGGCCAGCGCTGGGTAGCCGAGGATGGCGTTGTATGGGAGGCCGATGGGGGCGATGTCGAAGTCGATTAGCTCCGTGCGGAAGTTGTCATAGGTGCCGAAGGTTACCGGGAGACGGATCTGCCCCCGGGAGCTGGATGACCCGCCCCCGACGCCCAAGAATGGCCGGCTAGGCTGAAGTCGTTCCGGTGGTATGTGAAGGAGGCTGAAGGCTTCAATCGAGAGCACACTGAGGCCCGTGCCGCCGTTGATGAGAGTCCTGGTGACGGCCACCTGGAAGATGGTGGGGGTGCTCAGCATCGGGAGCGCGCCTGAGCAGGCTGAGCTGGAGGGGTGGTCCTCTGAGCCGAAGGCCAGATCAGCCTCGGGCGCCGGCCGACCTGAGGAAGCCCCCTCCCGCTTGGAGGCAGCGCCGACCTGGCGGACGAATGGCTTGATGCGATGGCCTGAAGATGGCGCCTGTGAGCCGTCCAGGAGGGCCGCGACGACCGGGGGTGCCGGCGCAGCGTGCTGGGCGAGGAAGAGGTTGCGCAGCTCTTCCCAAGATACCACAGAAGCCAAGGCTGGGGCCAAGGCTCGGAGCCCCCTGGCACCAGCGCTAGCGCTGGCAACCGGAGCAGGCGGCGCGCTGCTCATTGCAGGGCGAGTCGTGGTGTCGGTGGAGAGCGGGTCGGCAGAAGGGAAAGCCCCGGCGCACCCCTACCTGGTGCGCCAAATGTCAGATTTCGGGTTCTGGCAGACCCTCTAGATTCGAACACTGGGGTGCGCATGGAGATCTCGCCCTCTACCTACCCGCACCTTGCTTCTTTCCTAGGATCTAAGCTATGAAATGAACAACACAAGAGACACAGGGTTTAAGCTAGTTCGGGCCACCATTGTGGTGTAATACCCTACTCTAGTTTGTGGTGTGGTGGATTTCCTCTTGGGCTGATGATGAACAATACAAGGAAGAACAGCCTCGCGAGGGTCTGTTCTTAGCTGGTGCGATGAACTGCTAGGGGGAGTTCACTCGCTCTTTCTACTGGTTTCCTGATGATGATCCCCCTCCCTATCTGTGGGTGGCTAGTCCTATTTATAGGCAAAGGCCCTGGGCCTCTTCCCAAATATTGAGCGGGAAGGGCGCCAACAATTGTCCATTTTAAAGGGGAACATCTGGTACACTTATCCTGACTAAAGTCGGTCCTCGCCTGTCAAAGGCTCTGGTGGTGACGCCGGCTTGGTCTCCAGAATGACTTCCTTCCTGCCGTTGCGATGGTCTTGGTCTTATTGCACCGAAACGGATGCCTTTGCTTGATGCTCTCACCTGCGCTTGCCCCTTTGCACTAAAGAGGAAAGGAGGACACTGCGCGGGCTGGCGCCCGCCTGGCGCCCTCGGTCGTCATGGCTTACGTCATGGGCACCTCGTGAGGTACCCTGCCTTGATCTCTCCACCTCCTCGCGAGCCAGCCTGACGAGGCCGTGCCTGAGGAAGCTTCCTGCCGACCACCCCGCGAGGCTTGGCCCCTCGCGAGGGTCTTGAGCTCGCGCTGATGAAGATGGGCCATGCTGGGCCGCCCCTTGAGCCACGCCACAGGCCGTAGGCAGGCAAGTCTGGGGACCCCCGTTCCCAGAACACCAACAAGTTTAGTCCGTAGGACACAACAACAATCATACCATAGGCTAGCTTCTAGGGTTTAGCCTCTCTGATCTCGTGGTAGATCAACTCTTGTAATACTCATATCATCTAGATCAATCAAGCAAGAAGTAGGGTATTACCTCCATCGAGAGGGCCCGAACCTGGGTAAACATCGTGTCCCGAGTCTCCTGTTACCATTAGCCTTAGACGCACAGTTCGGGACCCCCTACCCGAGATCCGCCGGTTTTGACACCGACATTCCCTTAAGACTAGGTGAAGCCGAAAGCTAGCATTCTTAAGGGAATATTCCCTTAAGAACGGACTCCCTCAGTAGCACATCAATGCAGTACCTCGGACTGGGTGAAGCCGAAAGCTAGCGTTCTTAAGGGAATATTCGGTCGATGGACAAAAGATGTTCTCGTTCCTAACAATGAAAATACCCAGATGCTTTGTTTCCTGCCTTTTTCACAGTTTGGACATGCACATCGATGCATGCGTACTCAGAGAAAGGAACCCCTAACGGAACTATTCTCTCTGGAAGATGTTTCTTACTATCCATGTAATATAACATAACTAGTTGGGTACTTGTCTTTTCAAGCACTTATGACCCCTACGCCTGGTTTCCATGCATACCCCGGTTTTTTATTACTATGTGGGTATTCGGATACACCCCGGACTGTCGGATCCGGGGGCTGAAGCGAAAAGGTCCGCCATGACAAATGATTTTCAATCCGGCTAGGGAGTATATGAGCCCATTCAAAATTACATAATCATATAGACTGACTGTACTCCTCCTCTATACCATCCAACAGGCTGTCTAGCTTACAATCCTGCTGGGAATACTTTGCAGATAATGCTACTTGATCATATACCAAACTAACAGATATCTCTTGTCCATCTGGCCCAGCCGGTCCGAGTTTGGCCATATGGTTCAGGTCAGCCTTGGCGTATCGCGTCTTCACCATGCCCCAAGCTTCTCTCGCACCTTGCCGGCAAGCTGATATCTTCCATAGTCGGAAGCGTCGCCGTGATCCTTTGAGCATCTCTACAAGTTCTCCCATGCCTCCTGGCAGGGTAGCAGACGGCCACAAAGCCTGGGCAATACCCTGCATCACCTGCCGAGCTCGTTCGTGCAGTTGTGAAAGCTCTTGCAGCATATCGCTTGCAGACCCGGGCATCTCCTCTTCAGGGCGTCCCGTCAACATACCTGCAGACATAACTCTGTCAATACGCCTCCTCGCCGAACTACACCATAGTTCATTCAAGCGCTTACTATAAATGCCACGTCGAAGCCTCCGGTTCTCCTTCACGGAGTCCGCGAGCTGAGCCCGAACATCTTTCAATTCAATGCTCAGTTGGAGATTGGCACCTTGCAGCTTATTCCTCTCCTGAATAGACTGCGTCAGCACGCGTTTGCCCGCCTTCAGCTAACTTCGCAGATGCAGCTCATTATCTCCCACAGTCTCCGGACTTCCTCCGGGATTATCTGCCAAATATTTCGTCAGATTTATAAACCATGCCAAACACGTAAACTATTAGAAGGAAATTATTACCAGAGGAAGCCTTTTTGAATTCTACTTGCTCGGCTACATTGGCCTTCATCCGGGCCTTACACTCCTCCGACTCTTGAGACAACTGGGTATTCTTCTCTACCAGAACCTATGCATTTAATGATCCTTAAATCAGTTGTGTCAACTGTTTCAAGTCTCAGGGGCTACTACTACACATACTTATTAAACTCTCTTACCCGTATATCCTTCACATACTGGTCCGTTGCTCTGGCAAGTCCATCTTGAGCAGCGCAGATATAAGCGTGTCCGGAATTAAAGGCATTGAACGCCTCTTCGGAAAAAATACTTCCGTGGAGTACGGCCCGTCGGCGCCGATGATTCGTGGCGCTTTCCACTTCTGAATTTGTGGCGGAAATCATATCCATATCCTCTGCGGGAGGACAGTTTGACACTGTCCCCACATCGGCCTCTTCTTGTGAATCCGGTCCAGGAATCCGGTTGCTGCAGGCGTGGCCAGTTGGGTCCCTGGACACAGTCCGGCGCTTCCTGACAGGACATAGTTAAAGCCGTCATGTCTCGACAAATAGACCAAATAGACCATGGGGCAAGTTCAATAAATACCTCTTCGCCTGCGTGCCGCTCCTGACCGCCTTCCTTTTAAGCCTGCCTTGTCTAGGCGCCTCTTGCTGAGAGGCCACCGCGGGTCCTGCACGGCATCCAGACCGCCGTTTTTATAATAATACAGCATGTGATTATAAGGTATGGCAAAACAAAGGAATCCTTTCGAAAGGTTGGAACCCCAACATTACTTACTTGCGACATGGGTAGCAGTCCGGGATAATCCGCGATGATGGCCACTAAAGAGCCGCCACTACTTGCCTGGTAAGAAGTCCCGTTGACGAATTCCACGGATATGTCAGGATCTTCTTCGAGTCCGGGGTCAAGAGCCCGGCCGGGATGCTCTGGCTGCGGAGAAGGGCTGTTGAACTCTTTTACGGCCTTCCTAGGTTCCTGTTTTTAAAACAGTAAGGTAAATAATTGTGGTCAAGAAGGTACGAACGAATAGAGTCGAGTAACAAATAACAACTTACCCAGCTTCGGGGGTTGTACATGGAAAATCCGTCCCGCGGTTTAATGCGGAGGAACTCCTCTTCTTCTCCCTTGTATAATTCGGATAGTATCCTCGCCAAGGATGGGACGGAGTCCGGACCTTTGCGACCGCAACGGGAGGCATCGTCTTCTCCATTGAAGTGCCACATGGGTTTTCCCCTATATTGAAGTGGCTGCACTCCCCTTATAATGCATATTGACATGACTTCAATTATTGTCAATACTGATTTGGCCAGGGTTTGTATCCGGCTCATCAGATAGAAGACTTCCCTGTTTTCTTCCTCCTGGGGGCTCCGAGGGTGCCAGCTTTGGCATTTCTTCAGCGGAGTATTGGTGAACACAGGAAGGACCGTACGGACTGGGTCCGAAAGGGGAACGTCATCGACATAAAACCACTCCGAGGGCCAGTCTTCGGACGCCTTCTTTGGAGTACCGGACAGGTATCCGGTCTGGGCGATGCACCATGTTTCGGCTCCGCCCACTTGATATATGGATCCCTCCTGGTTGCGGGGGACGAGGCAGAACAACCTCTTCCATAGCTCTAAATGAGCTTCGCAGCCCAGGAACAGCTCGCAGAGGGCCATGTAGCCCGCAATGTGCAGTATGGAGGCGGGGGTAAGATTATGCAACTGGAGACCATAGAACTCCAGGAGCCCACGGAGGAATGGGTGGATTGGAAACCCGACACCTCTTAGTTGATATGGACAAGGCATACCCGCTCCCCTCGAGATGGGTTAGTTAATCTCTCCGCTTGCTCTCCGCCATTATAGGTGGCTAGTCCGGATCGGACGGGAACCATATATGCGGGCCGAAGGAACCCTTTGGTCTTCAGCTCTATCAGGCGGCTGCGAGGGATGGAACACTTCTCCCAATCCCCTGGCTTCGGGCTAGGAGAGCGGCGAGCAGGGCTGCGGCAACCGGGCATGATGGGATGGCCTCTTTTGGGCGCGCTCTGCGAAATGCTTGCTTGGGGGAAGATGGCGTGATTTGGATTTGAAGATCCCCGTCTCTTCAAATAGACGACTCACCTACGGGATTAGGGTGGCAAATGCAAAAATGCCCCGGCCCCTCGTCTTCGATCGACACGTGGAGATGGCCATTATGGAGGCACAGAAGCCGAGGAGCACAACCTTATTGGTAGGCCGGACACTATTCGCTACGACGGGTGCACCGGATTTGGAGAAGAACCCGCCTTGCAATGCCAAAGACAATCTACGCGCCGGACTCATCGTCATTGAAGCCTGGTTCGGGGGCTACTAAGGGAGTCTTGGATAAGGGGGTATCCGGACAGCCAGACTATATACTTTGGCAGGACTATTGGACTATGAAGATACAAGACAGAAGACTTTGTCCCGTGTCCGGATGGGACTCTTCTTGGCGTGGAAGGCAAGCTTGGCGATTCGGATGTAGATCTCCTCCTCTGTAAACCGACTCTATGTAACCCTAGCCCCCTCCGGTGTCTATATAAACCAGAGGGTTTAGTCCGTAGGACTCATCATTATCAACAACAATCATACCATAGGCTAGCTTCTAGGGTTTAGCCTCTCTAATCCCGTGGTAGATCAACTCTTGTAATACTCATATCATCAAGATCAATCAAGCAGGAAGTAGGGTATTACCTCCATCCAGAGGTCCTGAACCTGGGTAAACATCGTGTCCCCAGTGTGGTTACCATTAGCCTTAGACGCACAGTTCGGGGCCCCCTACCCGAGATCCACCGGTTTTGACACCGACAATGAGCACCGACAACTAAAATAGTGTGTGAACATGAATGTAAAGTCGGTGAGAAATACGTACTCCCCCAAGCTTAGGCTTTTGGCCTAAGTTGGTCTATGGCCATGGATACCCTGGCTGATATCCGAAGTTATAACTGGGTCATACTGAGATGCGACAGCAAATGCATCCTAAGCTACGGCATGTTGGCGAGCCGCCTCCGCTCTCCCCTCGTGTTCGGCTGCCTCCTCCCTAGTAACAACATATCTTCGTTTTGCCTGGTAATCAAAAAGGGAAGGAGCAGGGAGAGTAACATGGATAGAGCTACGTCTGTCAAAGATTAGTCGATACTGGAGGAATTGTTCATTCCTCAAAAGAAAATGATGTTTAACCATCATGTCATAATCTAAATAAGCAGGAAGCAACTCCATACCCTCCTCTCATGGGGCTATACCAAGATAATTAGCAACACCGGTCGCATAAATCCCTCCAAATAAATTTCCAGATATACCATTATTATGCAACCTACGTGCAACTATTTCCCCCAAGTTGTAATCTTTATTACCTAACACAACACTCTTGAGGACACAAAGATCAGGGACACAC
Organism: Triticum dicoccoides; assembly: GCF_002162155.2. Lineage (NCBI taxonomy): Eukaryota > Viridiplantae > Streptophyta > Magnoliopsida > Poales > Poaceae > Triticum > Triticum dicoccoides. The sequence continues at coordinate 485,710,186 of NC_041381.1, read as the reverse complement.
ATGTGACATGCTTCATCTTTACCGTTAATGCATCTACCAATGAAGAGAGAAAAATAATGTATAGCAGGAAAATGAATGCTCCCTAAGGTAGCTTGTGCTATATCCCTAGATTCTCCCACAGTAATACTAGCAAGAAAGTCTTTATATTCAGATATGTGGGGTTCATGAACATTGCCCCACTGCGGGAGTTTGGAAGCAGCTGTAAAATCTTCTAAGTCCATGGTATAAGATTTATCATAAATGTCAAACAGGACACTCTGAGAATTACATGAAGATGTATATTTAAACCTTCTCACAAATGAATCAGTCAATTGGTAGTACTGGGGATACTTATCTTGTAAGAAGTCCTCAAGATCGGCATTACGCACATATGCATCAAATTCATCCTTGATGCCTTCATTGACCATAAACTCGTCCGATGGCCACTCACAAGCTCTCACTTCGGCATCCCTCGGTGGTTCATCGTCTTTCTCACGCGTTGCACACCTAGGTCCTCTCTTTATTGAGAAACCACCTTGGTACATTCTCCTAGACATATTTCTTTCTCTGAAAATTTTCTGAAACTTTTAGTAGCTTCAAAATAAAAGTGAATAATACTAAACAAGATTGGTAGAAACTACTCCTACAAGTGCCTAGAACTTATATCATGCATTAGAATCACTTGGGACCTCATAAATTTGACATGCAAACTCAAGAACAGGGTCACCTATGCAGTAAAAATTTGAAATGAATAAAGCACTAGAACAAAAACTCATTGGACCAATGGAGGAGTCACTACCAAGCAACAATCTCCCAAAGCAGTTTTGTGAATGAAGCTTTGAGCAAGGAGATCGAAAATTGCAGCAAAATGAGCTGGAACTCGTGCTTGAGCTAGATGGGGATTTTTTGGGGAGGAAGATGGAGTGTGTGGGTGCATGAATAAGTGGAGGGGGCCCACCGTGGGCCCACGAGACAGGGGGGCGCGCCCAGGGGGTGTGGGCGCGCCCTCCACCATCGTGGCCAGGTGCTTTCCCCCCCCCCCCCCTGCAGTGTTCTCAGTGCCTAAAATCTACAGATATTCCATAAAAAATCATACTAAATTTGCAGGGCAATTGGAGCACTTTTATTTTCGGGATATTTTTTATTGCATGGATAATTCAGAAAACAGACAGATAAAACTATTTTTGCTTTA
>NC_041381.1:485640670-485709005 GCF_002162155.2 Triticum dicoccoides | reverse complement strand
GAAAATTGCAGCAAAATGAGCTGGAACTCGTGCTTGAGCTAGATGGGGATTTTTTGGGGAGGAAGATGGAGTGTGTGGGTGCATGAATAAGTGGAGGGGGCCCACCGTGGGCCCACGAGACAGGGGGGCGCGCCCAGGGGGTGTGGGCGCGCCCTCCACCATCGTGGCCAGGTGCTTTCCCCCCCCCCCCCTGCAGTGTTCTCAGTGCCTAAAATCTACAGATATTCCATAAAAAATCATACTAAATTTGCAGGGCAATTGGAGCACTTTTATTTTCGGGATATTTTTTATTGCATGGATAATTCAGAAAACAGACAGATAAAACTATTTTTGCTTTATTTATTCTAAATGACAGAAAGTAAAAAGAGGGTACAGAAGGTTGTGCCTTCTAGTTTCATCTATCTTATGATCATCAAAATGAATCCACTAACAAGGTTGATCAAGTCTTGTTAACAAACTCATTCCGAATAATATGGAACCGAAGAAATTTCGAATAACACTAAGTTACCTCAACGGGGATATGAACATCCCCAACAATAAGAATATCATACTTTTTCTTGATAGTAGGAAGAGGAAATTCAAAACCTCAAATAATGATAGTTGGAATTTTTCCAATAGAATTGATGCTATGAACTTGAGGTTGTTTCCTCGGAAAGTGTACCGTATGCTCATTACCATTAACATGAAAAGTGACATTGCCTTTGTTGCAATCAATAACAGCCCCTGCAGTATTCAAAAAGGGTCTACCAAGGATAATCGACATACTATCGTCCTCGGGAATATCAAGAATAACAAAGTCCGTTAAGATAGTGACATTTGCAACCACAACAGGCACATCCTCACAAATACCGACAGGTATAGCAGCTGATTTATCAGCCATTTGCAAAGCTATTTCAGTAGGTGTCAACTTATTCAATTCAAGTCTACGATATAAAGAGAGAGGCATAACACTAACACCGGCTCCAAGATCACATAAAGCAGTTTTAACATAGTTTCTTTTAATGGAGCATGGTATAGTTGGTACTCCTGGATCTCCAAGTTTCTTTGGTATTCCACCCTTAAAAGTATAATTAGCAAGCATGGTGGAAATTTCAGCTTTCGGTATCTTTGTTTTATTTGTAATGATATCCTTCATATATTTAGTATAAGGATTTAATTTAAGCATATCGGTTAAGCGCATACGTAAGAAGATAGGTCTAATCATTTCAGCAAAGCACTCAAAATCCTCATCATCCTTTGTCTTGGATGTTTAAGGAGGAAAAGGCATGGGTTTCTGAACCCATGGTTCTCTTTCTCTACCGTGCTTCCTAGCAACGAAATCTCTTTTATCATAACATTGATTCTTTGATTGTGGGTTATCAAGATCAACAACAGGTTCAATCTCTACATCATTATTTTTGCCAGGTTGAGTATCAACATGAACATTATCATTAGCATTATAACTAGGTTCATGTTCATCACCTGATTGTGTTTCAGCATCGGAAATAGAAATATCATTGGGATTCTCAGGTGTGTCTATAACAGGTTCACTAGAAGCATGCAAAGTCCTATCATTTTTCTTTTTCTTCTTTTTGGAAGAACTAGGTGCCTCTAAATTATTTCTCTGAGAATCTTGCTCGACTCTCTTAGGATGGCCTTCGGGATACAAAGGTTCCTGAGTCATTCTACCGGTTCTAGTAGCCACTCTAACAGGAAAGTCATGTTTATTATTTAGTTCATCGAGCAAATCACTTTGAACTTTAAGTACTTGCTCAGCTTGAGTGGTAATCATAGAAGCATATTTGCTAATGAGTTTAAGTTCACCTTTAACTCTGGCCATATAATCACTCAAGCGTCCTATCTCGAAAGCTTTATTCTTTAATTCTCTACCAACATAAGCATTAAAACTTTCTTGCCTAGCCATAAAGTCATCAAAATCATCTAAGCATGGGCTATGGAATTTAGTATAAGGAATTTCAACTTTATCATATCTATAGAGAGAATTTACCTTGACTACATGTGTCAGGTTATCAAGACAATGTGTTTCTTCAACATGCGGTATATTAAGACCATGTATTTCTTCAATAGGAGGTAAATTCTTAACATCTTCAGCTTTAATGCCTTTTTCTTTCATTGATTTCTTTGCCTCTTGCATATCTTCAGGACTGAGAAATAGAACACCCCTCTTCTTCGGAGTTGGTTTAGGTATGGGCTCAGGAGTTGGCTCAATTGGCTCAGGAATTGCCTCAGGAATTGGCTCAGGAAGAGTCCAGTTATTTTCATTAGTCAACATATTATTCAATAACAATTCAGCTTGGTCGACTATTCTTTACCTGAAAACACAACCAGCACAACTATCCAAGTAGTCCTTGGAAGCATCGGTTAGTCCATTATAAAAGATATCAAGTATTTCATTCTTCTTAAGAGGATGATCAGGCAAAGCATTAAGTAATCGGAGAAGCCTCCCCCAAGCTTGTGGGAGACTCTCTTCTTCGATTTGCACAAAATTATATATTTCCCGCAAGGCAGCTTGTTTCTTATGAGCAGGGAAATATTTAGCAGAGAAGTAATAAATCATATCCGGGGGACTACGCACACAACCAGGATCAAGAGAATTAAACCAATTTTTAGCATCACCCTTTAATGAGAACGGAAATATCTTAAGGATATAATAATAGCGAGACTTCTCATCATTAGTAAACAGGGTGGCTATATCATTTAACTTGGTAAGATGTGCCACAACAGTTTCAGATTCAAGGCCATAAAATGGATCAGATTCAACCAAAGTAATAATCTCAGGATCAACAGAGAATTCATAATCCTTATCAGTAACACAGATAGGTGAAGTAGCAAAAGCGGGGTCATGTTTCATTATAGCATTAAGAGATTGTTGCTTCCATTTAGCTAATAACTTCTTAAGGTCATATCTATCTTTGCAAGCAAAAATATCTCTAGCAGCTTCTTCATTCGTAACATAAACCTCAGGAATAACAGGTAATTCATAATCAGGGGGAGAACTTTCATCATCACTATCATCAATAATATCATCATTAATAATTTCATCATATCTAACCCTAGCAAGTTGTTCATCAAGAAATTCACCTAATGGCAAAGTAGTATCACACACAGAAGTAGTTTCATCATAAGTATCGTGCATAGCAGAAGTGGCATCATCAATAACATGCGACATATCAGAATTCATAGCAGTAGCAGGTTTAGGTGTCACAAGCTTACTCAAAATAGAAGGAGAATCTAGTGCAGAGCTAGATGGCAGTTCCTTACCTCCCCTCGTAGTTGAGGGAAAAATCTTTGTTCTTTCGTTTTTCAAGTTCTTCATAGTGATCAGCAGATATAAATCCCAAGTGACTCAGAGAATAGAGCTATGCTCCCCAGCAACGGCGCCAGAAATTAGTCTTGATAACCCACAAGTATAGGGGGTCGCAACAGCTTTCGAGGGTAGAGTATTCAACCCAAATTTATTGATTCGACACAAGGGGAGCCAAAGAATATGCTCATGTATTAGCAATTGAGTTGTCAATTCAACCACACCTGGATAACTTAGTATCTGTAGCAAAGTATTTAGTAGCAAGTAGTATGATAGTAATGGTAACAGTGGCAAAAGTAAAGATAGCAGTATTGTAGTGATTGTAACAATAGCAAAAATAGTAAATAAGTGAAACACAATATGTGAAAAGCTCGTAGGCATTGGATCAGTGATGGATAATTATGTCGGATGTGATTCCTCATGTAATAGTTATAACATAGGGTGACACAGAACTAGCTCCAGTTCATCATTGTAATGTAGGCATGTATTCCGAATATAGTCATACGTGCTTATGGAAAAGAACTTGCATGACATCTTTTGTCCTACCCTCCCGATTGCAGCGGGGTCCTAGTGGAAACTAAGGGATATTAAGGCTTCCTTTTAATAGAGAATCGGACCAAAGCATTAGCACTTAGTGAATACATGAACTCCTCAAACTACGGTCATCACCGAGAAGTATCCCGATTATTGTCACTTCGGGGTTGTCGGATCATAACACATAATAGGTGACTATAGACTTGCAAGATAGGATCAAGAACTCACATATATTCATGAAAATATAATAGGTTCAGATCTGAAATCATGGCACTCGGGCCCTAGTGACAAGCATTAAGCATAGCAACATCAATCTCAGAACATAGTGGATACTAGGGATCAAACCCTAACAAAACTAACTTGATTACATGGTAAATCTCATCCAACCCATCACCGTCCAGCAAGCCTACGATGGAATTACTCACACACGGCGGTGAGCATCATGAAATTGGTGATGGAGGATGGTTGATGATGACGACGGCGACGAATCCCCCTCTCCGGAGCCCCGAACGGACTCCAGATCAGCCCTCCAGAGAAAGATTAGGGCTTGGCGGCGGCTCCATATCGTAAAACGCGATGAAACTTCCTCCCTGATTTTTTTCTCCGCGAAACGGAATATATGGAGTTGGAGTTGAGGTCGGTGGAGTATCAGGGGGGGCACGAGACAGGGGGCGCGCCCGGGGGGAGGGCGCGCCCCCCACCCTCGTGGACAGGATGTGGGCCCCCTGGCCTTCATCTTTTGCTAGTATTTTTTATATTTTCCAAAAGTTATCTCCGTGGATTTTCAGGTCATTCCAAGAACTTTTGTTTTCTGCACAATAAACAACACCATGGCAGTTCTGCTGAAAACAGCGTCAGTTCGGGTTAGTTTCATTCAAATCATGCAAGTTAGAGTCCGAAACAAGGGCAAAAGTGTTTGGAAAAGTAGATACGTTGGAGACGTATCAACGCGCAGTCACCATAGCGGAAGTAGAGTTGGTGATGCGTGTAGCCGATCTCCCGAGCCGTCTCCGCCTCGCGTTGTCGATCTCCCACGAACAGCGAAGACCTATGAACGGTGATCTCCCACGGACGGCGCCTCGCAGTTCCCTCGAACGGTTCGTCCAAGCACCGCAGATGCAATGCCTCCAAGGTATCCACACGTGCGGGGTGCAGCGGCGGGCGGCGGACTGCTAGGTCCGATCACACGTCATGGGCATGGGGAGTGGCGGCGGCTATCAAGGGTTGGATCAAGATCAACCCTAAGAGGTGCGCCCACTCCCCTTTATATAGACCTCCGAGGTGGGCTCAACACTTGATCCCACTAGGAGTCTGCGTCCATTTTCCACTCGGATCCAATCCGAATGGGCTATAGCCCCTTAAGTGTGGGACCCTATAGGTTCACGTACACATGGACACGACCAAGTCGATAGTTCGTAGCGGCTCTAGAAGAACATGCCAACTCCCATGTGTGCATAAAGTCGTTTGACGAACCTCGACAATGTGTCATATGCAACATTCCTTTTGCCTCATGATATTTTTTATCGAGCTCAAGGCGAGTACTTGTCACCCTTGTGATAGCTCGACCTCTCTTCTCAAAACCGTGATACAGATTCCCAAACTGGGTTAACACTTAACCCAAGACGCATGGCCATGCTTTCTGAATCTGATCACTCGAGAGGGCCCAGAGAATATCTCTCCAAATAGGAGGGCAAATCCCATATTGGTCAACCATGTCTCACAGCATGTCTCGCAACTCATCCGAAATCTACCTTTATAACTACCCATTTACGGAGTAGCGTTTGATAGACCCTAAGTAAATCGATCCTCATCCGGAGAACATGTGAGGACCTCAGGTCTAGGACATGACACAAACATTGTACTTGAGACTAACAGATGACAATCTCTCGCTGCGTCTCAAAGTGGGTCTGTCCGACTCGGTGATCTCCATCCCCGAGTCCATACTATCGGTTTAGCATCTCCATGCACATGACTTGTGAAAAATAGTCATCAACCGAGTTGTATACTAGTCAAGGATATGTCTCCGCATAACCTTATCAACTAGGGACCATTAGAACAATCATCATACAATACATAGTTCCACAAACAAGTCACATACTTACTGATACATATCATTGATGATGTTCAAGGACAACACAAAGGACTCATGAATACATATGGAAATATCATCATCACATGATTGCCTCTAGGGCATATCTCCAACACCACTCTCCGTCGCGCACCCTCATGGGAAAGGTGTTCTGTAGCGGGTGCTACTGGCCTACGGCGCTCCACGATGCCATCGAGCTGGTTTGATCCTGCGAGACCTGCTAGTTCAACGCCAAGCAAATTCATCAGCTTGTGCAAGGCCTCCGGAATACCCCGCTCTCGTGGCCCTTTGCAGTCTGGGGGCTAGATATATTGGGCCCGTTCCCTCGGGCGGCCCGCGGTTACCGCTACCTCTACATCGGCGTCGACAAGTTCACCAAGTGGGCGGAGCTGGAGCCCGTGCGCACCATCCCCGCAAGCTCGGTTGTCAAGTTCATCAAGGGCCTCATAAGCCAATTCGGTTTCCCCAACTGTATCATTACCGAAAATGGGTGCTAGTTCACATGTAGCATCTTCAGGACATATTGTGCTAACCATGGAACACAAATATGCTACGCTTCGATGATGCACCCGTGGAGAAATGGTCAGGCTGAGCGTGCCAACGCGGAGTTGCTGACGGGCCTCAAGACGAGGAGCTTCAAGAAGAAGCTTGAGGCCTGCGGCAGGGGTTGGCTCGGTGGGCTTCAGTCCGTGTTGTGGTCCGTCTGCACCATTGCGACTAAGCCCATCGGCGAGACCATGTTCTTCATTTTCTACGGGATTGAGGCGGTCCTCCCGCATGAGGTCAAGCATCGCTCCATGCGAGTCTCGGCATTCGACGAGGCGCATCAAGATGCCTCGCAGGGAACTGATCTCGTGTTCGGAGAGGAGACCCGATGCCAAGCCTCTCTCCGCGCTGCGAGGTACCAGCAGGCGCTGTGGCGCTACTGTTGCCGCAACATCCGCCCCTGGACTCTCGAAGTCGGAGACCTCATCCTATGGCGGGTCCTCTCTAGAGAGGGCCTTCACAAGCTCTCGCCCATGTGGGAGGGCCCGTTTAGGGTAGCCCGCATCTCCAGGCCCGGTGCCGCACGCATGGAGACGGAGGACGGGGTCCCCGTCCATAATGCTTGGAACATCCAGCATCTGTGCAAGTTCTACCTATGACACTCTCATGTAATATGTACATGCCCCAGAGCTCCCGGCCCCGCCCCACGGCCTCACGGTAGCTCCCGCCCATGCCCAGGTAGAAGCCCCATGCTCTGCGCTGGCGGACGACACGCTCGAACAACGACTATGCCCACGCCAAGTGGAGACCCTATGCTCCAAGCTGGTGGGAAGACTAGTATAGGCGCAGGACGCGGCTGTCTTGTTTTCCCTATTTTGTAACCAAATTTTCCATTTCTTGAAATGAAGTCTGAAGTTCTCGCATCTTTCTTCGAAAAGGGGTGGGGATTTTTCTCCTTGCAACATTTCCTTTCTTGAATCTCGTTTTTAGGAGGAGTGGAAGCTGCCGGTTGCTCCCTCCCGAGCGTCCCGCAAGTGGGGGCTGGGCACGGTATGTACGCTTGAGCCAGCCCCAGCGACATCGAGGGCCCCTTGAAGGCCCAGGCCACAACAGCTGTGGGTCCGCCCGTGCGCACACCTCGCCAAGGCTTTGGCGTCTGAATCCTGGCGCGATGCTCTTGAGCGAGCCAACATGCACGTATTACCTTTAGCCCCTCGCCTCAGGAGCGCTCATCTCCTGGCCTTGCCAGGCATCACGACCTGGCGTACCAACAATGATTTACCCTCGCTCAGGGGCTCTTGATGCAAGATGGGCACCAATGAAGAGTAGCAGAAGAAAGAACAACCATGGTCTGGCTCATTATCAAGGAATCCTACGTCAAGTGCTTTTTACATCTTTGCAAGGTTTGATGCCTGGCGGAGGCGTCTCCGGAGGACCTGAACCCTCGCAAGTCCCCCAGGGGACTGCGAGCCGCGAGCCCCTCGAGACTCCAAAGCTGTCTGGTCCATGAGGAGGAAGCCTGCCCGACAAGCGCTCTTGACCACATCGGCGCTCCAGTGGCACCCTTGTTGGAACAAGGGGCGTGCATAGGATCAGAAGCTTCGGAGGAGCATGCCCCCATGATTCAGGAACTCGCCAAGGGCCACGGGCACACCAAGCTAAGTTACCCTAATCGCGCCAGCCAGGAACATTTTAGTTTATGACAATATGATGCTAGAATATGAGGAGGAAACACTAATATAAAGACGCAAACGCCACAGTTCATTACATGCCCCCGTGGGGCTCTTCATGACTCTTGATGCGGAAAAAGATAGAACAAAAGAGGCGGCCTCCCAAGGGCCACCACTCCTGAAGCCAGGCTCCGGCACCGCCCACGCTCATTTGGAGTCCTCCTCCTCCTTGACAGGGGCGCGACGGCTCATCGTCCTCCTTGACCCAGGCACTGCGATGTGGCGGTTCGTCATAGTCGTCGTCGCTTGAGCTCTCCCCGGAGGAGGCGCCGTTGGAGGTGTCGCAGCCGTCGCCAATGGCAAGTTCACTGCCGATGGTGCCACCACCGCAATGGTCGCTATCGTCAGAGACATGGTTGCCCCCGCTACTGTCGCCCTCTAGGCAACACTCCAGGCGCCTGACATTTTCCCCGAAGACCTTGACGAAGAGCGTCGCTGCCCTGTCATATAAGAAGTGGAGGGTGCGCCTCCCCTGCAAGCCGCGGGCGCGGGCGAATGTCTGCCACCCGCAGTTCAGGAACACATAACCCGCCGAGGTAACCTCGACCTCCACCCACGAGGACCTATGCCAGCAGCCGTCGGGCTGCAACCACAGGCCAGCGAGTCCGCCAGCTGGCAGCTCTTCCGTGAAGGAGCGTGAAAGCTGGATCCAGGTGAGGGGTGGATGAGGGAGTCCTCGACTAGGGGGTCCTTGGGTGTCCGGGCTATCCGATATGGGCCGGACTGATGGGCCGCGAAGATACTACACAGAACGCCCTCCCCCGTGTCTGGATGGGGCTCTCCTTTGCATGGATGGCGAGCCTGGATTTCGGATTTTGCATCTTCCTTTCTCTGTAAACCGATTCTGTACAACCCTAGGTCCCTCTTGTGTCTATATAAACCGGAGGGTTTAGTCCGTAGGAGAATAATCACAATCATACGGGCAAGACATCTAGGGTTTAGACACTATGATCTCGAGGTAGATCAACTCTTGTAACCCCTATACTCATCAAAGTCAATCAAGCAGGAAGTAGGGTATTACCTCCATTAAGAGGGACCGAACCTGGGTAAACATCACGTCCCCTGCCTCCTATTACCTTTGATCCTTAGACGCACAGTTCAGGACCCCCTACCCGAGATCTGTCGGTTTTGACACTGACATTGGTTTTGTCATTGAGAGTTCCACTGTGTTGTCGCTACAAGGCTCGATGGCTCCATCGATCATCTACAAGAAATACCGCCTTGAGGTAGAATTTTCTCCCCGGCCAAATCTTCGTATTCAGCGGCTTTGCACTGCGTCCCAATTCGATTGGCCATCTGGAGCAGATCGATAGCTATGCCCCTGGTCATCAGATTAGTTTTACAAATCTGAACTACGCCGCTGATATCTGAGGAGACTTAATCTTTTAAGGGTTTGCGGCCCCAACCACCGCTCTGGCCTTAGATCCGGAGCGCATCACCAAGTCTGAAGACGGGAGCTTAAAACGTGCCAGACTCTATACGGCTATAGAGCGTAACACCAGAGAACCGGAGGGCATCGTGTCACCAGTAGACCTGAAGTCACGTCGGGCTCCCGTTATCATCACAAAACCGGACTCGCCTCCGGACACTAGCTCCGAACTCTTGAGGTCCGTGTTATGCAAGCTCGGTCAGGGAACTTCCGTCCCGCCTAACTCCACGGACTCTCGCTTCCCTGTCCAAACCTCGTTTTTAAACGAAGCCCTGGACTTAATGCGATTACTTGCCATTACAGAAGAATCACTGCCCAACTATGCCCAGCCCATACTAGGGGTTGAGAGTGGGGAATTTCACGTCCCACCCACCACCCACTTCATAGCCACTGTCAAAGACTTGACCGACATACTCGATTACGCCTTCGAAGACATCGATGGTATGGACGACGATGCCGAAGAGGAGCAAAGGCAGAACCCGCTGTTTACCAGACGCTGGACGGCCACTTTCCACACATGACGTATACATGGTGGACACACCCAAAGAGGATGATGGCGATGGTGGGAAGGATCCAATCGAGGACAAGTCTCCCACAGCACCACCAAAGCGCCGACGTCAGCAGCCGCTCGAAATCGTGTCGTGAAAAAGACAGCAACACCGGTACCATAGACAACAATTCTCTAGAGAATGCCGAAGACTGAGAAGCCCCTATCGAACCAACATCCGAGCATGATGATTGGGAGGATGAGCAAGTCAACCCCGATGATCCTATCGGGAACGAGTTCTCAGAAGATAGTAACTACTTACCAATCTCCGAAGAGGACGAGAGCCTCGGTGATGAAGATTTCTTCGTGCCAGAGGAACCCCTCGAACAAGAGCGCTTTAAGCGCCGACAAATAGCCACTGCAGGATTTACTCAATGACAGATGGACTAATGTCCTGGCAGCTGAGGAATACGAACACGAGCGTCCAGCTAAGAGTTACGCAAAGTGCAGGTTACTATCTCAATTCAACGATGAGGTCCTAGAATCTATACCGACAACACGTAACACAGCTGACGGACCTGATGGACCAACTCGCGGCTGGGACAGAGCGGCAACTCAAGCCGAACACCAGCCCGCACCACCTCACCCTAGAGGTAGAGAGACAGCGGCCGCAGGATACACGTACGACCTGCGACAGGACCAGGACAATAGAGCCGGTCATACCAGATCGATCTATGAATCAAGGGGGCGTGCCCTAGTGCGAGAAGATGGCCATCAGGCCTGGCGCGGCAAGCACAACCTCACCCGAGCCAAAAACCGCATACGGACTCCATCCGAACTACATCACGAAGTTGCCCGATACAGAGGCGCCGCACACCCCCTATGCTTCACTGATGAGGTAATGGAGCACTAGTTCCCAGAAGGGTTTAAACCCATGAACATTGAATCATACGATGGCACAACAAATCCCGCAGTATGGATTGAAGATTTTCTTCTCCACATCCACATGGCCCGCGGTGATGACTTACATGCCATCAAGTACCTCCCCCTCAAACTTAAGGGACCATCACGACATTGGCTGAACAACCTCCCAAAAAGCTCTATTGGCAGCTGGGAAGACTTGGAGGACGCCTTCAGAGACAACTTCCAAGGTACATATGTTCGTCCCCCAGACGCCGATGGCCTTAATCACATAATCCAGCCACCCGGTGAATCAGCCTGGAAGCTTCGGACCAGGTTCTTAATAAAAAAAGAACCAGATTGTGGATTGTTCAGACGCTGAAGCCCTCGCGGCCTTCAAACACAGCGTCCAAGATGAGTGGCTCTGTCAGGACCCCGACTCGATGTCACATCGATCTAGCCGGTAACACCTCATATCACTTTGCGGCCTCACGCACGGTATCCCCACGGGTGTCGCCTTACCTTTGCCCGGGACCGTTTGCGCATTTTGGCTCACGTATATGATAGTGTCGCTAGCATCCATATGATAAAGAGCCCGGGCTGACATGACTAGTCGTAAACCCAAAGTGGCACAGACTTACAGGGACAGGCATCCATGACCCAGCATCGAACGTGTCGGTCATAAACGAGTGAATCCAGGCTGTAGCACTGGGCTAGCAGGACTCCGGTGAACCGGGCTGTAGCGGGCTAACAGGACTCCGGTATTCATCGCGTGACATTTCCCCGAAGGGACAGACACAGGAACGAAGAAGGACACATGCCGGCCAGCCTAAGTGTTCCGGAGCAGTAGCAAGCTACCATGGCTCGGTGGAAACACTAGGAGACATTTCCCGGTAAGAGAGGCTACTAAAGATAAACAACTAGATGGTCAGATCCCACACATACCAAGCATTTCAACAGCATACACACAATATGCTCGATATGTGCAGATACAACATGGCATCACAACATGACTCTACGACTCAAGTAATTTATCAATAGGCTCCGAGGAGCGAGATATTACAAACATGGGTCTCATGACCCAACAATCAGAGCATACAAATCAAAGCACAAGCGGAAGCTATCATGTCTGAGTACAGACATCTATAAATGAAAAAGGCTGAGAAGCCTGACTATCTATCAGATCCTGCCGAGGGCACAAGATCGTAGCTGAGGTATCAAGCTAAACGTCGAAGTCCACGCGGAACTACTAGTGAGACCGAAGTCTCTCTGCAAAAACATAAAATAGGCAAACGTGAGTACAAATGTACCCAGCAAGACTTACATCAGATCTATCTACACATGCATCATTATCAACAAAGGGGATGGTGGAGTTTGACTGCAGCAAGCCAGCTTTGACTCGGTGGCTATCCTGAACTACGACTGCAAGCGACTCTTTTGAGGTGGCGCACACGAGTCCACATATTCACCATATCAATACACCACTATGGAACCGCTCCCGTCTCCCTACGAGAACGCCATCCATAGCACTCACGCTTATCTTGCGTATTTTAGAGTATCCACTTCCACTTGTCTATGAACTGATATAAGCAACCCAGAAGTCCTTTACCGCGGACACGGCTATTCGAATAGATGATGTTAACCCTGCAGGGGTGTACTTCTTCATACATGTTTCCACCACTTAGCGTCTGCACACGACATGTGCTCGGCAGACTTCAAGCGAAAGCCGACGTGGGTGTAGACCACGACCTACCTAAACACTCAAGTCTCTAGTCCAGGTTTATCGCCTATTCGGGTTCCATCCATGAGGAGATCCGGCCGGAGTTTCGCTCACAGCCCCAAACGATGTGAACAGGGTTCCGCGACACCAAACGGGCGCCCGGTATACCCGGCCACGTGCCTACCGCATCACAGCCCACCCCTACGGTCAGCGCTGTCCACGGCCTCCAGCATACTACAAACACCAGAAACTACTTGCAACTCCTGGACAGAGGACAAGGGTGAATAAGAAGTCGAGCGGGGTCATATTTCAGGGCCCAATGTATGGTAGTAGCTGAATCATGGATCACAAACACAGAACTCAGTTCCTGAGGACGGCTTCAATGAGACAACCCACCATGTACTCCTACATGGCCTCTCACCGCTACCTTTACCCAAATCGTGTTCACACACTTAGCTCACACACAGTAGGACATGTTTACACGCCTCTGATTCATCCCCGATGAATCAGACCTGACTCGACTCTAAGCAGTAGCAGGCATGACAATCAAGCATGAATGAGTAGGCACAACAGGGCTCAAACAACTCCTACTCATACTAGTGGGTTTTCAATCTATTTACTGTGGCAATGACAGGTCATGCAGAGGATAAAGGGGTTCAGCTACCGCAGCAAGTAACAGTTGAATCGTTGTTGTCCTAATGCAGTAAAAGAGAGCAGGAGCGAGAGAGTGGGATTGTATCGGAATGAACAAGGGGGTTTTGCTTGCCTGGCACTTCTGAAGATAACATTGAGTCTTCATCAGTGTCAACGATCACATCATCGGTATCACGTCTATCGAGAGGGGACAAATACCGGCAACACAGAAGGGAACACAATCAATGCAATGCACAATATGATGCATGGTCATGACATGGCAAAATGAATGTGTTATGAGCTAATGCAACTAGCAATAGATTAAATGAAGTTGGTTTGAATACAAGATTCAAATTCAAACTCCATATGTGATTATTCAAATGCCATTCACTTCATTTGTCCTAAACAATAGTGATAAGTTGTTCTAACATGCATGAAAATGGTACAGATGGATTCCTTGAATTTTTCTGATAATTTTTCATATATAAATTATTTAATTTGGAGTTACGGTTGAATTTCTATGATTTATTGAAGTTTTAGCCATTTTCTGGAATTTTCTGAATATAATAAAATAAACTAAATTCCAGAAAATGAATATTGCGTCAGCATGGCGTTGGCATGACGTCAACAGGTCAACGGGCGCCGTCCAGGTCAAACCTGACGTGTGGGGTCCACACGTTAGTGACACAGGAGCTAATCCCGGTCAAACCCAGCGCTGACTGGGGTTTGACCAGGGGTGGGGCCCACTGTCAGTGGCTGTGGGGGTGTTTAGTGTGGTCATTAGTGCTAATTAGGCGTGCCACATCGGCAGTCACCGGTGTTTCGCCGGCGGCGACCATTCCGCACGGCGGGGGAACGCCGGACTTGCGCTAGGGGCATCGGATCGATGCGCCAAGGGCACCAGGAGGTAGCCCGCGCCCGTGCGCATCTAGGGGGACCAACGGGAGGTGCGGGGGTGGCCGGGGTTCGCCGGAATGGATCCCAAGGCGGCGGCCGGAGCTTGGGGTTTCGCGGGATCGGCGCTGCAGTGCACGGGAGGACGAATGGTTAAGTGCTTTGGGTTCCTGAGGTTGCGGTGAGCACGCGGGTGGGCTCAGGAGCGAGCTGCGGTGGCTGTGGCCACGGCCACGCCATGGCCGGCGGCGAGGAGCAATCGGCTCCGGTGAAAAGGCGGCTAGGGTACGGGAACGAGCGCGAGGAGGAGGGGGAATGG
The DNA here is from genome assembly GCF_002162155.2 of Triticum dicoccoides. NCBI lineage: Eukaryota > Viridiplantae > Streptophyta > Magnoliopsida > Poales > Poaceae > Triticum > Triticum dicoccoides. Next base: position 485,694,480 of record NC_041381.1, on the reverse strand, counting down.
AAGAGTAGCTCACAGGGGTTGCGACGGTGGCCTCGGGGAGCTCGGGGAGGCACCGGAGCCGACGAATTTGACGAAGATGGCCGGCGGTCCCGAGGTTGAAGAAGACAGCGGTGGTGACGTTGCAGGGGCTCCCGCGGTGCGCTTCTCGGCGAGGAGGAAGAGGTGGTCGAGGCGGATCTCCTGGGTACTTCGGGTGGCAGTGAGGAGCACGGTGGCTACGGCGAACGGCGTCGGCGACGACGAGCTCCGCTCGGGCGCGTGCAGGGAGGAAAGCAGAGGAGGGAACGGGGTCCAGGGGAAGAGAGGGGAGGTGCAGGGGGCGAGGGGAAGTGCGTGGCGTGAGGGGGAGGCTCGGGAACGCCTCGGTGGAAGCAGGAGGTGGCCGAGGCGGCATCGGCGCTCGCCACCGAGCTGCTTCGGTGGGAGGGGAGGAAGATGACAAGGGGGAGGAGGTGGGCTGGGCCGCCAGGTGGGGGAGCTGGGCCGGCTACAGGTAAGTGGCCCAGGTACGGGTCTTTCTCTCTCTCTTTTATAATTCTGTTCTGTTTTATCTTTTCTATTTTCTGCAATTTGTTTTTGATTTGATTTAAAATATCAAATCATTTTATAAAATCCTGGAAACAGTTATGGGTGCTTTCTGAATTATTTCAGTGACCCCTAACAATTTTCCAACATTTATTTGAACATTTAAATTATTTATAGTATTTAAATGCCCAAAGTCAAATACAATATGGTTTAATTCAGTGACCAAATATGCCCTGCAAAAATATAAACCATTTTTGGTAGATGCTTCCACCTCAAACCAGAAATGTTGAACATTTTTAGAGGACATTTTGAGTTCAATGAAAAAGGTTTTATTTTGACCCTAGTTGAATTCATTTGGTGTTAGGGCTTAGTCAATCCCCATCTCAGGTTTAAATGAAATTTAAACATGATGTAACACTCTAATGCATGCACTAGGCATTGTCAGAACTAGGGATGTGACAGGCTCGCCCGACACCTCGGCCAGGAGAAGGCGAAGTCCATGGCAGCCCTTACCGCACTTATGACCCGCTTTTGCATGGGTGAAGATAGCTGGCTAGCTCATAGAAGCAATAGCACCAGCGACCCAGGCACCTTTGAAGCTAGGGACGGCAATGGCAAGCCACGACGTGACAAGCACAAGCGTCGAATCAATACCGAAGACATGGCGGTCAACGCCGGATTCAGCGCCTCCAAACCCGGTCAACGGAAGAAGCCACTCAAGGGAAACAAACATGGTCCATCCAGTTTGGACAGAATACTTGATCGACCTTGCCAGATTCATGGCACCCCCGATAAACCTACCAATCACACCAACAGAAATTGTTGGGTCTTTAAACAAGCCGGCAAGCTCAACGACGAACACAAGGGGAAAAGGTCACCCAGCGAGGACGACGAAGAAGAGCCTCGCCCACCGAACACAAGGGGACAAAAGAAATCTCCCCTGAGGTCAAAACCGTGAATATGATCTATGTCACCCACATCCCCAAGCGGGAGCGCAAACGCGCATTAAGGGACGTGTACGCCATAGAGCCGGTCACCCCAAAATCCAACCCATGGTCGGCTTGTCCGATCACCTTCGATCAAAAGGACCACCCGACCAGTATCCGTCATGGACGTTCGGCAGCTTTGGTCCTCGACCCAATCATTGACGGACTCCACCTCACACGAGTCCTCATGGACGGCGACAGTAGTCTTAACCTGCTCTCCCAGGACATTGTCCGCAAAATGGGCATTGATCCGTCACGAATCAAGCCCACTAAAACTACATTTAAAGGAGTAATACCTAGTGTAGAAGCTCGTTGCTCAGGCTCAATAACATTGGAGGTCGTCTTTGGCTCGCCCGATAACTTCCGTAATGAGGACTTGATCTTCGATATCGTCCCCTTCCGAAGTGGCTATCATGCACTACTCGGATGGACCGCTTTCGCTCGATTCAACGAAGTCCCGCACTATGGTCCACGCGGCGTCATAACAGTCAATGGAAACAAGGAACGCTCCCTCCGTACGGAGGAGCACACTGCAACTCTCGCGGCCGAAGTACAGAGCGACTCCCTCAAGCTGCACACCACATCTGCCATCAAGCCACTGGACTTTGTTAAAAGAGTCCGGTCAGTCCCGCAAGCTGACGGCTCGGTACTTCCAGAGCTAAACTAGCAGTTTCGCCTCCGTCGATCAACACACACACCCGCGGAATTCATACCGCGCATGCATCAGTACGCACTCAAAATACCATGGGCATCAACGGAGGCACAATACGGACATGTCTATAGTACGGTTCACCCTGTATGACCTTCCACCTTTTTCGATTACTTTTTATCTCCTACCACAGGTGCATTCAAACCTATATATCCTATGGACTCACAAGGACTCTCTTCGAGCCCGGTTTCGTGCGGATAACCAAATACCTCTATAAGGTGAAAGCGGCACAGACGTGCGACAGGATATCCAAAGGACTCTTCAGACCAAACCTTATTCAACGGACCTGTATTGAGCTTTTCTCCTTATTATTAGACCCCTGGCATGTAAAATGGCTTTGGTGTTCATGGTACCCTCTGCAAGATCACGTTTTGACGTATCAATCAGATCCTAGTGAGGACAATTTTTCATAAAACTGTACTCCGTCTCCCCAGTTGTCTCACTCACCTCGACACCCATCGCCAGGGGCTCTATACGGTCACATATGTGCCACCAAACAAAAGCCTGAACAGCTTTGTAGAACACTTCGGCGTCCCGAACTTGGCATTATATGCATCAGCTCTAAATCATGTCTTTGGTCAATAGTTGGGTTGCCCGGTTCCTGTGTTTGCTATGTTACATTCCGTTTGTTCGGCTTGGGTAGTAAAGGGAGAACTACTGCGATTGTGTTTCTGGTTCATCCGGTCAAGCACCTCAGTAGAGAAAGCCGAAAACTGACTGTCATGATGCGGCGAGAGCTGGTCAGCCACTCGGTGACTTACTAAATCTTTAACGATTTTTTCTGTATTAAACGAAGGATTGTTTTGCCGGTCATATACACAACGCATCCACATTCGGATAGTTGTATATGTACTAGGGGCTATTTTACAGCTCCATCATCACTCCTATGGCTAAGTGAGAGTGGTAAAGCCATATAGTCTGATTGCCTGGTTCACCGCACTGACACCTCCGTTACGGACCAAGACGTTGGGACAAGAGTGCTCATGTGCCATTTCGAACACCCCCGTAGCATCTACGTGGGGGCCAAAGCCGACGACTGGAAAACTCTCGGGAATACAAAAACGGCCACATAGGAGGAAAGAACTTTCAGACAACGGCACAAATATATCATAAAGTTTTAATATAATTCACACGTCCGGTTCGTTCGAATACATTCATTCGAATATAATGTCCTTTGAGCATTGACCCTCTATCAAGCAAGCACCCTCTAGGAAGTCATCTAAATAGCGCTCCGGTGTGCGGTGGTCCTTGCCTTCGAGAGGACCCGCAACCGCGATAACGGCGGCCTTCATCTTTGCCTGGTGCACCTTGATGCGGGCGAAGGCCATCTATGCACCTTCTATGCACCCTGACCACTTGATTGCATCAATTTGGGGCACGACATCGATGAGTCATCGCACTAGGCCAAAATACCTACTCGGAATGGGTTCGGTTGGCCACAGCCGGACAAACACCTCCTTCATGGCCTCTCTGGATATCTTATGCAGCTCGGCCCACTGCACCATCTGGTCACTCAGCAGCGCCGAGTGCTCCTGCATTGCAAACTGCGACCAGAACAACTTCTCCATTGCATGCCCCTCCTAGGCTCGGTAGAATTGCACAGCATCGGCAGCGCTCTTCGGAAGATCCGCAAAGGCATCTGGAGAGCTTCATAGTCGATTAAGCAAGTCGTACCTCTGATCGCCAAACTTAGACTGTAAAAGAAAGGGCTTACCAGCCGCTATTTGTCCGGCCTGTCGGATCTCCTCGTGAGCCGCTCGGGATTCAGACCTCGCCTCTTGGGCTTCTAGAAGGGCCTTGGCGAGTTCGTCCGCCTTAGCTTTATTCTCCTCCTCGAGGAGCTCGCACTTGTGAGTGGCGTCATTGATCTCTTGCTCAACTTTGGATACCCGCTCCTCGAACTGGCGTCGGGGGGCTTGTTCGGCCTTCAAATCAGCAGCTGCTTTCTCAGTGGCTGCATCGCTCACCCTTGCTTGCTCCTTCGTGCAAGCAAGGTCACTCCTGGGTCTTGATCTCAGCAGCGCCATCTGCAATTATGCATATAGCAGCGGGTAAAGCGTCAACTTGGCATTTGCAAACTAATTCAATTACATATGGAATACTTGAACCATACCCTGTGCCTCGTCAAGCCGCTTATTAATATGGATATTGTCCTCGTCAACCAGCTACAGTTTCTGCTTCAGTTCAGAAACTTCCGCGGCCCGAGCGGTCGCGGCTAACAGTGAAGCCTGTTTTTTATCAAAAAGATAAGTATGTTATTTCCTGCGGATATTTATAGATCCTCTGTTCGCCCTCCTTCATTGGCCAAACAGAGTCTCAGGGGCTACTATCTATATACAGGCAGATTTCTCATATGGAAAGCGGCTAAAGACATTACATCGCATACCTCGAAGCCTGTTAGTAGGCTCGTGAAGGCTTCATTCAGTCCGATCATAGCGGACTGAACCTTCTCAACCACCGTACTCATCAAGGTACAGTGCTCCTCCAAGACGGACGCACTTTGCAGAGCATCCATTAGCATGTTCAGCACCTCTGAATTAGTAGAGGTCGCCGCCGGAATAGCCCTCTCCCCCTCTCGTGGAGGGGGCTGCTGACTCGGTTCCGGAGCCGTTTGTGTCTCCGGAATAGTATCCGGATGGGGGTTGGATGATCCAGAACCCCCCTCTCTGGTCTCCATGAGGGTTGCGCCCCTCATATTCTCGGCAGCCAAGGCATTATCCTCTGGTGTCATCTTGGTCCCCTCCCGCACTTCTTCGGAGCCCGGAGAAATCCTTTGTGACAATACCTCGGTGTCGTCCGCCCTAGGAGGCGGGGAAGCTTGTGGAGGCATCTCGCTCTCCATCTTCTCCGGCGAAATATCCCCTGATGACGAGAATTCTTGAGGGATGTCACGGGCCGGACTGGAACACGAAATTTGATATTATTCTTATAATTTATAAAAAGATTGAATGTACGTAAGGCGTCTTAAGGTACTTACGATTCGGCAAGGGGCTTGGCTCGAGGGTGGTGCTTGGGGACAGCTTCGGTGCCCGAATCCGAATCATCCGAGAGGGATATCTTTCCCCTCTTGGATGCCCCCTCCTGTGGATCTACGGAGGACGCACTCTTTTCCCTTTGAGAGGAGGGTTCTCTTCTTCCTCCTCCTCCTCCTCGTCCTCGTCTTCGTCTCCCTCGTGAGAGGGAGGAGCCTCGGTTCCTCCAGACATAGCGCCCGAAGTATCTTCGTGACGGAGGCCACCTTCGTCCTCCTTGCTTTTCTTAATCCTCTCCGCCTTCTTTATCCAGCCCTATTCAGGAGATGGAATTTTCAGTACCCCTCCCTTAGATTGATGAGCTAAGTAATGTTCGAAAATATGATACTTACTGGGGATGCCGGATTGTTGCAGTTGAGGTCGGTGTCGTTAGACGTCCTTGGCCACGTCTTCTGCTTCTTGAAGAACAGCTTCCAGATCCCTTTGTGCGTCGTGCTGAAGAAATGCAGGGTTCATGGCCCTTCTGGATTAAACTCCCACATTTTGAGAGGCTGTTGTTGGCAGGGAAGAGCTCGGTGGATAATCATCACCTGGATCACATCAGCAAGGGTGATGTCCTTCGCTATCATGCTCTTGATGCGCTTATCCAGCATCGATACTTTGTCAGGCGGTCCCCAGTCTAGACACTTTTTGGTCCAGGACGCAAGCCATAGTGGAGGTCCAGATCTGAAAGCAGGAGCAGAGGCCCACTTGGTGCCACGGGGTTCGGTGATGTAGAACCACTCCTACTGCCATACCTTGACAATATCCACAAATTTCCCTTTGGGCCAGGTAACATGGTTGAGCTTGCTCACCATGGCGCCGTCGCACTCGGCGTGTTGGCCCTCAACCACCTTCGGCTTCACATTAAATACCTTGAGCCACAAGCCGAAGTGTGGGGGGCGCAGAGGAATACCTCACACACGACGAAGAACGCCGAGATGTAGAGGAAGGAATTCGGGGCCAGATCATGGAAATCCAGCCCATAGTAGTACATGAGACCTCGGACGAAGGGATGAAGGGTGAACCCAAGTCCTCAGAGGAAGTGGGGGATAAATACCACCCTCTTTCCAGGCTTCGGGGTGGGGATGACCTGCCCCGGGGTTGGAAGCCTGTGTTTAATCTCCACCGTCAGGTACCTCGCCTCGCGTAGATCTTTGATGTCCTTCTCCGTTACGGAGGAGGCCATCCACTTGCCCTGGGAATTGGATCCTGCCATTGCTAGAGAAGTTGGGGCAACGGGAAAGTTTAGAACTTGGGCACTAGAGCTTGGGGACGGAAAGGCAAAGGAAGAAGAAGGCATGAGGTGAACAGATGGGTCTTTGTCCTCTTATAGATGTAGTTAATATTAAGCGCCCCCTCATAAGCCTTAAACCTCACCTATTCCCAAGGAGACATGCGAATGTCATGGTTGGATTACCCAAACCCGCATTGATGAGAATCCCGTGATAAGGGGACACGATCTCTTCTTTGACAAGATGTGTCAATGGTCGTGCCTAGAAATGCGAAACGGGGGCTGTAAAATGGTTCAGAATAATAACAGGGCCAGAACATAATGTCTCGCCGAAAAAGTTAACCATGGACGTGACTTATTTTGTTTTAAGTATTGATGCTTTTATAGCTTCGGGTTGTAAGCAGGGTCGGCTACAGCTCTTGTGTGTGTAAGTGCATCTAGTGCCCCTTAGTGATTTTGGTGTATTGAAGACTTATAGGTTAAGGGACTAATGTGTTTGTGAGTGTACAGACGTCTATAAGTCTATGAGGAGTTTGATATTTACAGAGAAAGTCGACCCCTAAAAATGAATATCTTCGACTGAAGATTTTGGTATTCCTGAAGACTTTCATGAAGACTTTGAAAGTGAAGAAATTGGTGTGTCCGTGAAGACTTGATATTCATGCGAGGAATATGAAGCTTGAAGACTTTCATTTTCATAGTTTTGTTTTTCTCTTTCTTGAGTCATAGGAAACACCGTACTGTTAAAGGGGGTCAAGGAAATACTAAGGAAAATTTTCCATGTGATGCTCAACTCAAAATCCTAAACCTACCAAACCCTTCGAGTGAAGCCTTTGGAAATCTCCTACAGTTCAGTCACTTTCTTCAGTGACAGAGACGAAGTTCTTCTGGTCGCTGAGGAATTTGTTCTGACTGAGGAGTTAGGAATTCGCCAGTGCGGATTGCCTACACAGTGAGGAACATGATAGCCCTAAGGAACTTGAGAGTCAAATTTCCGACCGTTGCTGTGCTGCGCGGCAGTTGTCCCAAAATATCTTATCCACCTAACGGTCATATCAGACAAGGGCATTTATGTCTTATCATGTAGGGATGCTCCCTAGGCTATAAATAGCTGCCCCCTACAACCACTAGCTGGTTGGCTGCTCCGAGAGGAACTGACACTTGTCATTTGAGAGCAACCCATCCTCCGAGAACTTTGAGCGAAAATCATCGAGTGAGGAAAAACCCAAACCCAAACACCTACAAACCCCAAAGTGATTGAGCATCACTGAAGAGATTGATCCTGCATGGATCCGACCCTTGTTACCTTTGAAGACTGTGCTTCTTCCAGACGGTTAGGCATCATGGTCTAGAGCATCTAAGAGGAATTGTGGATCGCCGAGTGACTGAAGTCTGTGAAGGTTTGGAAGTCGCCTAAAGACTTACCACGAGTGATTGGATGAGGTCTGTGTAACCTTGGTTCAAGGAGAATACGGTGAGGACTTGGTGTCCTGAGCTGCGTGCTCAGCGACTGGGTGTCCGGGACTGTGTGTCCTCGAGTTTAAATACTCAGCCACTCCAACCAGACGTACAACTGAGATAGCAGTTGGAACTGGTCTACCAAATCATTGTCTTCACCAACCTAACTGGTTCTATTTCCTCAACTCTTTCATTTCCTCATTATTGTGTTGTGTGATTGTTCTTATCTGTGTTTGAAGACCTTGACTGAAGACTTTCTCAATTTCCTCAGTTCAATTTCTTCAGTCTATTTGTCTTCATCTTGTGTTATCCTGTGCTTACGCTTCCTGTACTCTGAGCTTGTCATCATTTCATCATGATGACTATGTCTGTATCCTGTTATGCTTACTTCTGAGTACTTATTCCGCTGCAAGTAGTTCTTCGCTACGGAATTTCCTCACCGGCAAATTCCTCAGTGAAGAATTCATAAAAATCGCCTATTCACCCCCCTCTAGTCGATATAACGCACTTTCAATTGGTATCAGAGCAAGGTACTCCCTTGTTCTGTGTGATTTTGGTTTAACCACCTGGAGTTCTAGTTATGTCGACTGCAGGATTGAGGAACGTTTCCTGCCCCATCTTTGACGGTCATGAGTATCCTCGGTGGAAGGCCATGATGAAAAAGCGACTCATGGCTATGGACATCGAACTATGGACCGTCATCGAGATCGGTCTTACCGATCTATGCAAGATGGCTGAAGCTGATGACAATCGCAAGTACACACTACTCAACCTCACAGCGAAGGATGTCATCTGCTCAAGTCTGTCCCGAAATTAGTTCAGGAACGTCATGCATCTCAATCACGCGAAGCTAATCTGGGACCGTCTCTCTGAGGTCTATGATGGACATCTAACTCGTCATGATCCTTGGTTTGAGGATTACAAGGAATCTCTCAAAGAGATGACATTCGAACCAGAATCATCATCGTCCAACCCCTGCCTTATGGCAAAAAGTGCTAAGGAAACGAATGCTACCTATCAGAGTCCAGTGATGATGAGTCTGGCGATGAATTTGGACCTAGCTATGATAAACTTGCTTCCCTTGCCACTAAACAACAAAGAGCTTTGGAAAAAGTTCACTTCATGCTAAATAAGAGCGATGATATGCTGGGTGAAGAAATGGATCAGTCAAAAGCCTTGGCTGAAAGTCTTCAGGGACTCCATTCCAAGTTTGACGATCTTCAAGGTCATCATAACGCTCTCTTATCTGATCACGAGAAACTTTCTCTTGAACTTCTTCAAAGAAAGCAAGATCTTGAGAAGCTAAGAGTGAGTTATGAAGATCTTCAGAAGGATCGCGATTCATTACTTGCTCAACAAATCAGCGCTACTCAAGAGGAATTTGTTCCTCCATGCTTAAAGTGCATTGAACGTGAATCTGCTAATTCTTCACCTGAATGTTCAAATGCTTCAACTGTTACAAATTCTTCATCTGCCTCTGCTATCACTAATTCCTCTTATGAGGACATTGCTAGTACTACTGACGATGTAGGGCTGAAGGAATTGTACATGACATGCATGTACAAAAGCCTCAAAGGGTATCAGATTCTTTGTGATGTGCTCAAAAAGCAGATCCTCAACAGAAACCCTAGGAAAGAGGGTATTGCCTTTGAGAGGAAACTCAATGCTGATGGAACATATTGGAAGCCTGAGCAGTACCCCAAAACCTCATGGGTTGCTGCAAAGGGACCTCCAGTTGATCCATCTAACTTATCTGGCTTTACATGTGAATCTCCTCATTCTTCTGATGAGTCATTTGACTCCAACTATAAACTGTTCAAAAATCAGAATGGTGAAGTATTTGCTAGATATGTTGGCACTAACTGCAGGAACGGTTCCCCTATGAAGAAAATCTAGGTCCCCAAAAGTTATGTTGAATGTCTTCAGGTGAATGTCCTCATGACACCACCAGTGAAGAACAGGAACCCCAGATCCAATTCTTCATATGGACCTAATTCTTCACATGGATCAAATTCCTCGAATGGATCAAAGTCCTCATATGAACATCATCGTGCTAACCCTTCTGTTTCGCAGGGTAGAGCTAAGGGCTATGAATATGCGCATTATTCTTCAAATCATTATGTTCATAAGTCCTCGAAGAATTTCTCTGCTTATTCATATGCTTACCCTAACCCCTCTTATGTGAAACGAAATGGATTGGCTTCTATGCCACCATTCTCATATGGTGCTCGCAGAGTGATGAACTCTTTGCCACCCCTTCAGATGTGGGTGGTGAAGAAAAAGAACTAACTTCTTCCACCGGGTCAGGTCTCCAGACGTGCTTTAATGTCTGATGAATTTGCTGGGGGCCTGACAAAAGTGCCTGAAAGGACGCAGGCGAGTCATGATGAAATGAACTTTCATTTCACACATCCTCACACTGCTCGCACTATGCTTGCTGAATACAAGACGCCTCGTCATTTCTGGATTGAGGCAATTGATACTGCGTGCCACGTCATCAATCAGGTATATCTTCACAAATTCTTCAAGAAGACTGCCTATGAACTCCTCACTGACAAGAAACCCAATGTGAGTTATTTCAAAGTCTTTGGTGCTAAATGTTAGATTAGAGATCCTCATCACAATTCTAAATTTGCACCGAAAGCACATGAAGGTTTTATGCTTGGTTACGGAAAGGACTCGCACACCTACAGAGTCTTCAACAACGTTCTTCACAAGGTTGTTGAAACTGTAGATGTGTGGTTCGATGAAACTAATGGCTCGCAAAGAGAGCACCTACCTTCTGTGATAGATGAACCAACACCTGTGGATTCTATCAAGTTCAAGGCTACTGAGGATGTTATTCCTACCGAAGAATCTACTGAAGAATTCATTCCAAAATGTGAAGGAAATCAAGCTGGTGCACCTGATGAAAATGCTGAAGAAAATGCTGATCAAATTCCTCAATGTCAACCAGCTCATCCTCGCATAGCAAAAGAAGTGCAAGTCGAAAAGATCATCGATGACATTCGAGCGCCAGGTCCTCTCACACGCTGAAAAGCTTCACATTTATCTAACTTTTGTGGGCACTATGCTTTTGTCTCTATCACAGAGCCCACTAAGGTAGATGAAGCATTTCTGGACCCTAAGTGGATTCAGGCCATGCAAGAAGAATTACATCAGTTCGAGCTCAACAATGTCTGGGAACTGGTCAAATGTCTAGATCCTCGCAAGCATAATATCATTGGCACAAAGTGGATCTACCGCAACAAGCAAGATGAAAATGGCCTTGTGGTGAGGAATAAGGCACGACTTGTAGCTCAAGGCTACACACAGGTTGAAGGAATTGATTTTGATGAAACTTTTGCACCTGTTGCTAGACTTGAGGCTATTCGCATATTACTTGCTTATGCTAACCATCATAATATTATCTTACAACAAATGGATGTGAAAAGTGCATTCCTCAATGGTAAGCTTGAGGAAGAAGTATATGTTGCTCAACCCCCAGGTTTTGAAGATCCAAAGAATCCTGACAAAGTCTTCAGACTCAACAAGGCCCTGTATGGCCTCAAGCAAGCCCCTCGGGCGTGGTATGACACTTTGAAGGAATTCTTCATGAAGAATGGCTTCACACCCGGTTCACTCGACCCTACTCTCTTTACTAAATATTATGATGGTGAACTGTTTGTGTGCCAAATATACGTTGATGATATTATCTTTGGCTGTACTAACCAACGTTATAGTGATGAATTTGCCTATATGATGAGTGAAGAATATCAAATGTCTATGATGGGAGAGTTGAAATTCTTCTTAGGTCTTCAAATACGTCAACAGCACAATGGCATATTCATATCTCAGGAGAAATACCTCAAGGATGTTCTAAGGAAATTCGGCATGCAAGATTGCAAAGGCGTCAAAATTCCTATGCCCACAAATGGCCATCTATGCACTGATGAAAATGGTATTGACTTCGATCACAAGGTATACCGCTATTGGTTCTTTATTGTACTTATGTGCATCTAGGCCAGATATAATGCTTAGTGTTTGCATGTGTGCCCGATTTCAAGCTGCACTGAAGGAATAACACCATAAGGTTGTGAAGCATATTCTTCGATATCTAGCTCACACACCAACACTAGGATTATGGTACCCCAAGGGCTCTACTTTTGATCTCATTGGATATTCTGACTCTGACTATGCTGGTGATCGTGTGGACTGCAAGTCAACAGCTGGTACTTGTCATTTCCTTGGACGATCTTTGGTCTGTTGGTCTTCGAAGAAACAGAACTACGTATCACTGTCTACTGCTGAAGCTGAATACATTGTTGCTGGTTCTTGCTGTGCTCAACTGCTATGGATGAAGCAAACGCTCAAGGACTATGGCGTCAACGTGAAGAATGTGCCTCTCCTCTGTGACAATGTGAGTGCCATCAAGATTGCTCACAACCCAGTTCGGCACTCGAAGACAAAGCACATTCAGATTCGTCATCATTTTCTTCGTGATCATGTGTTGAAGGGCGACATCTCCATCGAGCACGTGAAGACTGAAGAACAGTTGGCTGATATCTTCACAAAGCCCTTGGATGAGAAAAGATTTAGCAAGTTGCGGTGTGAGCTAAATATCTTAGAATCTTCGAATGTTCACTGAAAAGGACACACATCCTAACACTTATGCAAAATTGATGACTTAGATGTGCAACACATGAAGAAACGTTTTTCTTCAATCAATGAAGAATAACACTCTAAGTGTGAAGAATTTGATTCTCAGAACCCTACGACAATTGTACGTGGTGTCTGAAATCATCATTCTTATACGGTGGGTCACGCCACCACCAAAGTTGAAAAAATCTTCATTTTTGAAATTCCTCGGTTTTCAAATTCTTCAGTTTTTCAAATTCTTCAACTTTGCAAAATCTTCACTGTTTCCGTTTTTTTCTTCATTGGCTATATATATATATATATATATATATATATATATATATATATATATATATATATATATGAGTTTATGTCCTCTACAGCATTCACTTATGGCTATTTCTTCAAGTTGCATTTTCTGCTAAGTGAATGTGATCGGACCCTTCCTCCTCTATGCTATACTCAACCCAATCTATTCACAAATTCTTCATGTGCGTTCTATTTGAAACTCGTTCAAAATCTTCACTGTGTCCTTGTCAGCTGAAGAATTTGCGAACGGAACTTTGAAACTAATCTTATCCAATTTTTCGGTTTTACCGCTCAAACCGTCACGTATCCCATGATAGACTTATCTATTCACCCACGATCTAACACGATCTCCACTTCTCAGTACGTGGGTGACACATGTCAAGCGAATGAGAAGGGTCAGGGGCACGTTCGTCCTAAATCTTCAGGCAAACAATTTTTCACTGAGACTATAAATACCCCCTCACCCCTTCCTCACTTCCTTTACTCCGCTCGACCTCTCTCTCTCTCTCTCTCTCGAGCTTCTCAAACCCTAGCGCCGCTGCTACACCATCGTTGCCGGTGAGGAAGAGCTTCACAGCCTCGACCTCGTCGCCATCGTACTCGCGCCGACCGCGGAAATCTTCACTCCACCGCCATCGTAGCTGTCTTCCTTCGCCGAGTTAGGGCGTGGAAGATCTACACTGACGAACTTCACTGTTCTTCTCCACAGTTCGTCGTGTTCTTCATTCAGGGTAATTAAAAGTTACTTTTACTACCCTCTTTTGATTCGAAATTTCACCACAAAATCTACAAAGGTATTTTATTCTTCATATCCTCACACACAAAACACCTCACTAGTCAACTGTTCTTGATTCGTTTCTCTAAGCATCATTTTTTCTTCAAGATTCCCTAGTTGTGTGGATCCTCGATCTATACAACTCTGGAACCTAAGACAGAGAACGCTTAGTGAAATTCTTCAAGGCTCATCTGGTAAAATTCCTCAAGCTTGTTCTTTTTGAAAAACCTTCTGAGAACACATATGACCTCTCCAAATTCCTCGCAACTATACTCTGTTCACAGGTACTCATGTCCGCTACTGAATCACTAGGTTCTCATCAACTTAACTCATTTGCAGCGTTCCTCGAAGAAAAGTTGCACACTTCTTCAGAAAATTCGATTGTTCAAATTCCTCATCTGAAGAATATGGCTGACGGTAAGAAGCCGCAGAAAGGAGGAAAGAAGCCTGAGGTCATGACTGCTTTTGAAATACCTGAGGCCATCTATGCTGACTATTGCACACCTGATGAAGCTAAGTTCGGAAAGGAAAATAAAAATCAGCGCAAGGTGCGCATACAGAAGATTGAAAGGAGATGGGCAAGAGAATGGAGGGAGTACAGATATGTAACTCCAAAGTATATGAAGAAATTCGCACTTAATCCTCCATGCCCAAGAGCTCCATTGGCACCTGGCCAAGTAGCTGACCCCACCAGCATCAAGCATGGTGAGGATTTTCCTAAAGAATGGGCCAAACGCCAAGCCAAGTTGGCAAGACATGCCAAAGAAGCAGTGAGGAAATTCAATGAAGACTCTGCTGCTGCTACTGCCACTGAGGCCTCTGTCAAGCCTAGAAAATCAATGGCAAAGAAGCCCGCTCACAAGCCAAGTGCTTCACCAACTATGCCCTCGCGGCCAAGTTCCTTAGCAATGCCCTCACGGCCAGAATCTTCAAAGCCCTCACGACTAGAATCTTCAAAGCCCTCACGGCCAATCCCTCATGCTGCTCCTGCTCCTCCAAAGTCCTCTGCTTCTCCTCCAAAGTCCTCAGCTGATCCTGCAAGGTCCTCAACACTTGTACATCTGGCCACGTGCCAACGGACAACAGGCATCTCTATTGCCTCTGGTGCCTCAGCAAGTTCCTCAGCTGCACCAAAATCTTCATCAGGCCCCACTCTGCTGAAGACAAAGGCAACGGCTGGTCGAGGTCCTCGGCCAAGTCCGAAGAAGAAACAGGTTGCCTTCTAAGTGCCATCTGACGATGAAGCTGATGATGATGAACTTGCAGAAATCATCAGAGACCAACAAGAAAGGGCCGCTAGAGCCAAAGGCACAAATGTGCCACTGCTTTTGGATCCAGGGGCGATCCTTGATTACATTGATCTCTGGCACAAGGATCCAAATACTCCTATGCCTGATTTCAATCTGACTCCTGGTCAAAGTCACATGCTGACCCATTTTATCACTGAAGAGAAATGGAAATTTGAAAAGGCCAGGCAGATCAAGAAGGCTCAGTTCAAAAAGGAGAAGTTCCTGAAGAAATACGTTGTCAATATGACAACTGATGAACTCCTCAAGATCCAAGCTGAAATCAAAGCCCTCAACGATGATTTCAATGCTTACTATGCTGATTGGCAAGGAGCCAAAGTCAGGTTTGTGAAACTGACTGAGAAGTTCACCCATGTTGCAGCCCCATCGCAACAAGATATTCCTCAAGCTGAAGCATCTGCTCAGCCAACTGAAGAACATGCCAGCACCGTTGATGACTTTCAGGCTACTGATGAAAATGCTAGTTCCAGGGCTGATGGTTCCAGTCCAGCCGCTGAAGACATTGCCAGGGCATCCAGTAGTGGTGCGCCTGAAGAAACTGAAGAAGTCAGGGCAACTGCATCAGTTGCGCCTGAGGAAATTCAACAAGACTCCACAGCTCCTCCTGCGCCTACACCAACTCCTACCCTTCCATCTGCATCATATGTGAGGAAGACCAAGGCTGCAGAGCAAGCTGCAGTGAAGAAAAGGAAAGCATCAAGTGCTTCAGAATCTTCAGCTCCAAAGAAGATGAAGCCTATGACCAGCTCACTTGAAAATCCAATTGATGATCTTCCAATTTCCACCATGCCATCAAAGGACCTTGTTCCTTCTGGTAAAGAATATGTGATCCCCAATGGATCTGATGAAGAAAATCATTCTGCTGCTTCGTCAGAGCAGATTGATGAAGAAATTGACGTGGATGCAATCCCTTCAACAACTGTTGCTTCCTCGCCACTGCCGCAGTTCACAACTGAAGAGGCTGGCGTTGAAGAAAATGAAGATGAAGACGTGGACATTGGTTGTACAACGCCCATGATGAATGATGACTTTTGGGAAAGTCGGCACCCCAATTCTCCACTCTTCACTCCGATTCAACAAATACCTCAGTGCCCTGCACCAACCGTTCAATTGGGCTCTGAAGAGACTCATCCCACCTCCTCTGTGCATGAAGACATTCCAGCCGCTAGTGCTAAAGAAACTACTGTTGATGATCCTTTGAACACGCAGACTGCCACTGGAGAGGAACCAGAAATTCCTCAGCCTGAAGAACCTGAGATTGCGATTCCTGAGGTTGTGATGCAACTCACTGACACACCAGTGCCCAAGCCAAAGGATCCATTCTCAAAGAAGCAAAAGTTCAAGGCTGAAGATTTCTTCAGCGAACATGTGTTCTTCACAGATTACAACCCCTATGATTCTACTCGCATAAGGAAGAGGCGTTTCTGGACTGCTAGTCAAGCAAATTTCTATTCCTCAGTACTGTTCAATAAAGACAAAGTCTTCAATCATGAACATATTCCTTATGTGGACATGGAATCTCTGTCGTGCTTCGAGCCAGTCCTCGGTGTTCTTCACGATGCTGGATTGTAAAATTTCTGCACTGACATCTGTGATTGGAATGAAGAACTCATTCTTCAATTCTTTGCGACGCTGCACATTACAGGAAATTCTGAAGATGTGAATTCATGGGTGCTGGACTGGATGTCTGAAAATACTAACTACAAGGCACCGGCTACTGAATTGCTTCGTATCTTACCACTTAGTCCTCCCCTTGACGGTGCACGTTGCGTCTACAGTGAACCTGAGCTTTCAAATCATTACATGCAAGTGCTGATGAAGCCTTTGAAGCCAGGACAGACTCCTCGAACCAAATTCCTCGTCAAGGAATTACTCTATGTGCCTCGGACTATCTATTGCATTCTGACGCAGACAATGAGTCCTATCAAAGGCCACGACTCAAATGATGAAGAAGTCGTTGGCATCATGAAGAATATGTTTTTCAACATCATTCATGGCGTTCCCGTCAACTTCCATGATTTCTTCATGAGGACTCTGGCGAATATTGCTATGTCACCATTTGAGCTGAAGCCTTATGCACCATGGATTATGAGATTCATCAGGACAAGTTCTTCACTCAATTACAAGGCTGATACTCTGAACCATGGCAGCTACTTGCCTCCAATTGAAGTCCTCTGACGGACATATTCCTCAGTTGATGACAAAGGCAAGGCAATTGCTGTGATAGATGAAGGCATTCGTCCATTGGATGGTCAATTCCGCAAGGTTGCATCCTACTCCACCAATGATGACTCTGCCACACATGATTCTGCCGCTAAGCAAAATCCTCAAGCCACAGCACCCAGGGTGATGACTGATCGTGAGTTACTCCTCAGTCTTCAATAGAAGGTTGATCGCAATCATAAATGGGTCAAGCGTCAGTTTGGTTCAATTCTTCACAACATGACATCAACACACAATGCAGTGAAGAAAAACCAATACTACCTTCATGAAACCTTCAACCGTACCTGGGTTGTTCTATCTCATGTCTACAGCGCTGCAGATCTGAAGAATATGGGTCTTAAGGAAGAATTTGACTGGTTTGCACCTCTACCGAAGAAATTCAAGAAGGTCAAGGTTCCTTCCTTGGTGGCCAGCTCCTATTCTTCATCGCACGACACTGATGAAAATGAAGACCTGGATGACACTGCGGCAGGCCCGACTACGACAACCGACCCCAACAATGCTGACGCTCCTCCATCAACTTGATATTCTTCAGGGGCGTTAGTCCTCAGTTTCGATCCTTTTGGTCATTCGATGACAAAGGGGGAGAAATTTGAGTTAGTCTTCAAGCGGGTCTATTATATGGGCGTTTTTGCTAAGTTACAACTCTCGTTCTTCTGAAACTTTATTGGATTGAGTTGTAAACTTAAACCCGATGGTGCTCTGATACTTTTGATGCACTGTGCTCTGATACTCTTGATGCGTTATTCTGCATGCTTGTTCCTCATTAATATTATTGCACGCATGCTGAATTTCATCAGGCACCATATCTCATCATGCATTTCAAATTCTTCATATTATATGTCAAATGCGTCTATGAATTACAAGATATAGGGGGAGATCTCCATGATTTAACTCTTCAAGTGTGCATTGCTTCAAAAGCAAATTCCTCACTATGCACATCTTCAGGGGGAGTTCCTCTATATCTTGCAATAAAATTCCTCAATATCAGTTATATCAGTGCTTACACTTCACATGTTTATCCCCGTTGAAAACTTAACCTATATTGTCATCAATCACCAAAAAGGGGGAGATTGTAAGTGCATCTAGTGCCCCTTAGTGATTTTGGTGTATTGAAGACTTATAGGTTAAGGGACTAATGCGTTTGTGAGTGTACACAGGTCTATAAGTCTATGAGGAGTTTGATATTTACAGAGAAAGTCGACCCCTAAAAATGAATATCTTCGACTGAAGATTTTGGTATTCCTGAAGACTTTCCTGAAGACTTTGAAAGTGAAGAAATTGGTGTGTCCGTGAAGACTTGATATTTATGCGAGGAATATGAAGCTTGAAGACTTTCGTTTTCATAGTTTTTTTTTTCTCTTTCTTGAGTCATAGGAAACATCGTACTATTAAAGGGGGTCAAGGAAATACTAAGGAAAATTTTCCATGTGATGCTCAACTCAAAATCCTAAAACCTACCAAACCCTTCGAGTGAAGCCTTTGGAAATCTCATACAGTTCAGTCACTTTCTTCAGTGACAGAGACGAAGTTCTTCTGATCGCTGAGGAATTTGTTCTGACTAAGGAGTTAGGAATTCGCCAGTGCAGATTGCCTACACAGTGAGGAACATGATAGCCCTGAGGAATTTGAGAATCAAATTTCCGACCGTTGCTGTGCTGCGCGCCAGCTGTCCCAAAATATCTTATCCACCTAACGGTTATATCAGACAAAGGCATTTATGTCTTATCATGGTCAGGTTACTCCCTAGGATATAAATAGCCGCCCCCTACAACCACTAGCTGGTTGGCTGCTCCGAGAGAAACTGACACTTGTCATTTGAGAGCAACCCATCCTCCGAGGACTTTGAGCGAAAATCATCGAGTGAGGAAAAACCCAAACCCAAACACCTACCAACCCCAAAGTGATTGAGCATCACTGAAGAGATTGATCCTGCGTGGATCCGATGCTTGTTACCTTTGAAGATTGTGCTTCTTCCAGACGGTTAGGCGTCATGGTCTATAGCATCCAAGAGGAATTGTGGATCGCTGAGTGACCGAAGTCTGTGAAGGTTTGGAAGTCGCCTGAAGACTTACCACGAGTGATTGGATGAGGTCTGTGTGACCTTATTTCAAGGAGAATACGGTGAGGACTTGGTGTCCTGATCTGCGTGCTCAGCGACTGGGTGTCCGGGACTGTGTGTCCTCGAGTTTAAATACCCAGCCGCTCCAACCAGACGTACAATTGAGACAACAGTTGGAACTGGTCTACCAAATCATTGTCTTCACCAACCTAACTGGTTCTATTTCCACAACTCTTTCATTTCCTCATTATTGTGTTGTGTTATTGTTCTTATCTGTGTTTGAAGACCTTGACTAAAAACTTTCTCAATTTCCTCAGTTCAATTTCTTCAGTCTGTTTGTCTTCATCTTGTGTTATCCTGTGCTTACGCTTCCAGTACTCTTAGCTTGTCTTCATTTCATCATGATGACTATGTATGTATCCTGTTATGCTTACTTCTGAGTACTTATTCCGCTGCAAGTAGTTCTTCACTAAGGAATTTCCTCACCGGGAAATTCCTTAGTGAAGAATTCATAAAAATCGCCTATTCACCCCCCCTCTAGTCGATATAATGCACTTTCAGTGTGTGAAAGACTGCTTTGGAGTATTCGACGAAGGAACCCGCCTTGCAATGCCGAAGATAATCTGCACGCCGGATACATCATCATTGAAGCCCGGTTCAGGGGGTACTGAGGGAGTCCTGGACTAGGAGGTCCTCGGGCGTCCAGGCTATGCGATATGGGCCGGACTGATGGGCCACGAAGATACAAGACAGAAAGCCCTCCCCCGTGTCCGTATGGGACTCTCCTTTGCGTGGAAGGCAAGCTTGGCGTTCGGATTTTGCATCTTCCTTTCTCTATAAACTGACTCTGTACAACCCTAGGTCCCTCCGGTGCCTACATAAACCGGAGGGTTTAGTCCATAGGAGAATAATCACAATCATACGGGCTAGACATCTAGGGTTTAGCCACTACGATCCCGAGGTAGATCAACTCTTGTAACCCCTATACTCATTAAAGTAAAATAAGCAAGAAGTAGGGTATTACCTCCATTAAGAGGGCCCGAACCTCGGTAAACATCGTGTCCCTGCCTCCTGTTACCTTCAATCCTTAGACGCACAGTTCAGGACCCCCTACCCGAGATCTTTCGGTTTTGATACCGACAGCGGACCCTCCATCCACACAACAAACTCGCGGGCCAAGTCATATGAATGGGACCGTGAGTGAGGTGGTCGGACGACCACCACACGCCTCCCCCTGGGCCAAGGCCACCGCAGCTTCCGCAGCCACCCCCACCGGAGGGGTTCTTCTCGCGGCCGCCTAATCCGGTGCGGACCGCCAGTGGAGGACGCCCGTGCCCCCGAGATGATGTTGTTCGCATTGCCGAAGACTTGTGAGGGCGGTCGCGCCCTCTCATGGGCGGTGGCGAACCCGATGCTTCGTGGGGAGCCTTGCCTTTCACCTCTGCAGTGAACCTCCTCACTGGTGCCATGGTCGCCGCGGTAGAGGTTGGGGGCAAACGGGCAAGGAGACGAAGATGGAATGGGGCATTGCCCCCTCGCCTTCTTATAGGCAGTCGGACAAGGCCAGCCGACGCCCTCTCACCTTTGTGCAATGATGGTTCCGCAGTGCGCGTCAGGCTTTCATTCAGCCAGGGCGGTTGACAAGGCGATGTGGGGAAGTGGGGGCGTCCGTGGCCCATCATGCGCCACACGTCAAGCTTGGCCTGCAGGCGATTGGGGCCCACAGTGTTCCACCCTTCGCTCCTTGCCTTCACCTCGAAGCCAGTCCAGGCATGCCTTGGGCCCGGGGGCTACTATCGGCATTCTGGGATCGGGGGTACCCAGACCTGCCTGCCTGCGGCCCAACACGTGGCCTCATCGACGATCCGGCAAGGCCCAGATGCAAGACTACATGAGGAAGACCCTCGCGAGGGCCCCCGGCCTCGCATGGCGAGCGACGCCAAGAATTCCAGAGGAGCAGCTCCCCAAGCCAGCCTCCCGAGGAGCGGAGATCTCTATGCAGGTACCACGCCTCATGAGGCCACAATGACATGAGCCATGACGACGAAGGTCAGGCGGGTGCTAGCGGGTGCAGAGGGGACAATTTCCTCTTCGGTGCTAAGGAAGCAAGGACGGGCGCAGGTTCCTGAGGTCGGCCCCAGAGGTTTCCATTCCGGTGCAGCGATACCACGACCGCGGGCTCGGCAAGACGGATGCCATCGCCGAGCCCACCACTGTGTCACAGCCAGAAGCTTTGCAGGCGAAGACCACCTTTCGTCAGGATAAGATGTACTTCTTATCCCCTTTTAAAATTGGTCGTTGTGGAATGCCTTCCCGCCTGAGCAATGAGGGAAGAGGACCAAGACCACTATAAATATAAACTAGCCTCCACCGTAGAGAAGGATCGATCCATCCTAATCACGACAGTCCGCACATGGCTGCTCATTCACTGTACTAGTTCATCCCCAGCCTCCTCGTGAGGCCAATCCACCAAAAGCAGGAGTAGGGTTTTACACTGCAAGGTGGCCTGAACCTGGGTAAATCCCCATGTTCATCTTCCTTCCCCGCTCATATGAACTCAACGAGGCCAAGCCATGGGGAGGATGAGCTTGAGTTTGAGGCTAGGGTAGATCTTTGCACATGCCCCAGAGTTTGAACCGTGTTGGGTCCACGGAGCACCGATTCCGACAATGCCATAGGGACTACCGCTAGACCCGACACGAGAAACCCGAGGCCCGAACTGAGGCGGTAGTACAGCGGTACTGGAGCGGTACTACTGCCTGCCTACACAGGCAGTACTACTGCTGGCTTGAACCTGAGCCACTCCAACACCATGGAAGGACACTCCGTAGAAGCAGGAAAGAACTAGGTGTGAAAGGGAGTTGTGTACGTGTTGATTCCACCCAAACCTTTCCGATATGGACCCCCTCTTGATAGTACGATATATCCTACGACTCAAGTCCACCGAACATGAAACAAAGGAAAAAAAACACCGTCTTCTCGTTTAAACACCAAGGGGTAGAAACCGTCTCATACCATACGAAGGAATATCTGAAATGCTCAATGCACACGATTAATCCGCAAAAGCATTGTCATCAATCACCAAAACCACTTAGAGAGAAATATGCTCTAACACAAGGTGGTCAGAAGTGGACGTGGCAGCTGTCTGGACGCCCGCAGAGCCCCCCTAGTTTGTTTCCGGTTTGCGGAAAAATGTGCATCTGGACCGTCGAGCGGACCGGTAGAGGACCGCCTTCTATGGCAAAATACATCTGGATCGCATGGTCCGGATAGTTGCGGGTGGTTTGAGGGTCGGCACTAGAGATGCCCTTACTCCGTGGGGAAATGAGTTTGTCCAACAATAGTTTTTCGAGTTTGTCGTTACCCAAGTCATTTTGTCAAGTTTGTCTGGTATTTTCTGTTGTTATGTACTACCTCCGTCCCATAATATAAGAGTGTTTTGCGAGCTAGCATAGCTTGAAAAATGCTCTTATATTGTGGGACGGGGGGAGTAGCTTACAAAACGCTCTTATATTATGGGACGGCGGGAGTACGTCTGTGATGATCGATGTCGCTTAAAATGGATGTCCTCGAAAAAGAATGATGTGCATAATATGTTTGAAGTTGCTTTCATATTTGATCCCCTAAAACGGTGAGCGGAGGATAAATTATCCTCCCCCGCCGAAAACCTCCCTAATCTCCCTAAATATCTCACCATGCACTTGACTGAGAAAAAGCGGCGCCTCCTCTCTCCCGCCTCCTCTTTTCCTCCGCAGCTGCCTCCACGCCTTGCCGCCGGTACCGATGATCGAACCACCCGCCGAAATGGATACCCTGGACCTCACCGCCACCCCATCGGCCACCGCACCGCCGCCCGCGCCGAAGAAGAACTTGGGGATAAAAAAAGTCCACCGGGTTCAAGCTTCGGTTGCAAAAGCGGTAAAGGCCGCCCCGGTGGTGAACGCCTCTCCCGTGACGGCGCGCCGTCCTCCCGCCGCTCCCTCTACGTCCAAATGAGCAAGAAAACTGACGACGGCGACATCGACCCTCGCCAAGGAGACCGCGAAGAGGAAGAAGAAAAAGGCGACAACGGCGTCCCGCCATCAGCCGGCGCCTCGTGCATCATCATCGGCGACATCTACTAGCACTTCTCCGGCGGAGCCGAACGGCAAGAAAGGTCGCGACCGCCAAGTGGTCGAGTAAATGCCTACAAGGTAAAAAAACTTTTGACTTTTCTGCCGATCGGTGATTGTTGGTAGCCGAGCGGGTGGTGATGGTGATGGTGGTGTTGGTGCTGGTGCTGGTGCTGGTGCTGGTGTCGGCGGCCGAGAGGATGGAGGTGATGGTGGCCGAGAGGATGGTCGTGGTAGCGGCGGCGTTGATGTTTTCTTCGGAGACCACCTCGTTTGAGTTCGTGCATGTCGATGGGAGACATTTATGTTATGTTTGTGGTGATTTTGGATCAAACATTTATGTTTTAAGTGATGCCTTTTGGATAAACTATGCTTGTTTTAATTTAAAAAACGCGATGAGGAAACTATGTATAATGACGGTTATGTTATGCATGTTTTAATTTGAATTTTTTTTATGATATATATTGTGTAATGCGTGAAGTTCATGCGGCTAGGACAAAAAATCTACACAATTTTGCTTTTACTCCACTAAGTATATAGAGTTTATATGGCTATGTGCGGTCACACTTAGTGGAGTAAAAATTTTCCTCCACCAACTTTACTCCGTTGGATCCTCCATAAACGTTTAGGGGATCGGTTAGAGTTGCCCTTACGTAGCGAGAAACTCTTCCAGGGCAAGGTTAGGACAGATGAAGATGCATGTTGGCAAGTTGTTGCATCAGTGAAGGATTTTAGCAGAATGCAACCCACCCTCGTGTTGCGATGTCTATTGCTGCTGCATCGTCGAAGAGGCGAACCTCTGAGGATCCCTTGGGTTCACCCTGCCCATGAAGACGATGGACGAGCAACGACGAGCGATCCTACAGGCTAACACCACCTAGTCCGCGGCCGCTGAATAGTCTTTTTTTTTAAACGGAGGCAAAAATTTTGCCTCATCGATTAATTAAGAAGAAGAGAATTGCCCAGTTAATTTACGGAAAACCGGGCAAAAACCAATACCAATGAAGCACAGACTAACTCCTCACATGGCAAGAAACCCCACAACAGCACATGCGGCCCCTCCCAGACTCTTCGAATACACAACATCCACAAACCCCGATATTGCTACTACGCCAAGAGACCCCCGACAAGAACAGCTCGACACAAGACATCAGGCACCTCCCAACCCTCAACGACAACCCAATCAAAGCGGACAGGCCGAGAGATCGAAGGTCATCCATCAAGCAGCGAGAGACGCCTTGCCCATGGCGCCACTCTTTCCTTTGCCCACCTTCTTTTGTTTGCCCCTTATTGGTGTCCCCATCAAGAGGCAAGCAATCGACCTGCCCAAACCAGGTCTAGCAACCTCCACACTAGCGAGCAAGTCACAAAGTTCCTTCGCGAAGAGAGCATCTGGATTTGGAGTAGGTGCCAACACACTTGGCTCAATGGTCATGTCACTCGTTGGCATCACCTGCTCCATGGTCGCAAACAAGGGAACATCAGCAACATCTAGAACTCCATGCTCCATGACACCAAGAGGTAGACTGGTTGACGCCTTACACCCAATGGACTTAGGAGATTGAGAGATTGAAACATCAAAATCATCATACTCCTCAGCATCAAGTATCTGGCTAGAATCTAGGGGTGACGCTGGCGATAAAGCCACAATTGAGATCTCAGGAGGGTCTACCTTCGGTTGTTCGACGGACAGAGGCAGAACCGAGCCTCCACACAGCTTCCGAAGCTCAGGCATGATCTGCAGCACCGGAGTCACAACCACATCATTGCCTAGACCCTCATAGGCCGACGGCGGCGAGCTGGCTCTAGCACGAGGGGAGAAACAACCATGAAGCTCGTCTCCCCTCTCGACCTCGAAGCTGCCATGAGGCACAATCAAAGGGCGCAACACATGAGCACTCTGCAACATAGACGGCGCCAGGGAGAGCCCTCCTAGTGCAGACTCAACTCGCTCGATGAAGCTCTCCATCCGCAAGATCCAACCTTGCATGGAGTCAACGACATCACGCAAAGGCTGGACCGTCTCCTCAAACCGGAAGAAAGCCATATCAAGGAGCTCAGAGCGCAATAACTCAGCCTGCATCTCCAAGGCAGGCCGCACTGGGATATCCGCCGAGGCCACAGAGTTAGCAGGAGCAGCAACGATCGATGCCCAAGAATCACGACCAAACGTCTTCAAGAGGGGCGCGGCTTCTTTCCGGACCTTGCAAAGAACTGAAGCTTGAACATGTTTGTCATGCTGTCATCTGTTTTCTTCCCCGTAGGCTTGTCTATGAGTTCGATCAGTGTCTGAGCGCTGTAAAACATTCTGTGGCTGCTGCCTCATTCTAAGACAAGTGGGTCTGGAGAAAGTGAGAAACCCCCTTTATCAAAAACGAAGTGAAAATTTGCTCTTAACTAGTGCTCCCTTTGTTCTAAATTACTTGTCTTCGATTTGTCTAGATACGGATGTATCTAGCAAAATGAGTCTAGATACATCCGTATCTAGACAAATAATTCAGAACGAGGAAGTAGTACAGGAGTAAATGTTACTGGAAGCAAGTGGTAGATAGATCGTACGGCTCACTATTCATCCGAGTGTCGGTTTCTGGGTTGTCCAGGTCTGGAGATAAGGGGGAAGATTTGTCCGTCGGAGCCGCTTAATTAGACGTCGCCGGCTGCAGTACGTACGTACAAACGCAAATAAATGAGCCTGGTGGAGTGTTAGGTTTGGCCAAGGAAAGAGCGTTTTACACATGGCCAGGCAGAGGCCACGAGTACCGGCCAGCCAGCCAAAAATTGAATGGGCCTGGATTATTTCTCGCAGAAAGATTTGGATTCGGTACGACCTTCCCTTGTGCATAATTGTACCGCCCAGAGCGAAACACATGGCATTACTGTTTTAGCACTGTTCGTGTCTGGTACAGTACTACCAAGACGGCAACGCACACCTCCCGGATAATATCTCGGCCTTCTTGCGCCGGTTAATCATGCGCCACGAAGAAGACATGACAGAATACCAACTCCAACGGTCCGATCCAAACATATCCGTGTTTTGTCTGTCTTTTACCTGTTTGGGTCTAATGAGAAGCCGACCCAAATTTATGTGCATAAAAAAACAACACGTCCCAGAAATAAACATAAATAAAACATCCGGGTCAACCGCCAGCCAAAGTACACTTAAAACATAATTAAACATTAATTAAAACATACAAAAAATTGCGCCCGCATGCTGCCATAGACATCCGCCTTGCCCTTGCCGCCGCCATTGTCGCCGGTGAGGTCGATGAAGACGGGAGCCGGGCCAGTCCACCCGAACGCCGCTGGGTAGGCTGCGAGGGCAGCCTCCTCTGGCGTGTGCTGGGGCGCCGGCATTGCGGCTCGCCGGGCGCGCCCCTCCCCCTCATCAAGCCGCGGTGCCTTATCATCGCAGCGTATCCGCCGCACGCCATCGGCCCCTCCTTGGCGAGCCAGTGCGCCTTCCAGCGCTCAAGGTGGGCCGCCTCCTCCTCCGGTGTCGCGCACGTAGTGGATCAGAGGCGCGCTCACCCACTCGCGTAGCTCGTCGGGGCTAGGTGTAGGACTCCTCCGGCCAAATGGGCGGAGGCAGCGGGCGCTTTCGCACCCGCATGGGCTCCGGCTCCGTCTTGGGCTCGACGATGGGCAGCGGCGGCGGTGGCGGAGGCGGGACGAAGAGCGGGGCGTGGACGGAGTCCCCCGCCGCCAACAAGGCAAGGACGTGCTCCAACCCATCCCATCGGGCCTCCTCCTCGATCCTGCTTGCCTTCAGCGCGTGCTGCAGGGCTAGCTCGAGAGCGGCTTGGTAGGCCGCCTCTTCATCCTCCTCTTCCGACAGAACCTCGAGCGGCGGAGGAGGCACGTCGTCGTCGACATGACGCCCCGGCGGCGCTCCTCCTCGTGCTTTAGGGGGAACCAGTGCTCCCAGTTGGGGGAGTCTGGCGCGTAGGCACGCATCGCCTGCTGCTCCGGAGTGAGGGCCTCGCGACGCCAACGAACCTCTTCGTTGTGCGCCCGCGCCGTGCGTGGCATTGCCGGAATGGGGATCCGCTGCGAATCCAGATGCCAGCCGTGCGGCAGGCTGACATCCGAATACTGCAATGGTCGGCGGTACTGCCAGTGCCACCGCGTCTCGTGGACTGGTATGTACAGGCGTTGCCGCTCCGATGGCGAGACACATCTTGCAGGCGGCGGAGGAGGAGCTCGCGCCTGCGCTGAGCTTCCCCCTCCCCTTCCCTTTTGAAACCCCCCCTGGTGGTGGCTTGCTAGGGTTCCTGGTCGCCGGCGAGGGAGCGCCGCGTGCCCAGATGTGGACGAGTGTTGGAAGTGGATGAGGCTGGCCACGCCACACGCTTTCATTAAAAGGACGGCCACGCGGACCTTCCACACACTGCCAGCTGTGGTATTTCTGATGCATGGATGGAGATGGAACGGCGGCAAAAATCGCTCTCAGGGCCAAAGTGCACCATAAAAGAAGAGAAAAGAATTACCATCCATGTCTAGATCATTTTGCCAATTTAATCCCCACCGGCACCGGTCGGTCCGAGAAGAAACAATTCGAAGAGACCAACACGGCGAGCGACGAGTGACACCGACCGGCGGGGCAGTGACAGGAGTGGTAGCAGCAGTAGAAGGAAAGGAAAGACGAGGCAAAGGCGGTTGGACAGTGGACGGAGAAGACGAAAGTGAACGAGCGCGCCCGCCGGGGAAACTCCAAAAAACGCCGCGCTTTGCCCGTCGGACGTGGTGCGCTGGTGCGCGAAGCCTTGACTTTGTACACCGCGATCGAGGCCGGCCGGCCGCCCGGCTGCCGCAAACAGACGCGGATGGATGCCGCCGCCGCGCCGCACCGCACCGCACCATGGCCGGGGCGGACATACAATGCAGAGTGGCAGTAAATGAGAACACGGGGCAGGGCAGCGCAGCAGGACCCGTTTGTCTTTTTCCGGAGACTTGCGCCACCTTTGCTTGCGAGCGTCAATGTTTTCAACCGCTGCGCTCCGTGACTTTAAAGCGCACGAGAAAGCCAGCCCTTGGCCCTTCGACGCTGGCTAGCTGCCGCTGCCGCTGCCGCCCCGCAAATGATGCCACCCCTTGTCTTCCTCACCTCTCTCTCTTCTTTCATCATCGCGCCACACCAGCTAGGCAACACTGCAACTCCCAGCAGAAAACGCAACACTGCAACACAGATGTGGCTGTGCTGTTTTGCACACTGGCACGGCCACAGGGTAGCCGCCAGCTGCTTGGATCAAACGCCCGTGCTGGCTGCGGGGCATTGCTCCAGCCATTTGTCTCTCTCTGATCCTATATACCGTACGAGACGCCTTCTCCCGCACGGCTGAGCGCCCGAAATGGGTAGCTGCAGTACGCCATTGCCAAAGCACGCACGACCCTCCTGCGTGCAAGAATGACTTGCACGCACGCACTCACTGCAGAATAATGTCACATTCACTCACACCAGCCACAGCCAGAGCCAGAGCCAGCACCAGCAGCAGCGTGATCAGATCACAACAGCTACTCCTCCTACCAAGGCAACAACCAGAAGCAAGCAAGGGAGAAATGACCCGGTCCGGTCCATTCGCGTTGCAACGGGGGCACGCAACGCAGTGGCCACCGGAACGGGACGCAACAGATCACTTTCCGATCGCCGACAGACCACCTCCTCCATACCTGGTTCCACCCAAGTACCCGCCACAGAATTAGGGTAGCTGCCCCAATTTCGCCTAGAGGCACGCAGGGACGACGCCACGTGGCGCGAGGAGCAATGGACAAAACGGCCATCATCATCACCTCAAACCAAAGCCCTACGACAAGAGTACCGTGCTACTCTGCATTAGTAGTATTTGAAAATCAAAGAAAGGGAAACAACCTTTCATATCCAACATAATTGGTTCGAAATGTTGGCATCGTCTTCTTTTACCAGTACCACATTCTTCACCGACACCCATGTGGAGGGGAAAAAAAACCCGGAATGGACGGATCAACCAAGCACACGCGTTACAGCACTCGCAGTCCAAAGTCCAAACATGTGTATACATAAGGATCATCAGAGTACAACAATCAAAAAGGGAGAGAAAGATACAAAAAAGTTGGAAGAGAATTTATACTGCTAGCCTAGACTACTACTGTCTGGACTGGACTAGAAGCATATATCACCACACAGGATAGATAGATACTACTAGATAGATAGATAGCCGTATTTTTCACATGCACGGATTGGACGAGAGTGAGCTGAGAGAGCACCATCCAATCCAATCCAATCCAACCCGTAGCCGACACAAGAAAGAAACTACCACATCAACAGCAACAAAAGACGGACACTCTCCCCGTTGATCGATCACTGTACACATAACGTTAGATAGATCTTCCCTCAAGGATAGATAATAAGCAGCGGCAGCAACAGAGGATGAAGGTGAAATAATATGCTCCTCTCCATCAACCAATGTCAAATGGTACATGCTGGAGCGAAGGCACTCTCTCTCTTGTCTTAACCCCAGGCAAACACATGGATGGATACAGATCAGAGAACCAAGGATCCCACCGACCGAGCCGATCGGCGGAACAATTAGTGGGACGACAATGGCTTCCCTCGCTCCGACGAGGACGAGCCATTGAGTTTTATCATCAGACAGACAGACGGACATGGGGATCCCCTTTGGAGTCTAGAGATCACTTGCCAGAAGCCATTGCCGGGCTCCAAGATGACATCCCCAAGCAGCAGCACCACCGGCAGCGGCGGTAGTATAAGAGATACTAGTATAAGTCAAGCTTACCATTTAGCTTCCTATAGGCAGTAGTACGTAGTACGTACGTATTTGATTGTGTCGGGACGGACGGCGGGCTTATCCACGACGACTGGGCTGGTGTATGTACTACAGGAGGTTAGCTCGGACGAACTCGGCGATCTCCTCCATCACCTCGTGGTAGTGGTCCGTGTTGGACAGCAGGTAGAAGCCGATGGTGGCCTTCTCGCGGTGCACCAGCTTCACGTCGTGGCCGTCCTCCCGGAGGCCCTCCGCGTAGCCCAGCTGCCGGTCGCAGGTGAGGTCCAGCCCCGACACGATGATGAGGCTCTTGGCGAACGGCAGGCCCTTGAGCCGCCGCCCGTTCGGCCCGAACGGGTTGCACGCCGGGTGGTCCCGGTCCGCGTCCTCCGGCAGGTACGCCTTCCAGTACCAGTCCCTGTCCTGGAGCGTGACGAAGTACTTGCCGTCCAGGCGCCGCTCCGACTCGGTGCGCTCGTTGCCGCCGAACATGGCGTTGAGCAGGATGTTGCCGTGTATCTTGATCCCCTCCTCCGCGGCGCGGACGGCCACGTGGTGCGCGATGTTGCCGCCGGAGCTGTCGCCGGCGAGGAACACGCGGAGCTGCGCGTCCTCGCCGCTCCGCAGGAACGGCTGGGCCTGGGCCCACTTGAGCGCGGTCCACCCGTCGTCGTACGCGCACGGGTACCGGTGCTCCGGGGCGCGTCGGTAGTTGACGGACACCACCACGCCCTTGCTCAGCTTCACCAACTGGCGGCAGAGGTTGTCGTAGATGGTTGTGCTGGACGCCGAGTGCGCGAAGCTGCCGCCGTGGAAGAAGATGATCACCGGGAGCGGGTCCGGGGACGGCGCCCCGCCGAGGAACTCGAGGATGGGCAGGGTGAGCGCGGCGGCGCCCGCTGCGTTGCCGGCGACGGCGCGGTAGATGCGCGCCTCGAGGCCGACGGACAAGTCGATGAAGTGGTCGAAGGAGGAGACGCCCTCGACCGGCCTGGGGTTGGCGGGCACCCGGCGGTCCATGTACTCGGCGAGGTCGCGCTCGAAGGTGCCGTCGGGGCGGCGGAGCATGTGGTACGACACCTTGAAGTTGGAGATGAGCACCCATGTGTGGAGCGGCACCACCGTCTGCACAGCACGACAAACCCAGCAGCAACAGTGTGAGAGCGAGACCACCAACGAAAAACACAATCAAACCTCTCAACGAAACGAAACGAAAGGAATCCTCCTATTTCTTTGCTGATTTGCGCACGGACAGGAGCGCAATGCGAGGCGCCATCTTTCGGTCGCGTCTTGCTAGAAAAGATGCAAGCTTTGGGCTGGCGCTCTGCGGCAAAGGCACGCGCGCACACACACGGCTGGCTGGATGGATGTGGATGAATGATTTGTTGCTTGTTGGGTAGCTGTGTTAGTATCGCCCGGGCACCCCCCTAAAACAACCGAGGCAGGCGAGAGGGGAATAAAATTGGGATTGAGCCCAAAGGGGAAACAAAGGCAGCGACGGACCGAGAGAGAAATCGCAGGGCCCAAATCCCCTCCCACCGTCTCAACTCAGCCGTAAAGCGGCGGGGCGTTGGCGGGGGCACGGCACAAATCGAGAATCGCGCGGGCGGCGGCGCCCACACGGAAGAAGAAGGCCCGAAAACGAGAACCCAAACACAAGCGCAAGGACGGAGGCCTGCACATGCGGCGCTAGTGCCCCGAAACAGGCGCGGGAAGCGCCAAACCAAGGAGGAGGACGGGCGGACGGACCTTGCACTCGTTGCGGTTGACCTCGTCGCTGCCGGCCATGTCGGCGGGCGGTGCCTCCTCTCGGTGTCGGCCCTCGGCTCTCAGCTGCTGCAGGCAGGAGCAAGATCTCCCCGGGGAACAAAGGATGGCGCTGGCTGCTTCGCTCACGGCATGGGGGCCTCCAAGAAGCGCGAGGTGGATCCCGCCCGCCGAGTCCTCCGGCAGGAGCCCAGCCGCCGGCGATCTCCTCCGGCTCCGAATCCCCCCTCCCTCCCTCCCTAGCGGGCACGAGAAGCCGGGCAAGCAGTCGCGCACAGTGGTGCGAGGGCGTACGAGGCTCGCCAAAGGTTCAGAGAGAGCGCGCGCGCTGGTGAGCTGTGGCGTGAAGCGCAGGGAGACGAGTAGGAAGGGGGAGAGGGGGGTGGGGAGGGGGGCAATGGAAATAGGGGACGGGGGAGGGGAGCGGACGGGGGAGACGACAAAACCGGGCGGCTCAAAAAGTAAAACTTGCGTGTGCGGGGCCCACCCCACTTGCCCCTAGCTCAGCTGCCAATATAGTTATTTTTTCCTCTCTCTCTCCTGGTCTGTTTGTTTTGTTTATTGTTTTGGACGGTCTCGGGGTTCTTGGATGGATGCATGGATGGCTGGTCACAATGGTCAAAAACATAAGCTAGTAACTTCACACTTTCCTAGACTAGGTTACTACCCCTATAGTGGGTAGGACATCTATGTAGTGTCATGCAATGATGTATTTATTAGGTTATAGATTCATTGTTTTTTGGAGTATGTGATGTTCCGGTAACTTAGAGGGTGCTTGGATACAAGGGACTATTTTTAGTCTGACTAAAAATAGTCTCTTTTAGAGGCTAAAGTTCCAAGCACCCCTGACTAAAGAGAGGCTAGGACTAGTCTTGAGGCTAAAATCTTTTAGTCATGGGAAACCTACTAAAATATGTATTAGCTCTCTCTCTCCTCATATAATTCTTTTCCTTAGTTCTGGATTGGAGGGTTTGGAGGATAATAAATGCTCAATAATTAGATTTTAGTCTCTTTAGTACTTGGATCCAAGCATGGGTGAGACTAGCAAGTTTTAGTCCCACTACTTTTAGTCATGGGACTAAAACGTATCCAAGCATGCTCTTAGCTAGTTACCACACGCACCTCTCTCTTCATTAAATACGTGCCACATAGGCAAAGTTGTATTGAAGTGTGTGATGTTACTTGTAAGTTCCTCCCCACTGTGACCAGCCTAAGCTGCCAATATAGTTATTTTTTTTCCCTCTCTCTCCTGGTCTGTTTGTTTTATTTATTGTTTTGGACGGTCTCGGGGTGCTTGGATGCGCGAGAATTGAGAGTTCCTTTTCTCCTCTCTCTCTCTTGCGTTTTTGGCCGCTTTCTTTTAAACGCGGCACAAGAACTGGACGACGAACTGTTAGGTGCACCAAATCGTGGACGCATGTACATGTACGCGCGTACGTGGACGTCGCCTCGCGGTTTAGAAGGCATGAGAGAAAAGCCCAGGTTAGATTACTCACACTACTACGTTTCAGTGCTATAATAAGGTTTGATTAAGCAAAACCCTGACATTAGAGAAAAAACTGACAGGCCCAGCCTTGTCCTGTTCATTAGGCGCACGGCTAGCTGGCACGGACTTGGATTTTCCAAGCCCCGTTTGTGGCGTCTTGGCCCCGATCTAGCCCCGCTGCCGGCCTTGATGCGGCTACTTGGATTTTTCAACGGTTTTCCGGCTCTGTTTTTTTTTGCGGGAATCATTGAGCTTTATTCATTCAGTCTGAGCTCCAGCACGATCGGCCATGAGGCTGGTCACGAGTAAACCGGGGGTGAGTTCATCCAACAGTCAGACACACCTAGAGTGCTTGCATGTTTCGCACACGGGTGAGCTGACATATTAGACTGTCGCGTTACATGAATAATATCAAAGTAAGCAATTGAGGAGGCTAGCCCTCCAATTTCGAGAAGGATAGGCGCTATGAGAGAGCGCGAGAATTGTCGCGAGTTCCAGAGCTGAACCAGCTCCAAGCAGTCAACCTCGAAGATCACCCACGAAAAACCCCGGAGCTTGCCGCAGATGACGCCATCTCGCAGGGCCTGAGCTTCTGCGATTAGTGGATCCGTGATGTTCTCATGTGGCTTGCTCCAGGCAGCAATGAAGTCGGAGGAGGTTCGTGCAACACCTCCCGCCCCGCTTCTGTTTTCAGCTAGAGAGACGCTACCATCCGTATTGATCTTGATGTAGTCTGAATCCGGTGATCTCCACCCATAGCTAGGTAGAGTCCTGGTGCATTCCATCGGTAGCTCTAATAGCATGATGGTTTCTCTGATACGTTTTAAAGATTGGACCGGATCCAGACTAGCCCTGTCATGTGTTATATTGTTGCGGGATGTCCATATAGCCCACATGACAGTGATTATCTTAGCCCGATCCTCCTCCCCAAATCGAGAGTCACACAGAATGTCCCTGCATCACGTGAGGGGGTGGAGTTCTGGTAACTTGATATCCGGCCACGGTCGAGCTTCTGACCAGAAGCTGCGGGCATGAGAGCACTTGATGGGTGCGTGGAACATGTCCTCATCCGCGCCCTTTCATACTTGGCATCGAGCCTCAGTCGCAATGTGTCGGTATTTCAGTGTGGATTCCACTGGTAGGATACCTCGGAGAACGCGCCACCAAAAAACCCTAACTTTGGGCAGAACTTTGAGCTTCCATAGCCGTGTCCACATATGTTTGTCAGTCTCTGAAGTTTCAGTGATCGCCCCTTCCTCTAGAACTTGATGTTCGTTACGAGTCATTAGAGCACGATACGCGGATTTGACAGAATATGTCCCGGATCTCTCATAAGCCCACGCCCAAAAATCATCACCTCCACCATGTCTGAGTGGTATGTTCAGTATTGCATCTGCATCTGGTGGTATGAAGTTTGTTCTCACTAATTCCGTCCTCCAACTCCAATTTTCATGGTCGATTAGGTCGGAAATGGTGTGGATGGTAGCATCACCAATCTGAACTGACGGACGCAAGGAAAGTTTCCCAGGCAACCAGCGGTCAGTGCAAACATTAATAGAGGTGCCATCGCAAATCCTCTTTATTATTCCAGCTTCAAGTGCCTTCCTTCCTGCTATGATGCCTCGCCAGGTCGCTGAGGAGTTATTCGGCACAGTAGCATGCATGAAATCAACAGTTGGGAAATAGCGGCCTTTGAGAACCCTAGAGCATAAAGAATCCGGATCCGTAATAAGCCGCCAACCATGTTTTCCCAGAAGTGCGATATTGAACGTTTCCAGATCACGAAAACCCATCCCTCCCTTGCACTTTGGGGCTGAAAGCGATTTCCAGTCTATCCAGTGCATGGATCGTCTGTCGACGGAGCTGCTCCACCAGTACTTGGCCATCGGCAAGGATATACTTTTGTAGTTCTTCTTGGCCAGCTTGAAACAGCTCATTGTAAACGTCGGTATAGATTGAGCCACCGACTTTACCAACACCTCCCTGGCTGCGCAGGAAACCAGCCATTCGGTCCCACCATTCATCTTGGACCTGACTCGTTCACCAATATAGTTGAAAGTGCCCGACGTGATGCGCCCTGCTGTAGTAGGCAAGCCCAGGTACCTCTCATTGAAAGCCTCGACCGAGATACCTAGAGTTCCTTTCTAAACCTCTCTGACAGGTTCTGGTGTGTTCGGGCTAAAAAGGATGGAGCTCTTTTCCTTGTTTACGCACTGTCCCGAGCACTCGCCATAAACCTGCAGAATGTTATTGAGTCTGATGGCACTCTCCACCCTTGATTGCATGAAGATAAGGCTATCATCCGCGAAAAGCAGGTGATTGATCCATGGAGAATGAACACTGACACGAATCCCCCTATCCACATAGACGCCTCCATACCTGTTAAGTAGGGTTGTGAAGCCTTCTGCACAGAGCAGGAATAGATAAGGTGAGGCGGGGCAGCCCTGCCGCAGGCCCCTAGAAGGGGTGAAGTATGGCAGAAGCTCTCCGTTCACATGAACCGAAAACCGGACTGATGTGACACACTTCATAATCAGCCGGATGAAGGAAGCACTGAAGCCCAACTTAGACATGATCCCTTCTAGATAGTGCCATTCTACACGGTCATAAGCCTTCATCATGTCAAGTTTTACTGCACACACAAAGTTCTTTCCCTTTTTCCTCTTCTTCATTGTGTGCACACTCTCATATGCTATGAGTACATTATCCGTGATGAGTCACCCCGGCACGAAAGCGCCCTGCTCCTCGCTCACGATATCATTCAAAAAGTCCCTTGTTCCGTTAACAATGCACTTGGCTGCAACTTTGTATAGGACAGAGCAAAGGGAAATAGGTCTGTACTGGTTGATGCGTTGTGGGTGTCGTACCTTTGGAATGAGAGTAATTGACGTGTCATTCATGCCCTCCGGTAGCTCGCCCCCATGCAAGAAACCCAACACCGCCGGGATAATGTCATCCTTGAGTAGAGACCAGTGTCTCTGGAAGAAACCCGCGGTAAAACCATCCACTCCCGGGCTTTTGATGGCGCCATTTGGAACAAAGCGGTTTTCACCTCTTGAGCTGTGTACGGCCTGTCAATATATTCATTCATTTGCTCGGTCACACGGGCTGGTACTAGGCTGATCAGATCATCCATGGAGTTGAACCCTTGAGATGTATATAAGTTTTGAAAAAACTGTTGGACTTCGTTTCTGTCCTCGTCCAAAGTTTGGCATATAGAACCATCCGCACGCATAAGCTTCTCTATCTTGTTGATATGTTTACGCATTGCAGCCCGTGCGTGGAAAAATTTGGTGTTGCGACCACCGTGGCGCAACCATGGCACCCGAGACCGCTGGCGCATCCAAATTTCCTCCTGGCGAAGCACCTCTTTCAGTTTCTTGGCGGTGGCCTTCTCTTCGTCAGTTGGACCCCTACGGCCCGGCCTGCTCCTTAATTTGTCCAACTTGGCTCGGAGCTTCCTTATAGTGTCTGTTAGATTGCCAAACTCCTTTGCACCCCATGAAGAGAGCGAGTTTTGCATGGTGTTGAGTGCCTGAAGGACTCCCGCCAAGCCATGCTGCCCCGACCCTCTTTGCCAGTTATTCATAACCATTTGGTCATAATCTGCATGGGTTTGCCAAACATCTTCGTACCGGAACTGTTTGACCCCTCGCGCATAATGCTCAGTGTCGTGCGTCCGCAATTCCGTCAGGACGAAACAATGGTCAGATTCGGTGGTGCTGATGTGCCTTACACGTGAATATCTGAATCGATGCATTAGGTCTGGACTTCCAAAAGCTCTGTCCAACCTGGCCCTCAAGTTATCGCCACCCAATTGGCCATTATCCCATGTGTACTCAGTACCCGTCCATCCCAGGTCCTGAAACAAACATTCATCTGTGACATCTCGGAAAGCTCGCATCTGCCATTCAGGCCTGGCGGCGCGTGAGAAGTGTTCCGAGGCATACAGTGTCTCGTTGAAGTCTCCAACACACAACCAAGCCGAGTGTGGAATTGCATTAACGGTGCGAAGAAACCTCCAGCTGTGGTGACGGTCGGATACTCTAGGGGCACCATAAAAACCTGTGAATCGAATGGGATCTTCGCTCATGTCACTTTTCTGCACCATAACATCGATATGGCCAGAACTATAGCTCTTAAGATCAACAGTAAAATCAGTTGACCAGAACAAACCAATACCTCCACTTAAACCAGCACTGTTCAATGCAAAACATCCTGCAAAACCTAAGGTAGCTTGCAGATTCTCTAATCTTTTTGCCGGGATTTTCGTCTCCATCAAGAAGAGGAGACCGGGCCCTTCTTGCTTCACAACACTGCGAAGCTCTCAAACTGCCGCTGGGTTCCCAAGCCCACGGCAGTTCCAACTTAGGCATCTCATTGCGACTGGCAGGGCTGTCCAGTAGCCTCTGCCGATTGTCCCGAACTAACCGGGGTGGGTTTCTTCTTTTTTGGAATTCTCTCTCTATCCTCATCAGCTGACTGATCGGAAACATCTCCTTCCTTGCAATGTGCGATCTGGGTCTGATCTGTAGCATTAAAGGCCTCATTAGACAGCAAAGGTAGTTCCACCCTTCTGTAGACCTGCTTGTTTATATGCGGCCCCCCCTTTCTTTTGTTTTGATGCTTGTTCTGTACATGCGAGGTCACCTCGGTACCTTTGTCCGTAGCCGTACTGGAATTTCGTGTCTCAGCCTTGTTGCTTGTATTGGGTTTATGCTCCCTGGACATGTTCTCACCAGAGCTGGCCTTTTTGCGCTCATCCGACGCACGGAGTCCTCTTCCAGAAGGTAGATCACCATTAGCATCGCGCACTCCTGGTGTCGGACAGTGCAGATCCGAGTGGCCTAGACGACCACAAGAGAAGCAGAAGTGCGGTATGTTCTCATACTGAATTTCATAGGGATCCGTACTCTTCCTCCTAGTTGATTCAATCAGAATCCAGCGTCTCAATGGCTTGCTCACATCCAATGTGACTCTGGCTCTCAGAAATCCATTAGCATGATCGAAGCACACGTCAATTGCATGCTCATCAATCTATTTTGCAATCGCAGCACACCACTTGTCATTACGCAAGTTGAAGGGTAGATTAACTACACTCGCCCACAACTGGATCTTCTCGAACCGAAGCTCTGAAGGGCGCATGCACTCGTCGAACTCGGAGAGAACGACGGCGTTCTTGCTCACATGCCACGGCGCCCCCTGCCAGACGCGGTCCCGATCCCTCTGGTTTGCAAACTCGGCCACAAACGTGTTTTCTCCCACAGATTTGAAGTTGAGACCTTTAGGGTTTCCCCACGCTGGCCGAAGTGCATTGGTGATGGTTTGGATGTGAAGAAGGTTCCTGTGGAGAACTTTTCCGGTCAGCATCCACTTCGCCAGCGCTTCATCATCCGCATCATCAAGCACTAATGGTGTGGCCTCTTCTTCGGTGATGTCAAGTTTCCCCAAAGCCTCCGCCAATCTTGCCCTAGACACGTTCGGCGACAAGGGATCTTTCCCTCTGCCCTGCCCCGAGGACGCCGCCATCCCCAAGCTACGCTCCTGTGCGCCTCGCCGAAGATCAGCGCGCGCCGCCGCCGTCCACCCTCAAAACCCTAATCGCCAATGGAGGCGCTCCGGGAGTTGCAGAGGAAAAGTTTTTTTCAATTAATCGGGGGGAAAGGATGTGAACTCTGTTAGTTCCGGCTCTGTTTTCGCTCGCGCGCATATAGGCCGTGTGAAAGGTCAGCGTAGCATGTACGCTCTGGCGCGTTACGTTACCTTGATCGATGGGCGAAAAAGCATCGTCTTGACATTTTGCCAAAGTACAAAGAATCTAACCGCCGGGTTTTCTGCTGAGAGAAAGGCTTTAATAGTGTAGGATATATACAATACTGGCGGGACAAACTGCAATCACAAGGTGTGGGCCGGCCATTTCGCGATTTTTCATCTGTGATAAGCATCTACTATCTCAGCACACCACCAGTCCACCACTATACTATACTCGTACTAATTAAAATTGTGCTAACCTGTATTCGTTTCACATGGCCGCGGCCCGCCACGTCCAATATTCTACTCCTCCTGCCGGCCGGCCGGCCGGCAGCGGCGCCGGCGCTCCTCGTCCACCGCCCCTCACCACCGGTACGTGGCGGCCTCTCTCCCCCGGTTTTCGCTCGTCCAATGGCCGCCTCCGCCATGGATTAAAAGTACTGGCTTAACCACGTTCAGCCTCGGCCATGGACTGACGACCGGCGCTAATGCAGGTCGTCCCCCATGTCAATGCGCTAATCGCTGGACGGACACGATTAGTTAAAGGCCAATGGCTGCCGTTGCGGTGGTGAGTTTGCTTTGGGCGATAGGACTCCTGCAAAGCGCAGTACGTATATAAAAAAGTTTGTTGTGTGTGTGTGTATAAAATGGTTTCCCTATTGGAACCACTTGGTGACAAGCATAAACTGTGGCAATTATTGTGGTGCATGCACATGCCCGGGTTGCACTCGCCAGGCTCCTATATTCAAATCAAAGACTGGCCCTTGCATATGAACCAATGCGTACTGGTTTTAGTTTTCTGGGTAGCTGCTACAGCTTGGATTGGATCGGAAGCGGTTGCCGGGATTATCTGGTAGCAGTGCTAGTTTTGAATATTATTTTGTAACCTGGATTATCTGGTGTGTTTATATTTATCTCTACGGCATGTTGAGCAACACAATTAAAACTGCCACTGAGTTGGGCTAAGAGGACTGGGTCAAGCACTCAAGCCCAACCCACTGTATTAATTATTAGTGTGAACTTCAAGGCCCATCTTGGCCATGTAAGTAGCCCAGGATTGGATGAAGGCCCTACACTGCCCTACGAGAGATAACTATTAATTGGAAGCATCCTCAAACGAGTGGACAGCATTTTATCGATGTTAAAAGAAAAACCTTGTGAATGGATATTCTGAACCACATATTGCCCGTCACCTATAATAAATGTAGCTGAAGGAGGACGTGGTAATATGATCAAGTTGAGTCACTTTATTTTTCGTAATAGCGAGTTCCTACTCTCTGTTGTAGCGTGCATGCGAATTTCAGTACGACAGAATGAGTTGTTAAGAAAAACATTTGGAATAAAGGGATTTAACTAGAATTTCGTAGGACTGGACAGATAACTTTTGCACGATGCCGTTTGGATTGTAAAAATTTCTGTAGGCATCCTTCTTTTACACATCTTTTTGAGGATGCTAAACATTCGCTCATATATATATATCATGTTTATGGTTCCTTTGGGAAGCCCGATGCAATACGTGTCCTTTATCTTTCTTCTTCTCTTTTAAATATCTAAGCAATTTTCATTAAATTTAATCTAGAAATGTGGTAGATAAATCATGATAAATATAACAAACATAGTGATTGGACGAATAAAAGTACTAAACATATACTAGACAAGTAGTCGGGTATATATATGATGAAGGTAACATGCCCAAATCAATTGCTAGTACCAAAAGTGCAGAAGCAGTCCCTATGCCAAGGGATAAGAACACATAAAACGCGGTGGAAGAAGAGGCGTTCACGTCGGTAGCCATGCAGCCAAAGATATCGTTGGCGTCATGGTAGTAGTCGTTGTGGGGAAGTAATCGTTCACAGCTAAAATAATCGAGATGGACCTAGGGGGGGTGAATAGTTACAGTTACAAATTTTAATTAGTACTCCCTCCGTAAATAAATATAAGAGCGTTTAGATCACTAAAGTAGTGAGCTAAATGCTCTTATATTTGTTTACAGAGGGAGTACTTAGCAATTTTAGACAATAGTGTGGAATATAAAAGTGAGTAACAATTGCAAAGGTGATTCTAGTGCTAGCAATGTAATCAACAACAACTAATATAGAGTTAGGGATAACTATATAATATGATATAACCAAGACACGACGCCAAATAAACCACAAGTAATGAGTTAGGGTTAGGGATAACCGAAAGTCCGGAGACGAGAATGTATCCCGATGTCACTTCTTTGAAGGGAAGCAAGTCACCGTTGGAGGGGTGGATGTAAACATGAAAGCACGTCAACACCACGCAGGCTCACCATATTATCCTTGATATATCACCATGAAGGTGATTCTCAATCACTAGTGGTATACCATGAGGTGGTCTCCAAACCTTCACAAACATTCTGGGTTGAATCACAACAATCGATTCCTCACTGAAGAACTCCTACCTGCTAGGAGTCCCCAACCTCCTAACAAGATCAATGTGGAAATGCTCAAGACTTGATCTATCACTTGGTGGAATTTTGAAAGTACATATAATGCCCTGGGTGGTTTTGGCAATTTATGTCAACATATATATCCTTGAACTAATGCATGTTCAAAGTTTATTCCAGGAGAGTTCATTTTAGGTACAACTTGGAAAGTGAAATTAGACCCCTCAAAATGCAAGGGACAACTATTGGTTCATGCATCAAGAATCTCCATTTTACATTTAAGTGATCAAATATCACATTGAGTCCATTGGTATGTTGATACTATCAAGAGGGGATGAGGTTGAGAAGATGAGTTCATTGTTCAAGCTCTTAGAGATCAAACTGCAAAAACATCGGACACATTCACAGGTTCCCACTATATCAGAGCCCAAGTGCTCGTCCTACTCACGGAACCAAATCCTACCATAGTCACTGCTAATCGTGATGTAGTTGTTGGATTTCCCCAAAGTAAGAACCAAGGTTTATTGAACTAGTAGGAGATAACACGCGACAACTTTAGCAGGACTTGCACACAAACAACGCAATTGCTTGCATCCAACAAACGCAAGGGGGTAGTAACTCTCCTTGGTCTTGCCAGTCACAAGATTAAAAGCATTCCCTATGCCAAGGGATAAGAACACATACAACATGGTGGAAGAAGATGCATTCGTGTTGGTAGTCAAGTTGCCAAAGAGATTGCGTCAGGGTAGTAGTCATTGCGGGGAAGTAATCATTCACAAGTAAAACAGTCGCGATGGACCTAGAGGGGGGGGGGGTGAATAGGTACGGTTACAAATTTTAGTTATTACTTAGAAATTTTAGACAATAGTGTGGAATATAAAAGTGAGTAACAATTGCAAAGTTGATTCTAGTGCTAGCAACGTAATCAACAACAACTAACATAGAGGCAAGCAAACACAATATGACATAACTAAGACACGAAGACAAATAAACCACAAGTGAGGAGTTAGGGTTAGGGATAACTGAAAGTCCGGAGATGAGGATGCATCCCGATGTTCACACTTTTGAAGGGAAGCTAGTCACCGTTGGAGGAGGGATGTTAACATGAAGGCACGTCAATACCACGAAGGCTCACCATATTATCATTGATATATCACAACGAAGGTGATTCTCAATCACTAGTGGTAGACCCTCGAGGCGCCCTCCAACCCTTCACTAACTTTCTGGGGTCAATCACAACAACGGATTCCTCACCGAAGAACTCCTACCCACTAGGAGTCCCCAAATGTCCAAAATTAACAAGATCAAGGTGGAAATGCTCAAGACTTGATGTATCACTTTGTGGAATTTCGAAAGTGCATCTAATACCCAGGGTGGTTTTGGCAATTCATGTTAACATATATATCGTTGAACTAATTCCCGCTCAAAGTTTATTTCAGGAAAGTTCCTTTTAGGTAAAACTTGGAAAGTGAAATTATACCCTTCAAAATGCTAAGGACAACTGTTGGTTCATGCCTCAAAAATATCCCTTTTACATTTAAGTGATCGAAGATCACATTGAGTCCATTGGTATGTTGATACTATGAAAAGGGAATGAGGTTGAGAAGATGAGTTCATTGCTCAAGCTCTTAGAGATCAAACTCCAAAAACATCAGACACATTTTCACAGGTTCCCACTATATCAAACCCGAAGTGCTCCTCCTACTCACCAAACCAAATCCTACCAGAGTCACTGCTACTTGCGATGGAGTTGTTGGATGTCCCCGAAGAGGAAGGGTGAAGCAAGTAGCAGATAGTATTTCCCTAAGTTAAGAACCAATGGTTATCATACCAGTAGGAAGCAACACATGAACAACTT
Organism: Triticum dicoccoides; assembly: GCF_002162155.2. Taxonomy (NCBI): domain Eukaryota; kingdom Viridiplantae; phylum Streptophyta; class Magnoliopsida; order Poales; family Poaceae; genus Triticum; species Triticum dicoccoides. The sequence continues at coordinate 485,651,119 of NC_041381.1, read as the reverse complement.
TAACAGCACCTGCACACAAACAAAACAATTTCTTGCATCCAAAAAAGACAAGGGGGTTGTCACTCCCCTTGTTCTTGGCAGCCACAAGATTAAAATCAGATAGTGATATGCAAAGAAAAGAAAATATAAGCACAGAGGGAGTACTCAACAATTTTAGGCAATAGTACGAAATATAAAAGCTAGTAAAAATTGCAAAGGTGATTCTAGTGCTAGCAATGTAATCAACAACAACTACTCCCTCTGTTCCTAAATATATGACTTTTAACGTCGTATACGAAGGGAGTAATATAGAGACAAGCAAACACAATATGGTATAACTAAGACACAGAGACAAATAAACCACAAGTAAGGAGTTAGGATTAGGGATAACCAAAAGTCCGGAGACAAGGATGTATCCCGATGTTCACTTCTTTTTAGGGAAGCTAGTCACCGTTGGAGGCGTGGGTGTTAACATGAAGGCACATCAACACCACGAAGGCTCACCATATTTTCCTTGATATATAACCATGAAGATGATTCTCAATCAGTAGTGGTAGACCTTGAGGTGGCCTCCAAACCTTCACAATCTTTCTAGGGTGAATCACAACAACCGATTCCTCACCGAAGAACTCCTACAACCTAGAATCCTCAACCTCCAAAAGTAACAAAAGCAATCACTAACAATCAATAGAAATCAACAAGTAACACTATGGTGAAAACAACAAAGAAATCCAAATAAAAGTTAAAGAGACTTTATAAAGACTGGAAGAAAACTCAAGTTCAATCAAGCAAGAACAGACATAACTCTGTGATGTAAATATGAAAATTAAAATTAAAATATAAAAAAAATAGTTTATTAGAAAATATTTAAGTAAAACTTTCATCAGCAAAAGGAATCAACTTAAAAGCTTTTATAAAACTTAAGTTATGACCTAAACAAGATACAACTTAATACTGAACTAAAACAATTTTAATGATTTATAAAATCTTGTTTGTGTTAGCTAGCAGAAACTTTAGTGTAATTAAATTAAAGTGACAAAAAGAATTAGTTTAAAACAAAATAAAATAATTTCTCTTTATTAAAAACAAGCCTAATAGGGTTTTGTTTTGAAACTGATCTAAACTTTTATCAAAAATTATATTAATTGTTTCTCTGGATAAACAAAACTAATACAAAATAGTAGCAAAAAGAATTAATTAAAAACCTATTTTAAATTAAAAGTTATAAGCAAATTTGTGTTTCGAAGCAAAGTTGTTCAAATTTAAATTTAAAAATTGACTGTGAGCCAAGGCAATATCATCTTCCTCCTCGTCTGATTCAGATTCAAACTTCTTCTTCAGAATCTCTGGTGGCTTAGGTGCTTTTCTTTCACCAGTCAGCTTTACTCTTTCAGCCACATGCGGTTGCTGAGGCATTTCTTCTCCTGACCCAGACTGCTCTTTCCAAACTGTGAGCCATGACCAATCCTGAGAGAAAAACAACACAATGCGAGGGGAAACAAGAAATGGTTTCAAACATGCACAGAAGCATTTTGACTGAAAACAACAAGATTTTTGGAAGCAACAAAGGAATCCATGGTATGTATATATATGCAAGATATCATCTACAGATCTACAACATGCCCTAAGGCAAAGTGACAACCTATCTAATATTTCGAATAAATACACAAGAACCCTAGATCCAGGATAACTAGCATGAGGTAAAACTACAAACCACACTAGTTACAACTAAGAGAAGCCCTAAAGATCTACCGCAAGGAAAATAAATAACGAGAAATCGCGCCGGTAAGAATAGCCCTAGAACAGAGGAAAGACAGGGCTGACTCCAGATCTGTGCGCCCTAACTTGGCAGCAAAGATCAACTACGACAAGGCAGAGAAGAAGAAGTACCGCACTAGTGCAACCAATGACGACGAGGCTTCACCGGAGTTGCACGGTGAGGCGCAACGACGGTGCTGCTTCGAGCTCGGGCTCAGGCAGAGAGCAAGAGAGAGGGTTTGCGGATGAACTGAGGGAGAACAAAGGAAGAGGACGCCTGGAGGGGTATTTATGTAGCCCGAAGGCGAAACCGCTTCCTCCGAGATCTACGGTCGAAAAGCACGAGACACTCCACACTCAACGGATGAGACCACAATCGTGGGATCGTGGCCATGTGTCAGCCGTTTCCTGCGAAAATCTCGGTAACTGAATGGAAGGCCGAAGAGTTTGAAGAAGGGCAAGCGCCAAAACATATAAATGTTCGAAGTTGATTTCATTCGCGACCAAGGATGCCGGATTGAAATCTTCTTCAGATCAAGTTGCATGTTTATGACGAATAACAAGGATTGGACAACAAAGAGCAGGGTCCGCATCAAAACACTCAGCCAAATGAAGGAAAAAACAAAAAAACAAAGAGCTCTGAGTGGGTTAACATACGGACAGAACACAAACACAATCAAACAGAAATACGAAAGAAAACACAATGAATAGCAACAACAATAGATCTCAGGATAATAGATGGACGATGAAAATCCCGGAGATAACATCTGCAAGAAGGGGTTAGTTCTTTTTCGCAACCCACACTTGCGTGGGCAACAAGGATCTCATTTTCTTCGTCTGAGCAGCAGCATTCTTTTGGTGAGATCTGTGAGACACATGTGCACTTCAATAGTAATCATATGAATAACCATTGAAGTTATTTACAGAGACATGAGTATAATGATTTGAATAGGTACACATGTACTTCTTCTATCGAAGGTTTGATCGATACCCATTCTAGAATTTTCCTGAACCATTCTACGAATGATAACTATTTTCTTGAAGAGAATTACTCTGTATGTTCAAGTTAGCAGTGACAGACATATTTTCAATGACGCATTTATTCACCCATATTTGCTTCTTGGGTGAACCAGAACTGCAGTTAGTCCCAATATATCGAGCGGAAACTTACCATTCTATTGTTTGAACAATTTGTAATTCAAGTCATCAGACTCATCAGAAATGGCAGGAATGGAAGAATCATATTCTGACATAGTTGCGGGTTCGAGTGTTTTGCTTTTAGCAAGAACCCAACTCGTTCGAGGATATTGCTCTGGAGTCCAATAAGTTCTATCAATGTTGAGTTTCCTTTCAAAACCCAATCCTTCCTTTCGAGTATTTTTGTGCAGTATTGACTTCTTGAGCACATCACACAGAGTTTGATGCCCTTTGAGGCTCTTTAGCATTCCTGTCTCAAGCAAGTTCTTTAATCCGCAATTTTCATCAGAAATAGCAACAAAATCCTTGGGAGAGGGATTAGAGATATCATTCACAGCGGTTGCTATATTCTCAATGTTAGCATTAGAAGTTTTAGCATGTGAATCAGCATTGCTCCGTTTTAGGCATTTTTAACAAGGAGGCAAAAAATCATTAGGAAGTAGAACAAATTTCTTGGTGAAGAGAGAAGCTTTTTCTAATGCCAGCTTGTTATGAGACTCTTTTAATAAAACGAGTTCTGATTCCTGTTAAGGAGTTCATCTGATAACTCTCGTAGTCGACTGAAAGTGAATCATATTGATTGGTAAGATCTTCAATAGTTGAAGAAAAAACATCTTGCTCTTCGATCAACTTTTGATTCTTCTCCATCTCTTCGACCAGAAATCCTTCTAAGATTTCTCTCAAGCATTTCAAGCTCATCTTGTTGAGATTTTGCAATCTTAAGAAGTTTAGCGTAGGCAATGTATTCAGGAGAATATCCATTCATGGATTTTTGGTGTTTGCTGATACCTGATCCTTAGAGGATTTTGCCATGAGACAGAATGCAATTGGTTCGTCATCACTTGAAGCATCGTCATCAGTATCTGATTCGAGAGAGTTGTCTAATGATTCATAGGCAATGAAGGCATTGCTTCTTACGATCCTTCTTGAAGCTCTTCATCATCTGAATCTAAATCTGAATCGGATGTATCATCTTCGGAATCAATTCTCATTTCAGTATAGACTCTATTCATCTAAGAGATTTTCTTCATGTTGGAATCGATAGTAGCTTTGGCTTGTACGTCTGTGACTGGTCTCGTCAAAGAGGATGATGATGGAGATTTAGTTTTCTTTGGGAGCTTAGTATGATGATGCATTCGAGTGAGTCCATTGCAATGAAGATATTTCCATTTGTTGCTTGGTCTTTCCCGGCACGGGCAATCAGCTATAAGGTGACCGAAGTGTTTGCACTTGAAGCACTTCATTTCTTTTGGAGGTAGCCTTCTTGAAGATTCAAGCAAGTCAAATTCGTCATCATTAGTGAGGCACAGATTTTGTCTTCTGAGATCACTTAACATTTCTGTGAGCATTTCAAGTTTTGTGGTGATGCTATGTTGATTTTCAACATCTTCTTGTGCTTGTGAGCTACCATAGTGAAAAAAAAATCTCCTTCACCTTCTGAAGAATATTCTTGATCTGCATTTTCAAGCTCCATCCTTTCTTCGCAGAGGGACAACAACGTCATGGCCTCAACATAGTGAAGTTCTTCGTAGTCTGGTCTTGATATGTCCATTTTGCATCATGCTTTTATATTGATATTTATTGCATTATGGGCTGTTATTACATATTATGGTACAATACTTATGCCTTTTCTCTTTTATTTTACAAGATTTACATGAAGAGGGAGAATGCCGGCAACTGGAATTCTGGACGAGAAAGGAGCAAATCTGAGAGACCTATTCTGCACAACTCCAAAAGTCCTGAAAGTTTACAGAGATTTATTTTGGAACATATAAAAAATATTGGGTGAAGAAATACTAGAGGGGGACCCACCAGGTGGCCACAATCTCGGGGGCGCCCCCCTAGGGCTTGTGGGCCCCCGGCAGGTCTCTGGTGCACATCTTCTGCTATATGGTGGCTTTTGACCTGGAAAAATCACAAGGAAGCTTTCAGGACGAAGCGCCGCCGTCTCGAGCCGGAACCTGGGCAGAAGCAATCTAGGGCTCCGGCAAAGCTGTTATGCCGGGGAAACTTCCCTCCCGGAGGGGGAAATCGAAGCCATCACCATCACCAACGATCCTCTCATCGGGAGGGGGTCAATCTCCATCAACATATTCACCAGCACCATCTCCTCTCAAACCCTAGTTCATCTCTTGTATCCGATCTTTGTCTCGAAAGCTAAGATTGGTACCTGTGGGTTGCTAGTAGTGTTGATTATTCCTTGTAGTTGATGCTAGTCGGTTTATTCGGTGGAAGATCATATGTTCAGATCCTTAATGATATTCAATACCCCTCTGATCTTGAACATGAACATCCTTTCTGAGTAGTTACGTTTGTTCCTAAGGACATGGGAGAAGTTTTGTTATAAGTAATCATATTAATTTGGTATCCATTCGATATTTTTATGAGATGTATGTTATCTTTCCTCTAGTGGTGTTATGTGAACGTTGACTACATAATACTTCACCATGATTTGGGCCTAGGGGAAGGCATTGGGAATTAATAAGTAGATGATTGATACGTCTCCGACGTATTATGATTTATGAAGTATTCATGCCATGTTTACAACAATTTTATATGGTTTTGGTATGATTTGATTAGAACTAACCCAGACTAACGCTATTTTCAGCAGAACTACCGTGGTGTCGTTTTTTGTGCAGAAATAAAAGTTCTCGGAATGGGCTGAAAATTTATGGTGATTTTTTATGGATCAAAAGAGAACTCCGAAGCACAAGAGTTGGGCCAGAGGCTTCATGAGGAAGTGGCAAGGGTGGAGGGTGCGCCCCCCTGGCTTGTCGCTGCCTCGTGGACCCCCTTGACGTGAGACCGATGCCAAAAATTCCTATAAATACCAAAACCCCCGAAAAGAAACCTAGGTAGGGAGTTCCGCCGCTGCAAGCCTCTGTAGCCAAGAAAAATCAATCTAGGCCCTCTCTGGCACCCTGCCGGAGGGGGGCATCATCATCGGGGGCCATGGAGGAGAATCCCGAAGGGGACCATCATCACCATGGAGGCCAAGGGCCAGAGGGAGTGTTGGGAAACATAGCATGCAATTTCAAAAAAATTCCTACGATCATACAAGATCTATCTAGGAAATGCATAGCAACGAGAATGGGAGAGTGTGTCCACGTACCCTCGTAGACCGAAAGGGAAAGCGTTAGTTTAACGTGGTTGATGTAGTCGAACGTCTCGGCGATTCAACTGATCAAGTACCGAACGTACGTCACCTTCGAGTTCAGCACATGTTCAGCTCGATGACGTCCCTCGAACTTTTGATCCAGCAAAGTGTCGAGGCAGAGTTTCGTCAGCATGACGGCCTGATGACGGTGATGGTGAAGTGGTCCACGCAGGGCTTCGCCTAAGCACTATGACAATATGACCGGAGGAGTAAACGTTGGAGGGGGCACCACACATGGCTAAGAAACAATTGATGTCCTTAGAGGTGCCCCCTGCCCCCGTATATAAAGGAGGGAGAGGGAAGGAGGCCGGCCTAGGGGGCGCGCCAAGTGGGGGGAAACCCACTTGGACTCCTAGTCCTATTCGCCCCCTTTCTTCTATCGAAGGGGGAAGGGGGAAGGAGAGGGAGAGGGAGAAGGAAAGGAGGGCCACGCCCCTCCCCTTGACCAATTCAGACTCCCCATGGGGAGGGGCACCCCCTTGTGGGATGTCTTGCCTCTCCCCTATAGCCCATGTGGCCCATTACTTCCCTCGGGGGGTTCCGGTAACCTCCCGGTACTCGATTAAATACCCAAAACACTCCGGAACCATTCTGGTGTCCGAATACTATCATCCAATATATCAATATTTACCTCTCGACCATTTCGAGACTCCTCATCATGTCTATGATCTCATCCGGGATTCCAAACAATCTTCGGTCACCAAAACACATAACTCATAATACAAATCGTCATCGAACGTTAAGCATGCGGACCCTACAGGTTCGAGAACTATGTAGACATGCCCGAGACACCTCTCCGGTCAATAACCAATAGCGGAACCTGGATGCTCATATTGGTTCCCACATATTCTACGAAGATCTTTATTGGTCGAACCGTTATGACAACATACGTTATTCCCTTTGTCATCGATATGTTACTTGCCCGAGATTCGATCGTCGGTATCCACATACCTAGTTCAATCTCGTTACTGGCAACTCTCTTTACTCTTTCCATAATGCATCATCCCGCAACTATCTCATTAGTCACATTGCTTGCAAGGCTTATCATGATGTGCATTACCGAGAGGGCCCAGACATACCTCTCCGATACTCGGAGTGACAAATCTTTTTCCTAATCTCGATCTATGCCAACCCAACAATACACCTTCAAAGATACCTGTAGAGCATCTTTATAATCACCCATTTACGTTGTGACATTTGATAGCACACAAGGTATTCCTTCGGTATTCGCGAGTTGCATAATCTCATAGTGAAAGGAACATGTATAAGTCATGAAGAAAGCAATAGCAACAAAACTTAACAACCATTATGCTAAGCTAACAGATGGGTCTTGTCCATCACATCATTCTCCTAAAGATGTGATCCCGTTCATCAAATGACAACACATGTCTATGGTTAGGAAACTTAACCATCTTCAATTAACAAGCTAGTCTAGTAGAGGGTTACTAGGGACACTATGTTTTGTCTATGTATCCACACATGTATCAAGTTTCCGGTTAATACAATTCTAGCATGAATAATAAACATTTATCATGATATAAGGGAATATAATATAATAACTTTATTATTGCCTCTAGGGCATATTTCCTTCAGTCTCCCACTTGCACTAGAGTCAATAATTTAGTTCACATCGCCATGTGATTTTGACACCAATAGTTCACATCTTTATGTGATTAACACCCATAGTTCACATAGCCATGTGACCAACACCCAAAGGGTTTACTAGTGTCAATAATCTAGTTCACATCGCTATGTGATTAACACCCAAAGAGTAGTAAGGTGTGATCATGTTTTGCTTGTGAGAGAAGTTTAGTCAACGGGTCTAACACATTCAGATCCGTATGTATTTTGCAAATTTCTATGTCTACAATGATCTGCATGGGGCTATTCTAGCTAATTGCTCCCACTTTCAATATGTATCCAGATCAATACTCAGAGTCATCTGGATGGGTGTCAAAGCTTGCATCGACGCAACTCTTTACGACGACCTCTTTATCACCTCCATAACCAAGAAATATTTCCTTTGTCCTCTAAGGATAACTTTGACCATTGTCCAATGATACACTCCTGGGTCACTATTGTACCCCCTTGCCAAACTCATGGCAAGGTACACAATAGGTCTGGTATACATCATAGAACATATGGCCGAGGCATAGGGAATGGCTTTCATTCTCTTTCTATTTTCTGCCGTAGTCGGGTTTTGAGTCTTACTCAACTTCATACCTTGCAACAAAAGCAAGAACTCCTTCTTTAACTATTCCATTTTGAACTACTTGAAAATCTTGTCAAGGTATATGTACTCATTGAATTTTTTATCAAGCGTCTTGATCTATCTCTATAGATCTTGATGCCCAATAAGTAAGCAACTTCATCGAGGTCTTTCTTTGAAAAACTCCTTTCAAACACTCCTTTCAAACACTCCTTTCAAACACTCCTTTATGCTTTCAAGAAAATTCTACACCATTTCCGATCAACAGTATGTCATCCACATATAATATTAGAAATGCTACAGAGCTCCCACTTACTTTCTTGCAAATACAGGCTTCTCCAAAAGTCAGTATAAAACCATATGCTTTGATCACCTCATCAAAGCGTATATTCCAACTCTGAGAGGCTTGCACCAGTCCATAAATGGATCGCTAGAGCTTGCACACTTTTTCAGCACCTTTAGGATCGACAAAACTGTAGCGATCCGACCTCAAACAGTCAAATCTCTGTGTATAAGTGTCATCCCTGGACCGGTAATGCTGACACACACAATACTTGAAGGATTTATAACAGAGTGCAATCACACACTTATTACATCGAATGTCTCAAAAGAGAACTTATTACAATAATATGGCTTAATTCCATCTAAATAAGATAACAACAGAAGGCTTGGAAGATAAAGTGAGTCCATCAACTCCAACGGCATAGCTGAGTGCATGACAACGACCTAGCGCACCTTACTCTTTGTCTGAAAAGTCTGCAACATGATATGTTGCAGCCCGAAACGGGTCAGCACATGGAATATGCTGGCAATATAACACGGTAGAGCAATGAGCAGGTAAATGCTATCACTACATGCAAATATGGCTGGTGGAGGCTCTATGGTTATAATGTTTTGCGAAAAGCCAATTTTCCCCTACAACAAAGGAATATATTTTGTTTAACTATCATGGTAGTTGATAAATATTGAGAATGGTACCCCCATCTCAATCCCAATTAAAAAGTAATTAATAACCCAACAAATTAGTTTAGAGTGATGAGATCAAGATGATAATCCAAGAACCAGATACTCAAGATGTCCATAACCGGGGACACGGCTAACCATGATTAGTTTGTACACTCTGTAGAGGTTTGTGCACTTTTCCCCACAAGACTCGATGTCCTCCATTGGATTTCTCGCACTACATGGTGTTTGAGAAACGGATGACCGAGACACAGTCTTTCAGAAACACTAACTCTTTACTTTGGGTAGACAATACCAACCTACATCCATGTAACACCCCGAATGTGACTTTCCATATTTGTAACTCCAACTCTTGCCATTTTCAGCTATGTGTTATGGTATTCCCTCCGTGGTTGGGTTTTTGTCTTTCATTTTGCATTTTGTTCATGACATGCATTTCATATCATGTCATCATGTGCATCTCATTTGCATACATGTTCGTCTCATGCATCCGAGCATTTTCCCCGTTGTCCGTTTCGCAATTCGACACTCCCACATGCACCCGTCGCACCCTTCTTGTCTTTTTTCGTGAGTGGGAGAAGAACGTTCTCGGAATGGACCGAGGTTTGCCAAGTGGCCTTGGTACACCACCGGTAGACCACTTGTCAAGTTTCATTCCATTTGGAGGCCGTTTGATGCTCCAACGGTTAACCGGGTAATCACAAAGGCCTCTCATGTGTTGCAGTCCAACACCCCTCTAAAACAGCCCAATAACCCATCTAAAGCCCCTCCATGCTCTCCGTCGTTGGATCACGATCGTGTGGGCGAAAACCGCTCCTCATTTGGACTCTCCTAGCTCCCTCTACCTATATAAACACCCCCCTCGCAGTCCAAGCCCTAACCTTCTTCCCTCCGCACCGCCAGACACAACTCCCCCGCCGACGGACATGTCCGCCGCCAGCCTCCACGTCGCTCGGCCAATCAGGCTTCGCCACGTCGCCCCCTCACCGCTCGCAGCCACTAGGGAGCCGCCACGTCACCCAGGCCGCGCCCCACTTCGCCGTCGACCGTGCGGGCCCGCTCGGCCCGACCGCGGCCTGCTCCGTCTCCTGCATGCCTCTCTGCCTCCCGCCGGCACCGCCTCGGCCCGACCCCGCACCGCCGCCTCACCTTGCTTCCGCGCCTCCTGCCGCCGGCCGCCTTGCCG
>NC_041381.1:485635455-485640004 GCF_002162155.2 Triticum dicoccoides | reverse complement strand
CCGCCTTGCCGCCCCGCGCCGGCGACCACCACCGCCCGGCCGCGCCTCGCGCCCCGACCAGGCCGTGCCCAGCCCCGCTGCCCGCAAGATCCGGTGAGTCCCCGAGATCCGGCCACCGTCTGCTTCCCCTCCGGCGAACTACTCCGGCGAGATCCAACCGCATCGAGAACCGTGCCGAAACCCTAGAAGGTTGACCTTGTTTTCACTGTCCTGTAATTTTTGCATTATGTACCCATGTTTGTCATGTCATAACTTCATGCTCGATGCTCCGATTTGTGCATAAAATATGTCAAAATGTTCATCATGAGATGCTCTTAATTTTGTTCCATTGTGCCATGCTTGTTTGTGTTCATCTTGATGCCTTAATAATCGTTGCAAGAGTGCTATATGATGTTAACTGCTGTCTGTTAACAGAATTTGGTGATTTGTCTTTTTCATTGCATTTTGTGTGTGCATCCTATGAGCATGAGCTCTACATGTGTTTTGAACTATGACATGCCATCTTTATAGGGGTGCTAGTCTTGAATTTGTGTGATAAATGTGGTGGCTAGCACAAGCATGCAAACTAGGCTTCGTGATGTTGCTGATTTCAGTCCCTGTTCTGCTGTTATTTTGATGCCATGTAAACTTGATGCTACAGTGATATCCATGCTTGTTTTGGGATACTTCAGTAAGGATGTTTTGAACATATTGTTATGCTCTATCCATCCATGCCCCTGTTTGCAATTATGGAGTGCCCTAGCATGCCTTGTTCTTGCTCTACTTTTGCTATAAAATGTTTCTGGCAGAATGTTAACATGTTAATCCATATTGCCATGGTTGTTGCTAATGATACATGCATCCTATGAACTTGCTCTTGCCATGGTTTGCTTCATGAACATGTCATCTTGCTGTTAGTATGTTTTTTTGTCATGAAATGCTTTGTGATGAGTGATTCGAGCTCGCAAAGTTGTTATCATAAAACTGTTTATGATATGCTCTGTTTTTCTGCTAAGGCTGAAACGGTTAATAAAACTTGCTATGTTTACATGGGTGCCATCATATCTTCTGTGACTTTTTGGCTCATGTTCAGTAAGGAACTTTTGTTCTATGCATTTATTATATTCATGCCATGCCTTGATTTGCTATGATATGTTCCTGTAGAATGTTGTTTGCTTGCTCTAAACATGGCTTCCTGATGTATTTTCTGGCATGTTAGTATTTTCACTAAGTCTGTGAAGCTGATGCCTTTTGCACTTTTGCCAGGCTTGTTTGAACCTGCTCTTGTGTGATTTAGCCATAGCTCAGTGTTCATGTTTTGTCAAGCATCATGTGTACATCACTGCCATATGCTTCGTCGCTATGTTGGAGTACAATAGCTTAGTTTCTTGTTGCATGCTATGTAGCATTGTGCTGTTAATCGCAGAATAGTGTCATTCTTGTTTTGCTCGCCATTTGCAAACCGTGCATCCGTTTCCAATGATCCTTGTATCGATTTCAACCGAAATCACCTCATCTTTCCAGCGGCATACTTGGTTTGCCAAGTTGATGCCTTGATCATTCTTTCCCTTCCGGAGCACGCTTATGCATTGCATATCATATCTTGCATATCATGCCAAGTATTGCATAATGGTGCTTGTGCATTGCACCGTGATTGATTGTTGTTCCATTGCTTGTGTTCTTGCCTTGGGTAGATCCGGGAGACGAGTACGTGAACGAGGAACCTGTTGAGTACGCTAACAAGGATCAAGCTTTCGACAACTCTGAGAACTTTGCAGGCAAGATGACCATACCCTCGATATCACTTCTATCTTTGCTTTGCAAGTTGTTCGCTCTATCGCTATGGTTGCGCTACCTACCACTTGGTTATCATGCCTTCCATATTGCCATGTCAAGCCTCTAACTCACCTTTCCTAGCAAACCGTTGTTTGGCTATGTTACCGCTTTTGCTCAGCCCCTCTTATAGGGTTGCTAGTTGTAGGTGAAGATGAAGTTTGTTCCTGGTTGGAACATGGATATTTTGGGATATCACAATATATCTTATTTTAATTAATTCACCTATATACTTGGTAAAGGGTGGAAGACTCGGCCTTATGCCTGGTGTTTTGTTCCACTCTTGCCGCCCTAGTTTCCGTCATACCAGTGTTATGTTCCTTGATTTTGCGTTCCTTATGCGGTTGGGTGATTTATGGGACCCCCTTGACAGTTTGCTTTGAATAAAACTCCTCCAGCAAGGCCCAACCTTGGTTTTACCATTTGCCACCTAAGCCTTTTTCCCTTGGGTTTTCGCGAGCCCGAGGGTCATCTTTATTTACCCCCCCGGGCCAGTGCTCCTCTGAGTGTTGGTCCAAACTAGAGCCCTTTGCAGCGCCCCCTCTGGGAAACTTGAGGTCTGGTTTTAGTTGTACGGATTGCTCATCCATTGTGCTGTGAGAACGAGATATGTGCAGCTCCTATCGGGATTTGTCGGCACAGTCGGGTGGTCTTGCTGGTCTTGTTTTACCATTGTCGAAATGTCTTGTGACCGGGATTCCGAGACTGGTCGGGTCTTCCCGGGAGCAGGAATATCCTTCGTTGACCATGAGAGCTTGTGATGGGCTAATTTGGGACACCCCTGCAGGGTATAAACTTTCAAGAGCCGTGCCCGCGGTTATGTGGCAGATGGGAATTTGTTAATCTCCGATTGTAGAGAACTTGACACTTGACTTAATTAAAATGCATCAATCGCGTGTGTAGCTGTGATGGTCTCTTTTCGGCGGAGTCCGGAAAGTGAACATGGTTTGGGTTTTGTATGAACGTAAGTAGTTTCAGGATCACTTCTTGATCACTTCTAGCTTGTCGACCGATGCATTGCTTCTCTTCTCGCTCTTACTTGCGTATGTTAGCCACCATATAAGCTTAGTGCTTGCTGCAGCTCCACCACCTTACCCCTTTCCTGCCCATGAGCTTAAATAGTCTAGATCTCACGGGTGTGAGATTGCTGAGTCCTTGTGACTCACAGATTCTACCAAAACAGTTGCAGGTGCCGAGGATACCAGTGCAAGCAATGCAACCGAGCTCAAGTGGGAGTTTGACGAGGACCTTGGTCGTTACTATGTTTCGTTTCCGGATGATCAGTAGTGGAGCCCAGTTGGGACGATCGGGGATCTAGCATTTGGGGTTATCTTCTTTTCATTTGGACTTGACCGTAGTCAGTCTATGAGTGTAATTTGAATGATGTATGAATTTATTTATGTGTTGTGGGAAGTGGCGATTGTAAGCCAACTCTCTTTATCCCATTCTTGTTCATTACATGGGATTGTGTGAAGATGACCCTTCTTGCGACAAAACCTACAATGCGGTTATGCCTCTAAGTCAAGCCTCGACATGTGAGAGATATAGCCGCATCGTGGGCATTACAATCCCCTACATCTGCTAGCCTGCCACTGAAAGAGGTCATGCAACATACTCAACTATGCTAGAGCCCATAATAGTTTGTGGCTGCACATGGAAGTTTCTAGCATAAATAATCATATGATCCCTTTGAGCCTGGGTGGCGAACCAAAAGACATCACTGGTATATCCCCAGGTGCACGCAACCAATCCACCCAGATGTGTATTTAAGTAGCCACCTTCAGTTAACCATTAAATTTAACAATCTCACATCTGTCATGGATACACCCAAACCAAACCATGTCTACGAGCATAGCATAACAGTATAAGCATAATGTAGAAGTAACTCCCAGGGGTTTGATAATAAAAAGGACAATAGATTCTACCTCATCATCTACTTCCCAATACACACATGTTAATCACATCCTAATCATGCAATGTTTGAGGATTGTAACTAATGCATAAAAACTGGGTAATAAAGGGGTATGATCAAAGTGTTACTTGCCTTGCTGACAATCTGCAAATCCTAGAGACTCGTAGTAGCACGCTCCGCACTCCGGGAATTCTATCGCAAACAAACAATAGCAAACATAAGCACTCAAACATAGATGCAAGGATAGAACTCAAATAAGAAGATTGAATCTGAAAGTTAAACTGAAGAGCTTCGATTTGCAAAAAGAATCGGTCGAATCGGAGCTACGGAACTGAAACTACGGTCAAAAGAACTTCGAATTCAAATATGCTTGAAACCAAATTTTAAATTGTACAAATCATGTTCAAGTTGATTAACCAAAAAGAGGGGCTTGATACAAAGATTTTTGCCTTGGTTTCACTAGATTTCGACGAATGGTTGAAAAGTTGCGAGGGTTTGAAGATCAGGGGCTAATCTGCGATAAGAATAATCGCAGATAGGTCCCTGGCCAAAAATAAACGGAAAAGGAAAAATCTATCGGACGAATGTCCGCTAACAGAGATGAATGGGTGAATTCGTTCGTTAAAACGAATGAGCGAACGGACGTTTGCAAACAGAACTAAACCGAGAAAACCGAACCGATCTAATAAAAAACCCGAAACTAGGGTTTAATAAAACTGTGCGGTTTTACCTAAAAACCAAAAAAAAACTCCGGGGCGGCAAGGTTAACGGAGGCTCCGGTGCGCGGGTGCGGGGCTACGGCGGCGGAGCGGGCGATGCGGCGGC
>NC_041381.1:485505903-485635101 GCF_002162155.2 Triticum dicoccoides | reverse complement strand
GGGCGGGCGCTGCTGCGGCTGCTTGCGGCGGCGGCGCGGGGCTGCGTGGGGCGGGGGTTATAAAGGGGGTCGGGGGCAACTGACTTAGGAAGGGGGGCGGCCTCGGGAGGCGAGTCCCGCTCGGGCACGACGGCGGTTGATAACCCACAAGTGTAGGGGATCGCAACAGCATCCGAGGGTAAAGTATTCAACCCAAATTTATTGATTCGACACAAGGGGAGCCAAAGAATATTATTAAGTATTAGCAGTTGAGTTGTCAATTCAACCACACATGGATAACTTAGTATGTGCAGCAAAGTATTTAGTAGCAAAGTAGTATGATAATAAAGGTAACAATGGCAAAAGTAAAGATAATAGTTTTGTAGTAATTGTAAAAGTAGCAACGGAAAAGTAAATAAGCGAAGCACAAGATGTGAAAAGCTCGTAGGCATTGGATCAGTGATGGATAATTATGTCGGATGCGATTCCTCATGTAATAGCTATAACATAGGATGACACAGAACTAGCTCCAATTCATCAATGTAATGTAGGCATGTATTCCGTATATAGTCATACGTGCTTATGGAAAAGAACTTGCATGACACCTTTTGTCCTACCCTCCCGTGCCAGCGGGGTCCTAGTGGAAACTAAGGGATATTAAGGCCTCCTTTTAATAGAGAACCGGAACAAAGCATTAGCACATAGTGAATACATGAACTCCTCAAACTATGGTCATCACCAGAAGTATCCCGATTATTGTCACTACGGGGTTGTCGGATCATAACACATAATAGGTGACTATAGACTTGCAAGATAGGATCAAGAACACACTTATATTCATGAAAACATAATAGGTTCAGATCTGAAATCATGGCACTCGGGCCCTAGTGACAAGCATTAAGCATAGAAAAGTCATAGCAACATCAATCTCAGAACATAGTGGATACTAGGGATCAAACCCTAACAAAACTAACTTGATTACATGGTAAATCTCATCCAACCCATCACCGTCCAGCAAGCCTACGATGGAATTACTCACGCATGGCAGTGAGCATCATGAAATTGGTGATGGAGGATAGTTGATGATGACGATGGCGACGAATCCCCCTCTTTGGAGCCCCGAACAGACTCCAGATCAGCCCTCCCGAGAGAGATTAGGGCTTGGCGGCGGCTCCATATCGTAAAACGCGATGAAACTTTCTCTTTGATTTTTTTCTCCACGAGACAGAATATATGGAGTTGGAGTTGAGGTCGGCGGAGCCTCAGGGGGCCCAGGAGACAGGGGGGCGCACCCAGGGGGTGGGCACCCTCCCACCCTCGTGGACAGGGTGTGGGCCCCCTAGTCTTGATTCTTTCGCTAGTATTTTTTATATTTTCCAAAACTTGTCTCTATGGATTTTCAGGTCATTCCGAGAACTTTTGTTTTCTACACATAAAACAACATCATGGCAGTTCTGCTGAAAACAACGTCAGTTTGGGTTACTTTCATTCAAATCCTACAAGTTAGAGTCCAAAACAAGGGCAAAAGTGTTTGGAAAAGTAGATACGTTGGAGATGTATCAACTCCCCCAAGCTTAAACCTTTGCTTGTCCTCAAGCAATTCAGTTGATAAACTGAAAGTGATAAAGAAAAACTTTTACAAACTCTATTTGCTCTTGTTGTTGTAATCATGCAAAGCCAGCATTCAGGTTTCAGCAAATATGATGAACTTAGCATACTCACAATAACACTTAGGTCTCACAATCACTCATATCAATGGCATAATCAGCTAGCAAGCCATAATAATAAAACTCGGATGACAACACTTTCTCAAAACAATCATAACATGATATAACAAAATGGTATCTCGCTATCCCTTTCTGAGACTGCAAAACATAAATGCAGAGCACCTTTAAAGATCAAGGACTGACTAAACATTGTAATTCATGGTAAAAGAGATCCAGTCAAGTCATACCCAATATAAACAAATAGTAATGAATGCAAATGACAACATGCTCTCCAGCGGGTGCTTTTTAATAAGAAGGTGATGACTCAACATAAAAGTAAATAGAGAGGCCCTTCGCAGAGGGAAGCATGGATTTGTAGAGGTGCCAGAGCTCGATTTTAAAATAGAGATTGAATAACATTTTGAGCGGCATACTTTCACTATCAACACAACAACTATGAGATGGCTGTATCTTCCATACTACATGCATTATAGGCAGTTCCCAAACAGAATGGTAAAAGTTTATACTCCCCCACCACCAACAAGCATCAATCCATGGCTTGCTCGAAACAACGAGTGCCTCCAACTAACAACAACCCTGGGGGAGTTTTGTTTAATTATATTGATTTGCTTTGATCTTTTTGGATCATGGGACTGGGCATCCCGGTTACCGGCCCTTTCTCGTGAATGAGGAGCGGAGTCCACTCCTCTTGAGAATAACCCACCTAGCATGGAAGATATAGGCAGCCCTAGTCAAAACATGAGCTGCTCGAGCATACAAAACAGAATTTCATTTGAAGGTTTGGATTTTGGCACATACAAATTTACTTGGAACGGCAGGTAAATACCGAATATAGGAAGGTATGGTGGACTCATATGGAATAACTTTGGGGTTTAAGGAGTTTGGATGCACAAGCAGTATTCCTGCTTAGTACAGGTGAAGGCTAGCAAAAGACTGGGAAGCGACCAACTGAGAGAGCGACAACAGTCATAAACATGCATTAAAATTAATTCACATCGAGTACAAACATGAGTAGGATATAATCCACCATGAACATAAATATCGTGAAGGCTATGTTGATTTGTTTCAACTACATGCGTGAACATGTGCCAAGTCGAGTCACTCAATTTATTCAAAGGAGGATACCATCCCATCATACCACATCATAATCATTCTAATAGCATGCTGGCACGCAAGGTAAACCATTATAACTCATAGCTAATCAAGCATGGCACAAGCAACCATAATCTCTAAATGTCATTGCAAATATGTTTACTTCATAATAAGCTGAATCAGGAATGATGAACTCATCATATTTACGAAAACAAGAGAGGTCGATTTCATACCAGCTTTTCTCATCTCAACCAGTCTATCATATATCGTCATTATTGCCTTTCACTTGCATGATCGAACGATGTGTATAATAATAATAGTGCACGTGCATTGGACTAAGCTAGAATCTGCAAGCATTCAACTCAAGAGAGAAGACAAAGTAATATGGCCTCTAAGTTAAATAAACAATCATGCATATGAGAGCCACTAAACATTTGCAATATGGTCTTCTACTCTCGACCCCCAAAGGAAAGAAAATAAAATAAAACTATTTACACGGGAAAGCTCCCAACAAGTAAAAGAAGAACAAGAAATCTTTTGGGGTTTTCATTTTAATTCTACTACAAGCATGGAAATTAACTAACTATTTTTTTGGTTTTTCTTAAGGTTTATCAAACACACAAGAAGAAAACTAGAAAAAGAAAATTAAACTAGCATGGATAATACAATGAAAGAGTATGAGCACCGACGACTAGAATAGTGTGTGAACATGAATGTAAAGTCGGTGAGAAATACGTACTCCCCCAAGCTTAGGCTTTTGGCCTAAGTTGGCCTAATGCCAAGGATAGCCTGGTTGATATCCGTAGTTGTAACTGGGGTCGTAGTGAGATGCAGCAGCAAATGCCTCTTGAGCTGCGGCATGTTGGCGAGCCGCCTCCGCTCTCCCCTCGTGTTCAGCTACTTCCTCCCTGGTAACAACATATCCTCCTTTTGCCTGGTAATCAAAAAGGAAAGGAGCAGGAAGAGTAACATGGACAGCGCTACGTCTGTCAAAGATTAGTCGATACTGGAGGAATTGTTCATTCCTCTCAAGAAAATGGTGTTGGACCATAGCGTCATAATCTAAATAAGTAGGAGGCAACATCATATCCCCCTCTCATGGGGCTATACAAAGATAATTTGCCACACGAGTCGCATAATTTCCTCCAAATAAATCTCCAGCTCTACTATTATTATGCAACCTACGTGCAACTATTGCCCCCAAGTTGTAATCTTTATAACCTAACATGGCACTCTTGAGGACACAAAGATCAGGGACACACATATGACATGCTTCATCTTTACCATTAATGCATCTACCAATGAAAAGAGCAAAATAATGTATAGCAGGAAAATGAATGCTCCCTATGGTAGCTTGTGATATGTCCCTAGATTCTCCCACAGTAATACTGGCAAGGAAATCTCTAAATTCAGATTTGTGGGGATCATTAATAATGCCCCACTGTGGAAATTTGCAAGCAGTTGTAAAATCCTCTAAGTCCATGGTATAAGATGTATCATAGATATCAAATAGGACACTCGGAGAATTACGTGTACATTTATATTTAAACCTTCGCACAAATGAATCAGTCAATTGATAGTACTGAGGACACTTATCTTGTAAGAAGTCCTCCAGATCGGCATTACACACATACGCGTCAAATTCCTCCTTAAATCCTGCTTCGACCATAAAATCGTTGGATGGCCACTCACAAGCTCGTACTTCTGCTTTCCTCGGTAGGTCGTCGTCTTGCTCATGTATGGCAATCTGGGTCCTTTCTTTACTGAGGAACCACCTTGGTACATACTCCTAGACATAATTCTTTTTCTGAAAAATTTCTGAAATTTTAGTAACTTCAAAATAAAAGTGAATAAAACTAAACAATATTGATAGCAACTACTCCTACAAGTGGCTAGAGCCTATATCATGCATTAGAATTACTTGGGACCTCATAAATTTGACATGCAAGCTCAAGAACAGGGTCGCCTATGCAGTAAAAATTTGCAATGAATAAAGCGCTAGAACAAAAACTAATTGGACCAATGGAGGAGTCACATACCAAGCAACAATCTCCCAAAAGCAGTTTTGTGAATGGAACTTTGAGCAAGGAGATCGAAAATCGCAACAAAATGAGCTAGAACTCGTGCTTGAGCTGGATGGGGATTTTTTGGGAAGAAGATGGAGTGTGTGGGTGCTGGCATAAGTGGAGGGGGGCCACTAGGGGCCCACGAGACACGGGGGCGTGCCCTCCACTCTCGTGGCCTAGTGCTTGCCCCTCCTACAGTGATTTCAGTGCCTAAAATCCTCAAATATTCCATAAAAAATCATACTAAATTTGCAGGGCATTTGGAGTACTTCTATTTTCGGGATATTTTTTATTGCACAGATAATTCAGAAAACAGGCAGATAATACTATTTTTGCTTTATTTATTCTAAATAACAGAAAGTAAAAAAAAGGGTACAGAAGGTTGTGCCTTCTAGTTTCATCCATCTCATGATCATCAAAATGAACCCACTAACAAGGTTGATCAAGTCTTGTTAACAAACTCATTCCGAATAACACGGAAGCGGAGAAATTTCAAATAACACTAAGTTACCTCAACAGGGATATGAACATCCCCAACAATAGGAATATCATATTTTTTCTTGACAGTAGGAAGAGGAAATTCAAAACCTCCAATAATGATAATTGGAACTTTTCCAATAGAATTGATGCTATGAACTTGAGATTGTTTCCTCGGAAAGTGTACCGTATGCTCATTACCATTAACATGAAAAGTGATATTGCCTTTGTTGCAATCAATAACAGCCCCTACAGTATTCAAAAAGGGTCTACCAAGGATAATCGACATACTATCGTCCTCGGGAATATCAAGAATAACAAAGTCCGTTAAGATAGTGACATTTGCAACCACAATAGGCACATCCTCACAAATACCGACAGGTATAGCAGTTGATTTATCAGCCATTTGCAAAGATATTTCAGTAGGTGTCAACTTATTCAATTCAAGTCTACGATATAAAGATAGAGAAGGATAACACTAACACCGGCTCCAAGATCACATAAATCAGTTCTAACATAATTTCTTTTAATGGAGCATGGTATAGTTGATACCCCCGGATCTCCAAGTTTCTTTGGTGATCCACCCATAAAAGTATAATTAGCAAGCATGGTGGAAATTTCAGCTTTCGGTATCTTTCTTTTATTTGTAATGATATCCTTCATATACTTAGCATAAGGATTTACTTTAAGCATATCAGTTAAGCGCATACGTAAGAAGATAGGTCTAATCATTTCAGCAAAGTGCTCAAAATCCTCATCATCCTTTGTCTTGGATGGTTTAGGAGGAAAGGACATGGGTTTCTGAACCCATGGTTCTCTTTCTCTACCGTGCTTCCTAGCAACAAAATCTCTCTTATCATAATGTTGATTCTTTGATTGTGGGTTATCAAGATCAACAGCAGGTTCAATCTCTACTTCATTATTTTTGCTAGGTTGAGCATCAATATGAACATTATCATTAGCATTATCACTAGGTTCATGTTCATCACCTGATTGTGTTTCAGCATCAGAAATAGAAATATCATGGGAATTCTCAGGTGTGTCTACAACAGGTTCACTAGAAGCATGCAAAGTCCTATCATTTTTCTTTTTCTTCTTTTTGGAAGAACTAGGTGCCTCTAAATTGTTTCTCTGAGAATCTTGCTCGATTCTCTTAGGGTGGCCTTCAGGATACAAAGGTTCTTGAGTCATTCTACCAGTTCTAGTAGCCACTCTTACAGCGAAGTCAGGTTTATTATTTAATTCATTGAGCAAATCATTTTGAGCTTTAAGTACTTGCTCATCTTGAGTAGCAACCATAGAAGCATATTTGCTAATGAGTTTAAGTTCACCTTTAACTCTAGCCATATAATCACTCACGCGTCCTATCTCGAAAGCATTATTCTTTAATTCTCTACCAACATAAGCATTAAAACTTTCTTGTCTAGCCATAAAGTCATCAAATTCATCTAAGCATGGGCTATGAAATTTAGTAGAAGGGATTTCAACTTTATCATATCTATATAGAGAATTTACCGTTACTACTTGTGTCGGGTTATCAAGACAATGTGGTTCTTCAACAGGCGCTATATTAAGACCATGTATTTCTTCAATAGGAGGTAAATTCTTAACATCTTCAGCTTTTATACCTTTTTCTTTCATGGACTTCTTTGCCTCTTGCATATCTTCAGGACTGAGAAATAGAACACCTCTCTTCTTCGGAGTGGGTTTAGGAATAGGCTCAGGAGTTGGCTCAATTGGTTCAGGAATTGCCTCAGGAATTGGCTCAGGAAGAGTCCAATTATTTTCATTAGTCAACATATTATTCAATAGTAATTTAGCTTTGTCGACTGTTCTTTCCCTGAAAACACAACCAGCACAACTATCCAAGTAGTCCTTGGAAGCATCGGTTAGTCCATTATAAAAGATACCAAGTATTTCATTTTTATTAAGAGGATGATCGGGCAAAGCATTAAGTAATCGGAGAAGCCTCCCCCAAGCTTGTGGGAGACTCTCTTCTTCGATTTGCACAAAATTATATATTTCCCACAAGGCAGCTTGTTTCTTATGAGCAGGGAAATATTTAGCAGAGAAGTAATAAATCATATCATGGGGACTACGCACACAACCAGGATCAAGAGAATTAAACCAAGTCTTAGCATCACCCTTTAATGAGAACGG
Source organism: Triticum dicoccoides (assembly GCF_002162155.2). NCBI lineage: Eukaryota > Viridiplantae > Streptophyta > Magnoliopsida > Poales > Poaceae > Triticum > Triticum dicoccoides. The sequence goes on along the minus strand of NC_041381.1, from coordinate 485,627,600 downwards.
AAATATCTTAAGGATATAATAATAGCGAGACTTCTCATCATTAGTAAACAGGGTGGCTATATCATTTAACTTGGTAAGATGTGCCACAACAGTTTCAGATTCAAGGCCATAAAAAGGATCAGATTCAACCAAAGTAATTATCTCAGGATCAACAGAGAATTCATAATCCTTATCAGTAACACAGATAGGTAAAGTAGCAAAAGCATGGTCAGGTTTCATTCCAGCATTAAGAGACTGCTGCTTCAATTTAGCTAATAATTTCTTAAGATCATATCTATCTTTACAGGCAAAGATAGCTCTAGCAACTTCCTCTTCCATAACATAACCCTCAGGAACAACATGTAATTCATAATCAGGGGAGAACTTTCATCATCACTTTCATCAATAATAGCATCTTCAATAATTTCATTCTCTCTAACCCTAGCAAGTTGTTCATCAAGAAATTCGCCTAATGGAGAAGTAATATCACGCACAGAAGTAGTTTCATCATAAGTATCATGCATAGCAGAAGTGGCATCATCAATAACATGCGACATGTCATAATTCATAGCAGTAGCAGGTTTAGGTGTCGCAAGCTTACTAATAACAGAAGGAGAATCTAGTGCAGAGCTAGATGGCAGTTCCTTACCTCCCCTCGCAGTTGAGGGCAAAATCTTGGTTTTTTGCATCTTTCAAGTTCTTCATAGTGATCAACAAATATAAATCCCAAGTGACTCAAAGAATAGAGCTATGCTGCTCGGCAACGGCGCCAAAAATTAGTCTTGATAACCCACAAGTGTAGGGGATCGCAACAACTTTCGAGGGTAAAGTATTCAACCCAAATTTATTGATTCGACACAAGGGGAGCCAAAGAATATTATTGAGTATTAGCAGTTGAGTTGTCAATTCAACCACACTTGGATAACATAGTATCTGCAGCAAAGTATTTAGTAGCAAAGTAGTATGATAATAAAGGTAACAGTGGCAAAAGTAAAGATAATAGTTTTGTAGTAATTGTAACAGTAGCAACTGAAAAGTAAAATAAGCGAAGCACAAGATGTGAAAAGCTCATAGGCATTGGACAGTGATGGATAATTATGTCGGATGCGATTCCTCATGCAATAGCTATAACATAGGGTGACACAGAACTAGCTCCAATTCATCAATGTAATGTAGGCATGTATTCCGTATATAGTCATACATGCTTATGGAAAAGAACTTGCATGACATATTTTGTCCTACCCTCCCGTGGCAGCGGGGTCCTAGTGGAAACTAAGGGATATTAAGGCCTCCTTTTAATAGAGAACCGGAACAAAGCATTAGCACATAGTGAATACATGAACTCCTCAAACTACGGTCATCACCGAGAAGTATCCCGATTATTGTCACTTCAGGGTTGTCGGATCATAACACATAATAGGTGACTATAGACTTGCAAGATAGGATCAAGAACACACTTATATTCATGAAAACATAATAGGTTCAGATCTGAAATCATGGCACTCGTGCCCTAGTGACAAGCATTAAGCATAACAAAGTCATAGCAACATCAATCTCAGAACATAGTGGATACTAGGGATCAAACCCTAACAAAACTAACTTGATTACATGGTAAATCTCATCCACCCCATCACCGTCCAGCAAGCCTACGATGGAATTACTCACGCACGGCGGTGAGCATCATGAAATTGGTGATGGAGGATGGTTGATGATGACGACGGCGATGAATCCCCCTCTCCGGAGCCCCGAACAGACTCCAGATCAGCCCTCCCGAGAGAGATTAGGGCTTGGCGGCGGCTCCGTATCATAAAACGCGATGAAACTTTCTCTTTGATTTTTTTCTTTGCGAGACGGAATATATGGAGTTGGAGTTGAGGTCGGCGGAGCCTCAGGGGGCCCACGAGACAGGGGGGCGCGCCCAGGGGGGTGGGCACGCCCCCCACCCTCGTAGACAGGGTGTGGGCCCCCTGGTCTTTATTCTTTCGCCAGTATTTTTTATATTTTCCAAAACTTGTCTCCGTGGATTTTCAGGTCATTCTGAGAACTTTTGTTTTGTACACATAAAACAACATCATGGCAGTTCTGCTGAAAACAGCGTCAGTCCGGCTTAGTTTCATTCAAATCATGCAAGTTAGAGTCCAAAACAAGGACAAAAGTGTTTGGAAAAGTAGATACGTTGGAGACGTATCAGTGGCGGCGCGTTGGGGTGAGGCCCGCTCGGCTGGGCCCTTGGCCCAGTCAGGCGACGCAACTTTTTTTAAAATAAATAAATAAATAATAATTTCCGTCGAAGCGCGAGGTGGATCCCGCCCGCCGAGTCCTCTAGCAGGAGCCCAGCCGCCGGTGATCTCCTCTGGCTCCGAATCCTCCCTCCCTCCCTATCAGGCACGAGAAGCCGGGCAAGCAGTCGCGCACAGTGGTGCGAGGGCATACGAGGCTCGCCAAAGGTTCAAGGAGAGCGCGCGTGCGCTGGTGAGCTGTGGCGTGAAGCGCAGGGAGATGAATAGGAAGGGGCAGAGGGGGTGGGGAGGGGGGGGCAATGGAAATAGGGGAGGGGGGCAATGGAAATAGGGGAGGGGGGAGGGGAGTGGACGGGGGAGACGACAAAACCGGGCGGCTCAAAAAGTAAAACTTGCGTGTGCGGGGCCCACCCCACTTGCCCCTAGCTCAGCTGCCAATATAGTTATTTTTTCCTCTCTCTCTCTCTCCTGGTCTGTTTGTTTTGTTTATTGTTTTGGATGGTCTCGGGGTTCTTGGATGGATGCATGGATGGATGCGCGAGAATTTAGAGTTCCTTTTCTCCTCTCTCTCTTTTGCGTTTTTGGCCGCTTTCTTTTAGACGAAGCGCGGCACAAGAACTGCACGACGAACTGTTAGGTGCACCAAATCATGGACGCATGTATGTGTACGCGCTTACGTGGACGTCACGTCGCGCGGTGCCACCGAGTCACCAGCGGTTCAGAAGGCATGAGAAAAAAAGCCCAGGTTAGATTACTCACACTATGTTTTAGTGCTATAACAAGTCGCAATAGCGGTAGCGGCACCCTGCCACTATTAGTTTAAGGTTGCGTTAGAAAATAGCATGTTGTCATGATGCAGGCGCAATATCCCTTGTTAGACCGCTATATCGTCTACTATCCGCAATATCGCCCGCTATATAAGTCCTTATTATTCTGTTGTGCAATCTATTTTGGTAAATGTGTCTTGCTTGCATGGTTGCACGACCAAATATTGTTCAATTATAGGTTATATTCTTATATAAATGATGATTTCTCAAATTAAGTGTCATATTTTTGTCAATGGCCTAGAAATATACACAACAATCTCAAATTTATGAGTGTTTTTAAAAATTGGCCATGTCGGCATAGCGGCCGCAATATCGCCCGCTATCCACATTCCACTATGTGGACCCTAATCCGCAACCAGTCCGCTATCCGCTATTTAAAAGCTTGCATGATGTAGAGGGATAAACTCATGCAATATGATATAAACCCCATATTTTTATCCTTGATGGCAACAATAAAATACGTGCCTTGCAACCCCTGCTGTCACTGGGTGAGGACACCGCAAGATTGAACCCAAAGCTAAGCACTTCTCCCATGGCAAGAAAAATCAATCTAGTAGGCCAAACCAAACTGATAATTCGAAGAGACTTGCAAAGATAACTCAATCATACATAAAAGAATTCAGAGGAGATTCAAATATTTCTCATAGATAAACTTGATCATAAACCCACAATTCATCGGATCTCGACAAACACACCACAAAAAGAGTTACATCAAATAGATCTCCACAAGAGAGGGGGAGAACATGGTATTGAGATCCAAAAAGAGAGAAGAAGCCATCTAGCTAATAACTATGGACCCGAAGGTCTGTGGTAAACTACTCACAACTCATCGGAGGGGCTATGGTGTTGATGTAGAAGCCCTTCGTGGTCGATTCCCCCTCCGGCGGAGCGCCGATGATGGCTCCAAGATGGGATCTCGAGGATACAGAAGGTTACGGCGGTGGAAATTGTTTTTCGTTGGCTTCCTGGATGTTTTCAGGGTACGTGGGTATATATAGGAGGAAGAAGTAGGCCGGTGGCCGCCCGAGGGGCCCACGAGACTGGGGGGCACGCCCAGAGGGGCTGGGCGTGCCCTCTTATCTCGTGGCCGCCTCGGCTGCTTCTTGGCTTGCACTCCAAGTCCTCTGGATCACGTTCGTTCCAAAAATCACGTTCCTGAAGGTTTCATTCCATTTGGACTCCGTTTGATATTCCTTTTCTTCGAAATATTGAAATAGGCAAAAAAAATCAGCAATACGGGTTGGGCCTCCGGTTAGTAGGTTAGTCCCAAAAATGATATAAATATGTAAAATAAAGCCCATAAACATCCAAAAGGGGTAATATAATAGCATGGAACAATCAAAAATTATAGATACGTTGGAGACGTATCAAGCATCCCCAAGCTTAATTCCTGCTCGTCCTCGAGTAGGTAAATGATAAAAACAGAATTTTTGATGTGGAATGCTACCTAGCATAATTCTCAATGTAATTTTCTTTATTGTGGCATGAATGTTCAGATCCAAATGATTCAAAATAAAAGTTCATATTGACACAAGAAATAGTAATACTTCAAGCATCCTAATCAAAGCAATCATGTCTTCTCAAAATAACATGGCTAAAGAAAGTTCATCCCTACAAAATCATATAGTTAGGCTATGCTTCATTTTCGTCACACAAAAATTGACGAAAAAATGTTCCCAAATTCTACACCCCCGATGACAAGCCAAGCAATTGTTTCGTACTTAAATAATCTCAAAATTTTTCAACTTTCATGCAATACATGAGCGTGAGCCGTGGATATAGCACTATGGGTGGAATAGAATATGATGATGGGGATTGTGTGGAGAAGACAAAAAAAGGAGAAAGTCTCACATTGCGAGGATAATCAACGGGCTATGGAGATGCCCATCAATTGATGGCAACACGAGGAGTAGGGATTGCCGTGCAACAGATGCACTAGAGCTATAAATGAATGAAAGCTCAACAAAAGAAACTAGTGGGTGTGCATCCAACTTGCTTGCTCACGAAGACCTAGGGCATTTGACGAAGCCTATCGTAGGAATATACAAGCCAAGATCTATAATGAAAAATTCCCACTAGTATATGAAAGGGACAACATATGAGACTCGCTATATGAAGAACATGGTGCTACTTTGAAGCACAATATATGAGACTCTCTACATGAAGAACAAGGTGCTACTTTGAAGCACAAGTGTGGAAAAAGAGATAGTAACATTGCCCTTTTTATTTATTTTCTTTTTTTTTCTTTTTTCTTCTTTTTTCTTCTTTTTTTATTTGGCCTTTTTTTGGCCTTTCTTTTTTTCTTTTTGGGGACAATGCTCTAATAATGATGATCATCGCACTTTTATTGATTACAACACATGAATTACAACTCGAAACTAGAACAAGATATGACTATATGAATGCCTCCGGCGGTGTACCGGGATGGTGCAGTGAATCAAGAGTGACATGTATGAAAAGTTATGCATGGTGGCTTTGCCACAAATACAATGTCAACTACATGATCATGCAATGACAATATGACAAAAGTAATGTATGTCATGATGATAAACGGAACGGTGGAGAGTTGCATGGCAATATATCTCGGAATGGCTATGGAAATGTCATAATAGGTAGGTATAGTGGCTGTTTTGAGGAAGATATAAGGAGGTTTATGTGTGATAGAGCGTATCATATCACGGGGTTTGGATGCACCAGCGAAGTTTGCACCAACTCTCAAGGTGAGAAAGCGCAATACACGGTACCGAAGAGGCTAGCAATGGTGGAAAGGTAAAAGTGCGTATAATCCATGGACTCAACATTAGTCAAAAGAACTCATATACTTATTGCAAAAATTTAGAAGTCATAAAAAACCAAGCACTACGCGCATGCTCCTAGAGGGATAGATTGGTAGGAAAAAACCATCGCTCATCCCCGACCACCACTCATAAGGATGCACAATCCAAGTACACTTCATGTTTCAAATTTGTTACACAACTTTAACCATACATGCATGCTACGGGACATGCTAACTTCAACACAAGCATTCTTTAAATTCATAATCACCCAACTAGCATGACTTTAATATCACTACCTCCATATCTCAAAACAATTATAAAGTATCAAATTGATCATAGCATCCAATTCACTTCCTATGATAGTTTTTATTATACCCAACTTGGATGCCTACCATTCTAGGACCAATTTTATAACCATAGCAAATACCATGCTGTTCTAAAATACTCTCAAAATTATATAAGTGAAGCATGAGAGACTAGCAATTTCTACAAAATTAAGCCACTGCCGTGCTCTAAAAGATATAAGTGAAGCACTAGAGCAAAAACTATCTAGCTCAAAAGATATAAGTGAAGCACATAGAGTATTCTAACAAATTTTAATCAAGTAGGCTTATCCCAAAAGGTGTGTACAGCAAGCATGATTGTGGTAAACTAAAAATCAAAGACTAATATCATACACGACGCTCCAAGCAAAACACATATAATGTGGCGAATAAAAATATAGCTCCAAGTAAAGTTACCAATGAACGAAGACGAAAGAGGGGATGCCTTCCGGGGGCATCCCCAAGCTTAGGCTTTTGGCTACTCTTGAATATCTTGGGGTGCCATGGGCATCCCCAAGCTTAGGATTTTTCCACTCCTTATTCCATAGTCCATCAAATCTTTACCCAAAACTTGAAAACTTCACAACACAAAACTCAACAGGAAATGTCATAAGCTCCGTTAGTGAAAGAAAACAAAACCACCACATAAGGTACTGTAATGAACTAATCCTTTTTTATATTTGTGTTAAACATAATGTATTTCAAGTTCTCTATGGTTCATACTACTTAATAGTAGCCATAGATGCATCAAAATATGCAAACAACACACGAAAAACAGAATCTGTCAAAAACAGAACAGTCTGTAGTAATCTGTAACTAACTCAAACTTCTGGAACTCTAAAAATCCTAACAAAATAGGAAGTCCTGGGAAATTTGTCTATTGATCAGCATCAAAAAGAAAAAACACAAAAGCACGTTTCTGTGATTTAACAAAACTAATTTCGTGCGTGCAAAGTTTCTGTTTTTCAGCAGAATCAAATTAACTATCACCATAGGTTATCCTATAGGTTCTACTTGGCACAAATACTAATTAAAACATAAAAACACATCTAAACAGAAGGTAGATGCAAAATTTATTACTAAACAGAAACAAAAACAAAAAACACAAATAAAATTGGGTAGCCTTCCAACTAGCGCTATCGTTTAACTCCCCTAGCTAGGCATAAAAGCGAAGATAGATCTAAGTAGTGCCATCTTTGGCACTCAATTCATAAGTAGCCCGCATGATAGATTCATAAGGTAATTTCACTTTCTTTCTTGGAAAGTGCTCCATGCCTTTGCTTAATGGAAATTGGAATCTAATATTCCCTTCCTTCATATTAATAATCGCACCAATCGTTCTATGGAAAGGTCTACCAAGAATAATAGGGTAAGAAAGATTGCAATCTATATCAAGAACGATAAAATCTACGGGCACCAAATTTCTATTTGCAACAATGAGAACATCATTGATCCTTCCCATTGGCTTTTTAATGGTGGAATCCGCAAGGTGCAAATTAAAAGAGCAATCATCAAGATCATGGAAACCTAGAATATCACATAAAGTTTTCGGAATCATGGAAACACTAGCACCCAAATCACACGAAGCAAAACACTCATGATCTTTAATTTTAATCTTTATAGTAGGTTCCCACTCATCATTAAGTTTTCTAGGTATAGAAACTTCCAAATTAAGTTTTTCATCATAAGATTGCATCAAGGAATCAACGATATGTTTGGTAAAAGCTTTATTTTGACTATAAGCATGAGGAGAATTAACAACAGATTGCAACAAGGAAATACAACCTTCTAAAGAACAATTATCATAATCAAATTCCTTGAAATCCGAGATAGTGGGTTCAATGCTAGTTAAAGTCATGAACTCTCCAATCCCACTTTTACCAAAGTTAGCATCAAGATCTAAAAACTCCGAATTATTGGGACGCCTTCTAACTAAAGTTGACTCATCTCCAGTCCCATTATTATTAAGATTCATATTGCAAAACAAAGATCTAATAGGGGACACATCAATAACTTTAAGATCTTCATCATTATTTTCATTGAAACTAGAAGAACAAGCCTTTACAAAGCAATCTTTCTTAGCACGCAATCTAGCGGTTCTTTCCTTGCACTCATCAATGGAAATTCTCATGGCTTTGAGAGACTCATTGATATCATGCTTAGGAGTAGTAGATCCAAGTTTAAGAGAATCAACATCAAGCGAAATTCTATCAACGTTCCTAGCCAAATCATCAACTTTGAGCAATTTTTCTTCAAGCAAAGCATTAAAATTCTTTTGAGAAATCATAAATTCTTTCACACTATTCTCAAAATCAGAGGGCATCCTATTAAAATTACCATAAGAATTATTGTAGAAATTTCCATAATTATTAGAGGAATTACTAGGGAACGGTCTAGGATTAAAGTTTCCTCTATAAGCATTGTTTCCAAAACTATTCCTACCAACCAAATTCACATCCATAGATTCATTATTATTCTCAATCAAAGTAGACAAAGGCATATCATTGGGATCAAGAGGAGTATTTTTAGTAGCAAATAATTTCATAAGTTCATCCATCTTTCCACTCAAAACATTGATTTCTTCTATAGCATGCACTTTTTTACTAGAAGATCTTTTGGTGTGCCACTGAGAATAATTAGCCATAATATTATCAAGAAGTTTTGTAGCATCTCCTAACGTGATTTCCGTAAACGTGCCTCCCACAGCCGAATCTAAAAGATTTCTAGAAGCAAAGTTCAAACCGACATAAATTTTTTGTATGATCATCCATAAATTCAAACCATGAGTAGGGCAATTGCAAATCATCAATTTAATTCTTTCCCAAGATTGGGCAACATGCTCATGATCAAGTTGTTTAAAATTCATAATATCGTTCCTAAGAGTGATAATCTTAGCGGGAGGAAAATACTTAGAGATAAAAGCATCTTTGCACTTGTTCCAAGAATCAATACTATTTTTAGGCAAAGACGAAAACCAAACTTTAGCACGATCTCTAAGTGAAAACGGAAATAACTTCAATTTAACAATATCATTATCCCTATCTTTCTTATTTTTCATATCACACAAATCAACAAAGTTGTTTAGATGAGTAGCGGCATCTTCATTAGGAAGGCCGGCAAATTGATCTTCATAACAAGATTCAGCAAAGAAGTATTGATTTCACAAGACTCAACATCATTAAGAGGAGCAATCGGGATACTAAGGAAATCATTATTATTGGTATTGGAGAAATCACACAATTTGGTATTATCTTGCGCCATGGCAACAAGTAATCCAACACACAAGCAAACAGAAAAAGGGCAAGCGAAAAAGAGAGGATACGATTGGGAAAGAGAGGCGAATAAAATGGCAAGGGTGAAGTGGGGGGGGGGAGGAAAACGATAGGCAAATGGCAAATAATGTAAATGCGAGGGAGATGAGTTTGTGATGGGTACTTGGTATGTCTTTACTTGAGCAAAGACCTCCCCGGCAACGGCGCCAGAAATCCTTCTTGCTACGTCTTGAGCTTGCGTTGGTTTTCCTTGAAGAGGAAAGGGTGATGCATCAATAGTAGCGTAAGTATTTCCCTCAGTTTTTGAGAACCAAGGTATCAATCCAGTAGGAGGCTCCTCAAAAGTCCCACGCACCTACACAAACAAACAAAGAACTCGCAACCAACGCAATAAAGGGGTTGTCAATCCCTTCACGGCCACTTGGGAAAGTGAGATCTGATAGAGATAGTATGATAAGATAAATATATTTTTGGTATTTTATAATATAGATTGGAAAAGTAAAGATGCAAATAAAAGTAGATTGAAAGCTTATATGATAAAAGATAGACCCAGGGGCCATAGGTTTCACTAGTGGCTTCTCTCAAGATAGCATAAGTATTACGGTGGGTGAACAAATTACTATCGAGCAATTGATAGAAAGCAAATAATTATGAGATTATCTAGGCATGATCATGTATATAGGCATCACGTCCGTGACAAGTAGACCGACTCCTGCCTGCATCTACTACTATTACTCCACACATCGACTGCTATCCAACATGCATCTAGAGTATTAAGTTCATAAGAACAGAGTAACGCATTAAGAAAGATGACATGATGTAGAGGGATAAACTCATGCAATATGATATAAACCTCATCTTTTTATCCTCGATGGCAACAATACAATACGTGCCTTGCAACCCCTGCTGTCATTGGGTAAGGACATCGCAAGATTGAACCCAAAGCTAAGCACTTCTCCCATGGCAAGAAAAATCAATCTAGTAGGCCAAAACAAACTGATAATTCGAAGAGACTTGCAAAGATAACTCAATCATACATAAAAGAATTCAGAGGAGATTCAAATATTTCTCATAGATAAACTTGATCATAAACCCACAATTCATCGGATCTCGACAAACACACCACAAAAAGAGTTACATCAAATAGATCTCCACAAGAGAGGGGGAGAACATGGTATTGAGATCTAAAAAGAGAGAAGAAGCCATCTAGCTTATAACTATGGACCCGAAGTTCTGTGGTAAACTACTCACAACTCATTGGAGGGGCTATGGTGTTGATGTATAAGCCCTCCGTGGTCGATTCCCCCTCCGGCGGAGCGCCGGTGAAGGCTCCAAGATGGGATCTCACGGATACAAAAGGTTACGGCGGTGCAAATTGTTTTTTGTTGGCTCCCTGGATGTTTTCGGGGTACATGGGTATATATAGGAGGAAGAAGTACATCGGTGGCCGCCTGAGGGGCCCACGAGACAGGGGGCGCACCCAGAGGGGGTGGGCGCGCCCTCCTATCTCATGACCGCCTTGGCTGTTTCTTGGCTTGCACTCCAAGTCCTCTCGATCACGTTCGTTCCAAAAATCATGTTCCTGAAGGTTTCATTCCGTTTGGACTCCGTTTGATATTCCTTTTCTTCGAAATACTGAACTAGGCAAAAAAACATCAATACAGCCTGGGCCTCCGGTTAGTAGGTTAGTCCCAAAAATGATATAAATATGTAAAATAAAGCCCATAAACATCCAAAAGGGGTAATATAATAGCATGGAACAATCAAAAATTATAGATACGTTGGAGACGTATGAAGCATCCCCAAGCTTAATTCCTGCTCGTCCTCGAGTAGGTAAATGATAAAAACAGAATTTTTGATGTGGAATGCTACCTAGCATAATTCTCAATGTAATTTTCTTTATTGTGGCATGAATGTTCATATCCAAATGATTCAAAATAAAATTTCATATTGACACAAGAAATAGTAATACTTCAAACATACTAATCAAAGCAATCATGTCTTCTCAAAATAACATGGCTAAAGAAAGTTCATCCCTACAAAATCATATAGTTAGGCTATGCTTCATTTTCGTCACACAAAAATGTTCCCAAATTCTACACCCCCGATGACAAGCCAAGCAATTGTTTCGTACTTAAATAATCTCAAACTTTTTCAACTTTGACGCAATACATGAGCGTGAGCCATGGATATAGAACTATGGGTGGAATAGAATATGATGATGGGGATTGTGTGGAGAAGACAAAAAAAGGAGAAAGTCTCACATTGACGAGGATAATCAACGGGCTATGGAGATAACATTTACAAACCATGATCATCTCATGCAATAACGTATATCACATCATGTCTTGACCATATCAACTCACAACATGCCCTAGAAAAACAAGTTAGATGTCCTCTACTTTGTTGTTGCAAGTTTTACGTGGCTGCTACGAGCTTCTAGTAAGAACCATTCTTACCTACGCATCAAAACCACAACGGTGATTTACCAAGTTTATTGTTTTAACCTTCAACAAGGACCAACCGCAGTCAAATTTGATTCAACTAAGGTTGGAGAATAGACACCTGCCAGCCACCTTTATGCAAAACTAGTTGCATGTCTTTCAGTGGAACCGGTCTCATGAACGTGGTCATGTAAAGTTGGTCCAGGCCGCTTCATCCAACAATACCGCTGGATCAAAATAAGACATTGGTGATAAGCAATATGATGATCACTGCCCACTACTCTTTGTGTTCTACTTGTGCATATCATCTACGCATAGACCTGGCTCGGATGCCACTGTTGGGAAACGTAGCATGCAATTTCAAAAAAATTCCTACGATCACGCAAGATCTATCTAGGAGATGTGTAGCAACAACAAGGGGAGAATGTGTCCACGTACCCTCGTAGACCGAAAGCAGAAGCATTAGTTTAACGCGGTTGGTGTAGTCGAACGTCTTTGCAATTCAACGATCAAGTACCGAACGTACGGCACCTCCGAGTTCAACACACATTCAGCTTGATGATGTCCCTCGAACTTTTGATCCAGCAAAGTGTTGAGGGAGAGTTTCGTCATCATGATGGCGTGATGACGGTGATGACGAAGTGATCCGCGCAGCTTCACCTAAGCACTACGACAATATGACTGGAGGAGTAGAGGGTGGAGGGGGGCACCACACAGGGCTAAGAAACAATTGATGTCCTTATAGGTGACCCCCCGCCCCCATATATAAAGGAGGGAGAGGGGAGGAGTCCGGCCTAGGGGGCGCGCCAAGTGGGGGGAAACCCACTTGCACTCCTAGTCCTATTCGCCCCCCTTCCTTCTATCGGAGGGGGAAAGGGGGAAGGAGAGGGAGAGGGAGAAGGAAAGGGGGGACGCCCCCCCCCCTGTCCAATTCGGACCCCCCATGGGGGGGCACCACCCCCTTGTGGGCTGTCTTGCCTCTCCCCTATGGCCCATGTGGCCCATTACTTCCCCCGGGGGGTTCCGGTAACCTCTCGGTACTCCGATAAGTACCGAAACACTCCCGAACCATTCCGGTGTCCGAATACTATCGTCCAATATATCAATCTTTACCTCTCAACCATTTCGAGACTCCTCGTCATGTCTGTGATCTCATTTGGGACTCCGAACAATCGTCGGTCACCAAAACACATAACTCATAATACAAATCGTCATCGAACATTAAGCGTGCGGACTTTACGGGTTCGAGAACTATGTAGACATGACCGAGACACCTGTCCGGTCAATAACATATAGCGAAACCTGGATGCTCATGTTTGTTCCCACATATTCTATGAAGATCTTTATTGGTCGAACCGTTATGACAACATACGATATTCCCTTTGTCATCGGTATGTTACTTTCCCGAGATTCGATCGTCGGTATCCACATACCTAGTTCAATCTCATTACCGGCAACTCTCTTTACTCATTCTGTAATGCATCATCCCGCAACTAACTCATTAGTCACATTGCTTGCAAGGCTTATCATGATGTGCATTACTGGGACCAAAGATACCTCTCTGATACTCGGAGAGAAAAATCTTTTTCCTAATCTCGATCTATGCCAACCAAACAAAACACCTTCGGAGATACCTGTAGAGCATCTTTGTAATCACCCATTTACGTTGTGATGTTTAATAGCACACAAGGTATTCCTCTGGTATTCGGGAGTTGCATAATCTCATAGTCAAAGGAACATGTATAAGTCACGAAGAAAGTAATAGCAATAAAACTTAATGATCATAATGCTAAGCTAACGGATAGGTCTTATCCATCACATAATTCTCCTAATGATGTGAACCCGTTCATCAAATGACAACACATGTCTATGGTTAGGAAACTTAACCATCTTCGATTAACGAGCTAGTCTAGTAGAGGCTTACTAGGGACTCTGTGTTTTGTCTATGTATCAACACATGTATCAAGTTTTCGGTTAATACAATTCTAGCATGAATAATAAACATTTATCGTGATATAAGAAATATTAAATAACAACTTTATTATTGCCTCTAGGGCATATTTCCTTCAGTCTCCCACTTGCACTAGAGTCAATAATCTAGTTCACATCGCCATGTGATTTTGACACCATAGTTCACATCTTTATGTGATTAACACCCATAGTTCACATCGCCATCTAACCAACACCCAAAGGGTTTACTAGAGTCAATAATCTAGTTCACATTGCTATGTGATTAACACCCAAAGAGTACTAAGGTGTGATCATGTTTTGCTTGTGAGAGAAGTTTAGTCAACGGGTCTGACACATTCAGATCCGTATGTATTTTGCAAATTTCTATGTCTACAATGCTCTGCATGGAGCTACTCTAGCTAATTGCTCCCACTTTCAATATGTATCCAGATCGATACTTAGCGTCATCCGGATCGGTGTCAAAGTTTGCATCGACGCAACTCTTTACGACGAACTCTTTATCACCTCCATAACCGAGAAATATTTCCTTAGTCCTCTAAGGATAACTTTGACCGTTGTCCAGTGATCCACTCCTTGATCACTATTGTACCCCCTTGCCAAACTCATGGCAAGGTACACAATACGTCTGGCGTACAACATAGCATACTTTATATAACATATGGTCGAGGCATAGGGAATGGCTTTCATTCTTTTTCTATTTTCTGCCGTAGTCGGGTTTTCAGTCTTACTCAACCTCATAGTTACTCAACTTCATACCTTGCAACACAGGCAGGAACTCCTTTGACTATTCCATTTTGAACTAATTCAAAATCTTGTCAAGGTATATATGTACTCATTGAAATTTTTTATCAAGCGTCTTGATCTATCTCTATAGATCTTGATGCCTAATATGTAAGCAGCTTCACCGGGGTCTTTCTTTGAAAAACTCCTTTCAAACACTCCTTTGTGCTTTCCAGAAAATTCTACATCATTTCTGATCAACAATATGTCATCCACATATAATATTAGAAGTTCTACAAAGCTCCCACTCACTTTCTTGTAAATATAGGCTTCTCCGAAAGTCTGTATAAAACCATATGCTTTGATCACCTCCTCAAAGCGTATATTCCAACTCCGAGATGCTTGCACCAGTCCATAAATGGATCGCTGGAGCTTGCACACTTTGTCAGCACTTTAGGATTGACAAAACCTTCTGGTTGCATCATATACAACTCTTCTTTAAGAAAACCATTAAGGAATCCTGTTTTGACATCCATTTGCCAGATTTCATAATCATAAAATGCAGTAATTGCTGACATGATTCGGATAGACTTAAGCATCTCTACGGGTGAGAAGGTCTCAGCATAGTCAACTCCTTGAACATGTCAAAAACGTTTTGCGACAAGTCGAGCTTTGTAGACAGTAACATTACCATCAGCGCCAGTCTTCTTCTTAAAGATCCATTTATTCTCTATGGCTTGCCGATCATCGGGCAAGTCCACTAAAGTCTATACTTTATTTTCATACATGGATCCCTGATGGCAGCTGGAACTACGTCGGTACTTCCCTGGAGAGGGAGGGATGATGTAGCACATCGAAGGTAAGTATTTCCCTTAGTTATGAAACCAAGGTATCGAACCAGTAGGATCACCAAGCAACACAACGTAAACAGCTCCGGCACACAAATAAAAAGACCTCGCAACCCGACGTGTTAAAGGGGTTGTCAATCCCTTTCGGGTAACGACACCAAAATTGGCAAGTGGATGTGAGGTAAATTGCAGTAGATTGATAGATCGAATGCCAAATAAAATAAATAAAGATAAAACACAACAAGGTATTTTTGTATTTTTGGTTTAATAGATCTGAATAAAAATGCAAAGGAAAAGTAGATCGCAAGGCAAATATATGAGAAGAAAGACCCAGGGGCCATAGGTTTCACTAGTGGCCTCTCTCGAGAAAAATAGCAACGGTGGGTAAATAAATTACTGTTGGGCAATTGATAGAACTTCAAATAATTATGATGATATCTAGGAAATGATCATTACATAGGCATCACGTCCAAGATTAGTAGACTGACTCCTGCCTGCATCTACTACTATTACTCCACACATCGACCGCTATCCAGCATGCATCTAGTGTATTAAGTTCATGGAAAAACGGAGTAATGCAATAAGAACGATGACATGATGTAGACAAGATCCGTTTATCTATATGGCGGTAGATATTGGTCCTGTCTTTTTATCCTTAGTAGCAATGATACATACGTGTCATTTCCCCTTCTATCATTGGGATCGAGCACCATAAGATTGAACCCACTACCGGGCACCTCTTCCCATTGCAAGAGAAATAGATCAAGTTGGCCAAACAAAATCCAAATATCAGATAAGAAATACGAGGCTATAAGAGATCATGCATATAAGAGATCAAAGAAACTCAAATAACTTTCATGGATATAAAAGATATGACTGATCATAAACTCAAAGTTCATCAGATCCCAACAAACACACCGCAAAAGAGTTACATCATATGGATCTCCAAGAGACCATTGTATTGAGAATTCAGCGAGAGAGAAAGCCATCTAGCTACTAACTACGGACCGGAAGGTCGACAAAGAACTACTCACGCATCATCGGAGAGGCACCAATGGAAGTGGTGAACCCCTCCGTGATGGTGTCTAGATTGGATCTGGTGGTTCTGGACTCTGTGGCGGCTGGATGAATATTTTGATGCTTGTTCTAGGGTTTCTGGAATATTGTGGTATTTATAGAGCAAAGAGGCGGTCCGGGGGGCACCCGAGGTGGGCACAACCCACCAGGGCGCACCTGGGCCTCTTGGCGCGCCCTGGTGGGTTGTGCCCTCCTCGGGGCACCCCCCAGGTGCAACCAAGGCCCATTGCCTTCCTTCTGGCCCATAAAAAATTGCCGTGGAGTTTCGTGGCATTTGGACTCCGTTTGATATTGATTTCCTGCGATGTAAAAAACATGGAAAAAAAACAACAACTGGCACTTGGCACTATGTCAATAGGCTAGTACCAAAAAATGATATAAAATGATTATAAAACATCCAAGATTGATAATAAAACAATAAAAAATTATAGATACGTTGGAGACGTATCAACATCCCCAAGCTTAACTCCTACTCGTCCTCGAGTACGTAAGTGATAAAAACATAATTTTTGATGTGGAGTGCTGTTCATCAAGTCAAATCATATTCTTTTCTTTATAGCATGGACATTTGGAATTTTATGTGATTCAAAGCAATAGTCTAGTTTTGACATAATAATTTAGATACTCAAGCACATCAACAAGCAACCATGTCTTTCAAAATATCAATGCTAAAATAAGTTATCCCTAGCTCATCATGCTCAAACATTGATCCATTCATGAAACACACTCGAATATTAACTACACCCAATACTTGAGCACGATCATATTGCCTCCTAGTTGGTGCTTTTTGTAAGACAAGATGGAGACTCAAAATAAAAATAAAAATTGCATAAAGTAAAAGAAAGGCCCTTCGCAGAGGGAAGTAGAGATTTGTAGAGGTGCTAGAGCTCAAAGCGAAAAAAATTAGAGATAAAAACATTTTGGGAGGTGTATCTATCCCACCAACGAAAACGACTCAGAGTTACGAACACTTTCCATGCTAGATATGCCATAGGCGGTTCCCAAACAGAAAATAAAGGTTATTCCTTTTTCCACCATTCTTTCACTTTCCATGGCTAGCCGTATCCACAGGTGCCCTCCATACCAACACTTTCGAAGGAATTTATTATTTTACAACATAAAGTAAATATTCTTTTGCATTTCAGGACTGGGCATCCCTAAGACCTTTGCCTTACTCTCGTGCAATGACAAGTGAATAAACACTCATCTTGAGAATAACACATCTAGCATGGAAAATATTAGCCACCCGTCACCGTTCCGCGAGTGAAACAAACACACAAAAGAGAAGTTTATTTTGAGAATTAGAGATGGCACATACAAATTTGCTTAGAATGGCAAAGGAATACCACATATAGGTAGATATAGTGGACTCATTTGGCAAAACTGGTTTAAAGGATTTTGGATGCACAATTAGAGTTCATACTTAGTGCAAAATGAAGGCTAGCAAAAGATTGGAAAGCAACCAACCAAGAAAGGAAAAATCTCATAAGCAAGCATTAAGCATAATTAACACCGAATAATGCACCAAAAGTAGGATATAATTTTCATTGCATGATTATTAACTTTCGTGCATGCATAGGGAATCACAAACCTTAACACCAATATTCTTATTAGAGCACAATTACACATCAACCTAACTCACATATCACATCATCATATCTCAAAACTATTTCTAAGAATCACGTTTATTTTGTCCAATGATCTTCATGACATTTTATTTTTTCTTTATCCTTCTTGGATATCTATCACTTTGGGCCTAACTTTTATGTGTTTCTTTTCATAAGCTCAAACAAATATAAGTGAAGATCATGAGCATAATAAATTTTTCTTTCTCTCAAAATAATTTAAGTGAAGCAAGAGAGAATTTCTTCAAAATTTTACTAACTCTCAAATTACGCTTCAGCTGTGGTTCGTAAGAGTTATACTAGAACACCTACACCCCCTGAACAAATTAAAGTTGAACCTAGTATTGCTATGGTTAAAGATCTCTTGATCAATAATATTGATGGGCATGTTATTTATTTCTGTGATGAAGCTGCTAGAATTGCTAAACCCGATGATAAAGATAAACATAGACCTATTTTTGGCATGCCTGTTGCTTCTCCTATGATAGGAGATCATTGTTATAATGGCTTATGTGATTTGGGTGCTAGTGTGAGTGCAATTGCTTTTACTTTATATCAAGATATTATGAATGAAAATGCACCTGCTGAAATAGAGGATATAGATGTTACTATTAAGCTTGCTAATAGAGATACTATTTCACCAATTTGGGATTGTAGAGATGCTGAAGTCTTGTGTGGAAAAATAAAGTACCCTACTGATTTTCTTGTTCTTGGTTCCCCACAAGATGATTTTTCTCCCATTATATTTGGTAGACCTTTCTTGAATACTGTTAGTGCTAAGATAGATTGTAAGAAAGAAACTTTTAATGTAAAATTTTGGGGATGTGTGTCTCATGAGTTTAATTTCTCCAAATTTCGTAGACAACCCCATGATAAAGAGTTTCCTAGTAAAGATGAAATTATTGGTCTTGCTTCTATTGTAGTGCCTCCTACTGATCCTTTAGAACAATATTTGCTAGACCATGAAAGTGACATGTTCATGAATGAAAGAAACGAAGTAGACAAAATATTCTTTAAACAAATGCTTGTTTTGAAACACAATTTGCCTATTGAGACTCTTGCAGATCCACTACCACCCAAGAGTGATCCCATGTTCGATCTTAAACAATTACCTGATACTTTGAAATATGCTTATCTAGATGAAAAGAAGATATATCCTGTTATTATTAGTGTTAGCCTTTTAGAGCATGAAGAAAAGAAATTATTGAAAACTCTGAAGAAGCACCATGCCGCTATTAGATATACTCTTGATGATCTTAAGGGCATTAGTCCCACTCTATGTCAGCACAAAATTAATATGGAACCTGATGCTAAACCAATTGTTGATCACCAACGATGGTGGAATCCTAAGATGATAGAAGTAGTAAGAAATGAAATATTAAAGCTTCTGGAAGCAAGTATAATCTATCATGTTGCTGATAGTAGATGGGTAAGTCCTGCTCATTGTGTCCCTAAGAAGGGAGGTATTACCGTTGTTCCCAATGATAAGAATGAATTGATTCCACAAAGAATTGTTAAAGATTATAGAATGGTAATTGATTTTAGAAAATTAAACAAAGCTACTAGAAAAGATCATTATCATCTACCTTTTATTGATCAAATGCTAGAAAGATTATCCAAACACACACAATTTTGCTTTCTAGATGGTTATTTTGGTTTTTCTCAAATACCTGTGTCACAAGAGGATTAAGAAAAAAAACTACTTTTACATGCCCTTTTGGCACCTTTGCTTATAGACGTATGCCTTTTGGTTTATGCAATGGACCTACTACCTTTCAAAGATGTATGCATGCTATATTCTCTAACTTCTGTGAAAAGATTGTTGATGTTTTCATGGATGATTTCTCTGTATACGGAACTTCTGTTGATGATTTCTTAAGCAACCTTGATCGAGTTTTGCAGAGATGTGAAGAAACTAATCTTGTCTTGAATTGGCAGAAGTGCCACTTTATGGTTAATGAAGGTATTGTCTTGGGGCATAAAATTTGCGAAAGAGGTATTTAAATTGATAAAGCTAAAGTTGATGCTATTCAAAAAATGTCGTGTCCTAAAGATATCAAAGGTATAAGAAGTTTCCTTGGTCATGTTGGTTTCTATAGAAGATTTATTAAAGACTTCTCTAAAATTTCTAGGCCTCTCACTAATCTCTTGCAAAAAGATGTTCCATTTGTTTTTTATGATGATTAAGAAAGTCTTAATTTCTGCACCTATTGTTCAACCACCTGATTGGAACCTACCCTTTGAAATTATGTATGATGCTAGTGATTATGCTGTTGGTGCTGTTCTAGGGCAAAGAATTGATAAGAAATTAAATGTTATCCATTATGCTAGTAAAACTCTAGACAGTGCTCAAAGAAATTATGCTACTACTGAAAAGGAATTTCTTGTAGTTGTGTTTGCTTGTGATAAGTTCAGATCTTATATTGTTGATTCCAAAGTTACTGTTCACACCGGTCATGATGCTATTAAATATCTTATGGAAAAGAAATATGCTAAACCTAGACTTATTGGATGGGTTCTCTTGCTACATATTGTTGATAGAAAGGGAGCTGAGAACCTCGTAGCACACAACTTGTCTAGGTTAGAAAATATTCTTGATGACCCAATACCTATTGATGATAGCTTTCCTGATAAACAGTTAGCTATCATAAATGCTTCTCGTAGTACTCCATGGTATGCTGATTATGCAAATTAGATTGCTGCTAAATTTTTACCACCTAGTTTTGTTAGGGAACGTTGCCTGGAAAACAAAAAATTTCTACGCACACGCAAGATCTATCCATGGCGATGCATAGCAACGAGAGTGGAGAGTGTGTCTACGTACCCTCATAGACCATTAAGCGGAAGCGTTTATCATGCGGTTGATATAGTCATACTCTTCGCGATCCGATCACAATCCAACCGATCTAGTGCCGAATGGACGACACCTCTGAGTTTAGCACAGGTGCGGCTCGATGACGTATCCTCCTTCTTTATCCGGCAAGAGGGAGACTAGAAGTAGATGGGATCACAACGAACATGACGGCGTGGTGGTGATGGTGGTGGTGGAGCACCGACAACGCTTCGCTAAGCGTTGCCAGGACGAGGCGATGGAACTACGGAGTAACGGGAGAGAGAGGAGCGCCTAGGGCTTGGTGTGTCCTCTTGGGGCGCCCCTCCTCTCTATATATAGGTGGAGGGGCATGGTAAACAGCCCCTCCAAGCCCTATGACGCAGCTAAGGGCGAGAGGACTTGGATTCAAGTCCAATCCTATTCCTACTAGGACTCCGTCCTTTTTTGCTTTCCCTAGCCACATGGGCTTTTGAGGACGTGGTGCGCCTAGCCCAATAAGGCCAGTGTGCCTCCCCGTAGCCCATGCTAGCCCTTGGGTCTTGGTGGACCCACTTTTGGACTTCTGGACCCTTCCGGAATCCTCCAGAACCTTCTAGAAGCTTCCTGGTACACTACCAAAAAAACTGCATCTTTTTCTGGAACCCAAAATATAACTTCCCATATATAAATATTTACCTCTCAACCATTTCGAGACTCCTCGTGATGTCCTGGATCTCATCTGGGACTTTTAACAACATTTGATTATCACCCATCAAATATCCCAATACTACTCTAGCATCAACGGACATTAAGCGTGCAGCCCTGCGGGTTCGGGAATTATGTAGTCATGACTAAGACACCTCTCCGGTCAATAACCAATAGATGGACCTGGATGCCCATATTGATTCCTACATATTCCATGAAGATCTTTTATCGGTTGAACCTTGATGACAACATACGTAATTCCCTTTGTCTGTTGGTATGTTAGTTGCTTGAGATTCGACTGTCGGTATCTCTATACCTAGTTCAATCTCGTTAGCGGCAAGTCTCTTTACTCGTTCCGTAATACATCATCTTGTAACTAACTCCTTATTCACTTTGCTTGCAAGCTTCTTGTGATGTGTATTACGGAGAGGGCCCAGAGATACCTCTCCAATACTCGGAGTGACAAATCCTAATCTCGATCTATGCCAACTCAACAAACACCTTCGGAGATACCTGTAGAGCATATTTATGATCACCTAGTTACATTGTGAAGTTTGATATCACTGAAGGAAATATGCCCTAGAGGCAATAATAAAGTTATTATTTATTTCCTTATTTCATGATAAATGTTTATTATTCATGCTAGAATTATATTAACCGGAAACATAATACATGTGTGAATACATAGACAAACATAGTGTCACTAGTATGCCTCTACTTGACTAGCTCGTTAATCAAAGATGGTTAAGTTTCCTAACCATAGACATGAGTTGTCATTTGATTAATGGGATCACATCATTAAGAGAATGATGTGATTGACTACATAGTCCTCGAACCCATAGGGTCCGCATGCTTAAAGTTCAATGACAGTTATATTATGAGTTTATGTGTTTTGATGTACCGAAGGTAGTTCGGAGTCCCGGATGAGATCGGGGACATGATGAGGAGTCTCGAAATGGTCGAGACGTAAAGATCGATATATTGGACGACTATATTCGGACATCGGAAAGGTTCCGAGTGATTCGGGTATTTATCAGAGTGTCGGGGGGTTATCGGAAACCCCGGGGGGACTATTGGGCCTACATGGGCCATAGGGAAGAGGGAAGGCAGCCCACAAGGGGCAGCTGTGCCCCCTCCCTATAGGGGGTCCGAATTGGACTAGGGAGGGGGCGCCCCCCCTTTCCTTCTCCTTTCCCTCTCCTTCCTTCCCCCTTCATTTTCCTAGTTGGACTAGGAAAGAGGGGAGTCCTACTCCTACTAGGAGGAGGACTCCTCCCCTCCTTGGTGCGCCCCAAGGCTGGCCGGCCTCCTCCCTTTCTCCTT
Source organism: Triticum dicoccoides (assembly GCF_002162155.2). Classification (NCBI taxonomy): domain Eukaryota; kingdom Viridiplantae; phylum Streptophyta; class Magnoliopsida; order Poales; family Poaceae; genus Triticum; species Triticum dicoccoides. The sequence goes on along the minus strand of NC_041381.1, from coordinate 485,604,657 downwards.
TATATACGGGGGCAGGGGGGCACCTCTAGACACAACAATTGATCCCTTGGATCTCTTAGCCGTGTGCGGTGCCCCCCTCCACGACAATCCACCTCAATAATATCGTAGCAGTGCTTAGGTGAAGCCCTACGTCGGTAGAACATCATCATCGTCACCATGCCGTCATGCTGACGGAACTCTCCCTCAAAGCTCGGCTGGATCGGAGTTCGAGGGACGCCATCGAGCTGAACGTGTGCTGAACTCGGAGGTGTCGTGCGTTCGGTACTTGATCGGTCGGATCATGAAGACGTGGGTATGTGGACACACTCTCCCCTCATGTTGCTATGCATCACCATGATCTTGCGTGTGCGTAGTAATTTTTTTGAAATTACTACGTTCCCCAACAGTGGCATCCGAGCCAGGTTTTATGCATAGATGTTATATGCATGAGTAGAACACAAGTGAGTTGTGGGCGATACAAGTCATACTGCTTACCAGCATGTCATACTTTGGTTCGACGGTATTCTTGGATGAAGCATCCCGGACCGACATTACGCGTACGCTTACGCGAGACTGGTTTTACCATCGTGCTTTGCACACAGGTGACTAGAGGGTGTCAGTTTCTCCAACTTTAGTTGAACCGAGTATGGCTACACCCGGTCCTTGAGAAGGTTAAAACAACACTAACTTGACGAACTATCGTTGTGGTTTTTGATGCGTACGTAAGAACGGTTCTTGCTCAGCCCATAGCAGCCACGTAAAACTTGCAACAATAAAGTAGAGGATGTCTAACTTGTTTTTGCAGGGCATGTTGTGATGTGATATGGTCAAGGCATGATGCTAATTTTATTGTATGAGATGATCATGTTTTGTAACCGAGTTATCGGCAACTAGCAGGAGCCATATGGTTGTCGCTTTATTGTATGCAATGCAATCACCCTATAATTGCTTTACTTTATCACTAAGCGGTAGCGATAGTCTTAGAAGCAATAGTTGGCGACACGACAACGATGCTACGATGGAGATCAAGGTGTCGCGCCGGTGATGATGGTGATCATGACGGTGCTTCGGAGATGGAGATCACAAGCACAAGATGATGATGGCCATATCATATCACTTATATTGATTGCATGTGATGTTTATCTTTTATGCATCTTATCTTGCTTTGATTGATGATAACATTATAAGATGATCTCTCACTAAATTTCGAGATAAAAGTGTTCTCCCTGAGTATGCACCGTTGCCAAAGTTCATTGTGCCCAGACACGACGTGATGATCGGGTGTGATAAGCTCTACGCCCATCTACAACGGGTGCAAGCTAGTTTTACACACGCCGAATACTCAGGTCAAGCTTGACGAGCCTAGCATATGCAGCTATGGCCTCAGAACTCTGAGAACGAAAGGTCAAGCGTGAATCATATAGTAGATATGATCAACATAGTGATGTTCACCATTGAAAACTACTCCATCTCACGTGATGATCGGACATGGTTTAGTTGATTTGGATCACGTGATCACTTAGATGATTAGAGGGGTATCTATCTAAGTGGGAGTTCTTAAGTAATATGATTAATTGAACTTTAATTTATGATGAACTTAGTCCTGATAGTATTTTGCAAATTATGTTGTAGATCAATAGCTCGCGTTGTTGCTTTGATATGTTCCTAGAGAAAACTGTGTTGAAAGATGTTAGTAGCAATGATGGGGATTGGATCTGTGATCTGAGGATTGTCCTCATTGCTGCACAGAAGAATTATGTCCTTGATGCACCGCTAGGTGACAGACCTATTGTGGGAGCAGATGCAGACGTTATGAACGTTTGGCTAGCTCAATATGATGACTACTTGATAGTTTAGTGCACCATGCTCAACAACTTAGAATCGGGACTTCAATGACGTTTTGAACATCATGGGCCATATGAGATGTTCCAGGAGTTGAGAGATATGAAGTCTCCAACAAGTTCTATAGCTAAAAGATGGAGGAGAATTGCTCAACTAGTGAGCATGTGCTCAGATTGTCTGGGTACTACAATCACTTGAATCAAGTGGGAGTTAATCTTCCAGATAAGATAGTGATTGACAGAGTTCTCTAGTCACCATCGCCAAGTTAGTAGAACTTCGTGATGAACTATAGTATGCAAAGGATGACGAAAATGATTCCCGAGCTCTTCGCGATGTTGAAATCAACGAAGGTAGAAATCAAGAAAGAGCATCAAGTGTTGATGATTGACAAGACCACTAGTTTCAAGAAAAGGGCAAAGGGAAAGAAAGGGAACTTCATGTAGAATGACAAGAAAGTTGTCACTCCCGCAAAGAAGCCCAAAGCTGGACCAAAGCCTGAAATTGAGTGCTTACACTGCAAAGGAAATGGTCATTGGAAATGGAAATGCCCTGAATATTTGGTGGATAAGAAGGATGGCAAAGTGAATAAGGGTATATTTGATATACAGGTTATTGATGTGTGCCTTACTAGTGTTTATAGTAGCCCCTGAGTATTTGATACTTGTTCGGTTGCTAAGATTAGTAACTCGAAACAAGAGTTTCATAATAAACAGAGACTAGTTGAGGGGAAGTGACAATGAGTGTTGGAAGTAGTTCCAAGATTGATAGGATCATCATCACACACTCCCTATACTTTCAGGATTAGTGTTAAACCTAAATAAATGTTATTTGGCATTTGCGTTGAGCATGAATATGATTTGATCATGTTTATTGTAATACGGTTATTCATTTAAAGTCAGAGAATAATTGTTGTTCTGTTTACATGAATAAAACCTTCAATGGTCATACACCCAATGAAAATAGTTTGTTTGATCTTGATCGTAGTGATACACATATTCATAATATTGATGCCAAAAGATGCAAAGTTAATAATGATAGTGTAACTTACTTGTGGCACTGTCATTTGGGTCATATCAGTGTAAAGTGCATGAAGAAACTCCATAAAGATGGATTTTCGGAATCACTTGGTTATGAATATTTTGATGCTTGCGAACCATGCCTTTTCGGCAAGATGACTAAAACTCCGTTCTCCAGAACAATGGAACGAGCTACTGACTTGTTGGAAATAATACATACTGATGTATGCAGACCAATGAGTATTAAGGCTCGTGGCGGGTATCGTTAATTTCTGACCTTCACATATGATTTGAGCATGAAACATAAGTCTAAAATAGTTGAAAGGTTCAAAGAATTTCAGAGTGAAGTGGAAAATTATCATAACAAGAAAATAAAGTTTCTGCGATCTAATCGTGGAAATGAATATTTGTGTTACGATTTTGGCCTTCAATTAAAATAATGTGGAATAGTTTTACAAACTCATGCCACCTAGAACACCACAGCGTAACGGTGTGTCCGAACGTCATAACCGCACTTTATTTGATATGGTGCGATCAATGATGTCTCTTACCGATTTACCAATATCGTTTTGAGGTTATGCATTAGAGATAGCTGCATTCACGTTAAATAGGGCACCATCTAAATCCATTGAGACGACACCGTATGAACTATGGTTTAGCAATAAACCTAAGATGTCATTTCCTAAAGTTTGGAGTTGTGATGCTTATGTGAAAAAGTTTCAACCTGATAAGCTCGAACCCAAATCGGAGAAATGTGTCTTCATAGGATACCCAAAGGAAACTGTAAGTACACCTTCTATCACAGATCTGAAGGCAAGACATTCGTTGCCAAGAATGGATCCTTTCTAGAGAAGACGTTTCTCTCGAAAGAAGTGAGTGGGAGAAAAGTAGAACTTGATGAGGTAATAGTACCTTCTCCTGAATTAGAAAATAGTTCATCACTGAAATCAGTTCCAATGATTCCTACACCAATTAGTGAGGAAGCTAATGATGATGATCATGAAACTTCAGATCAAGTTACTACAGAACCTCATAGGTCTTCTAGAGTATGGTCCGCACCAGAGTGGTATGGTAATCCTGTTCTGAAAGTCATGTTACTAGACCATGATAAACCTACGAACTATGAGGAAGCGATGATGAGCCCAGATTCCGCGAAATGGCTGGAGGCCATGAAATCTAAGAAAGGATCCATGTATGAGAACAAAGTGTGGACTTTGGTGGACTTCTCGATGATTGGCAAGCCATAAAAAATAAATGGATCTTCAAGAGGAAGACGGACGTTGATAGTAGTGTTACTATCTACAAAGCTCGACTTGTCGCAAAAAGGTTTTCGACAAGTTCAAGGTATTGACTACTGATACGTCTCCAATGTATATATATTTTTTGATTGCTCCATGCTACTTTATCTACTGTTTTGGACTATATTGGGCTTTATTTTCCACTTTTATATTATTTTTGGGACTAACCTATTAACCGAAGGCCCAGCCCAGAATTGCTGTTTTTTTGCCTATTTTAGTGCTTCGAAGAAACGGAATATCAAACGGAGTCCAAACGGAATGAAACCTTCGGGAACGTGATTTTCTCACCGAACGTGATCCAGGAGACTTGGGCCCTACTACAAGAAGTGCCAGAGGCGGTCACGAGGGTGGAGGGCGCGCCCCCCCTTGGCGCGCCCCCTACCTCGTGGGCCCCCTGTTGCTCCACCGACGTACTCCTTCCTCCTATATATACCTACGTACCCCCGACATATCAGAAAGGGAGCCAAAAACCTAATTCCACCGCCGCAACCTTTTGTATCCACGAGATCCCATCTTGGGGCCTGTTCCGGAGCTCCACCGGAGGGGGCATCCACCACAGAGGGCTTCTACATCAACACCATAGCCCCTCCAATGAAGTGTGAGTAGTTTACTTCAGACCTTCGGGTCCATAACTAGTAGCTAGATGGCTTCTTCTCTCTTTTTGGATCTCAATACAATGTTCTCCCCCTCTCTTGTGGAGATCTATTCGATGTAATCTTCTTTTTGCGGTGTGTTTGTTGAGACCGATGAATTGTGAGTTTATGATCCAGTATTATCTATGGAAAGTATTTGAATCTTCTCTGAATTCTTTTATGTATGATTGAGTTATCTTTGCAAGTCTCTTCGAGTTATCCTTTTTGGTTTGGCCAACTAGATTGGTAGTTCTTGCAATGGGAGAAGTGCTTAGCTTTGGGTTCAATCTTGCGGTGTCCTTACCCAGTGACAGAAAGGGTTGCAAGGCACGTATTGTATTGTTGCCATCGAGGATAACAAGATGGGTTTTTTATCATATTGCATGAATTTATCCCTCTATATCATGTCATCTTGCTTAAGGCGTTACTCTGTTTTTAACTTAATACTCTATATGCATGCTAGATAGCGGTCGATGAGTGGAGTAATAGTAGTAGATGCAGAATCGTTTTGATCTACTTGTCTCGGACATGATGCCTATAATCATGATCATTACCTAGATATGCTCATAACTATGCTCAATTCTGTCAATTGCTCAACAGTAATTTGTTCACCCACCGTAGAATATCTATGCTCTTGAGAGAAGCCACTAGTGAAACCTATGGCCCCTGGGTCTATACTCATCATATCAATCTCTGTCGCTTTATTTACTTGCTTTGTTTTTACTTTGCCTTTTACTTTTCACTTTGCATCTATCTACCAAAAATACCAAAAATACCAAAAATATTATTTATCATCTCTATCAGATCTCACTCTCGTAAGTGACCGTGAAGGGATTGACAACCCCTAATCGCGTTGGTTGCGAGTAGATATCGTTTTGTATAGGTACAGGGGACTTGTGCGTGGTCTCCTACTGGATTGATACCTTGGTTCTCAAAAACTAAGGGAAATACTTACGCTACTTTGCTGCATCATCCTCTCCTCTTTGGGGAAATCCAACGCAGTGCTCAAGAGGTAGCAAGAAGAATTTCTGGCGTCGTTGCCGGGGAGGCTCACGCAAGCAAGTCAACAATACCAAGTACCCATCACAATCCCTATCTCTCACATTACATTATTTGCCTCTCGTTTTCCTCTCCCCCACTTCACCCGTGTCGTTTTATTCGCCCTCTCTTTCCCAATCTCCTCCTCTTCTTCCTGTTCGCCTTCTTCCCGTATGTATCTTTGTTTGTGTTTCCTTGTGCCTTCTATATGCTTGAATCTTTGCTTGCCAAAAATCTATTGATATGGATCCACTTAAAGTGTTCTACTTGGATCATCTTCGATCCTTATGCGCTCGCGCTGAAACCCCAACTAGCCTAGTTGATGGGAAATCTTTAGATGAGCATGCTCATTTTGTGCGTCATCGTTTATCTGAAAAAGGGAGACTCTTATGGTATCATATAAATAGTTTGCTATGCTATGCTTGGAATCTTTGTGAAATGTGTGATTTTACTTGTTGCTCTAAGAACCCTAAAAACACATTCCCTACCTATGCGAGTTCAATGATAATGAAATCTTATCTTCTTATGCAAAGGGTGTTTATAGTTACTATGATATCGAACAAATTGAAGAATTTGTTGTTTTTAAGGGTTCTCATGAAGTTGCTTCTTTGATTGAAAAGTATGATTTTACTCTCAACAAATCTGAAAATTCCGTCATACTTAAATATTGCAATGAAAATCTTGCTCATAATGTCTATGTCCAAGAATTTATTGAAAGAATGACCGTTGCTTTGGAAGAAAATAATGATATGCATGAATCTATAGATAATGATGATTCTGATGATTTGATTGAAATATCCCTTGTTGAACATGATGCTTGCTATTCTTGTGGCCATGAAGACAATATTTATGAAGACGAATTTGCTATAGTTCCTTATGTTAAAAATGAGATCGTTGCTATTGCACCCATGCTTGATAGCTCCCTCAACGAAAAGCATGATTTAAATGATTTTACTATAAATTCTCTTGATGTCAATTGTGCTAATAATATGCAAAACCCTAAGCTTGGGGATGCTAGTTTTGCTATGTCTACTACTTGTTGCAATGATCATGATCCGATTCTTCTTATGATCTTGAAAATATATTTAATCCCCATGATGAATATGAGATTGATAATATTGTTTGCAATAATATTGAAAGTGGGTTTGGAAGAGTGTCAACTCTAGATCCCACATATTTGGCAAATATTCAATCTTATGAAATTTTTGATAAAAGTGGGTTTGGAGAGGTCATGACTTTAGTTAATGTTAATCCCACTATTTCGGAAGAGTGTCAACTTTTCATGCGTGTGGATCGTGTTGAAAATATTTTATGTGATAGCTATTTTGTTGAATTTGCTTACGATCCCACATGTAATTATTATGAGATAGGAAAATATGGTGGTAGAAATTTTCATGATAATAAATTACCTCTCGTTATGTTGAGATTGCTATTGTTTCTTTCCGCCTCCTTGCATATGCTAGTTTTTGCTTGCCTTGATAATCTGTTTGCCTATAAGATGCCTATGCATAGGAAGTATGTTAGACTTAGATGTGTCTATCACGTGTTTTATGATGCTCTCTTTGTGCTTCAATTCTTGTCTTTCTTGTGAGCATCATTGAAATATCAATGCCTAGCTAGGGGCGTTAAACGATAGCGCTTGTTGGGAGACAACCCAATTTTATTTTGTGTTTTTTGTTTTTTCTTCTGTTTAGGAATAAATAATCCATCTAGACTCTGGTTAGATGTGGTTTTATGTTTTAATTAATGTTTGTGCCAAGTAGAACCTATAGGATAACCTACGATGATAGTTGATTTGATTCTGCTGAAAAACAGAAACTTTGCACGCACGAATATAATTTTGTTAAATCACAGGAACGTGCTTTTGCGTTGATTCTTTTTGATGCTGTTCAATAAACAAAGTTTCCAGAACTTCCTATTTTCGTAGAAGTTTTAGAGTTCCAGAAGTTTGCGTTAGTTACAGATTGCTACAGACTGTTCTGTTTTTGATAGATTCTGTTCTGCGTGTGTTGTTTGCTTATTTTGATGAATCTATGGCTAGTAAAATAGTTTATAATCCATAGAGAAGTTGGAATACAGTAGGTTTAACATCAATATAAATAATGAATGAGTTCATTACAGTACCTTGAAGTAGTCTTTTGTTTTCTTTCTCTAACGGAGCTCACGAGATTTCTGTTGAGTTTTGTGTTGTGAAGCTTTCAAGTTTTGGGTGAATTCTTTTGATGGATTATGGAACAAGGAGTGGCAAGAGCCTAAGCTTGGGGATTCCCATGGCACCCCCAAGATAATCCAAGGACACCAAAAAGTCAAAGCTTGGGGATGCCCCGGAAGGCATCCCCTCTTTCGTCCACTTCCATCGGTAATTTACTTGGAGCTATATTTTTATTCACCACATGATATGTGTTTTGCTTGGAGTGTCTTGTATTATTTGTGTATTTGCTTGTTAGTATACCACAATCATCCTTGCTGTACACACCTTTTGAGAGAGCCATACATGAATTGGAATTTGTTAGAATACTCTATGTGCTTCACTTATATCTTTTGAGCTTGATAATTTTTGCTCTAGTGCTTCACTTATATCTTTTAGAGCACGGTGGTGGATTTGTTTTAAAGAAACTATTGATCTCTCATGCTTCACTTAGATTATTTTGGAGAGTCGTTAATAGCATGGTAATTTGCTTAATGTTAATATACTTGGTATTCAAGATATGTGAAACTTTCTTTTGAGTGAATTGAATACTAAGATAAATTTGATGCTTGATAATTGTTTTGAGATATGGAGGTGATAATATCAAAGTCGTGCTAGTTGGGTGATTATGAATTTGAGAAATGCTTGTGTTGAAGTTTGCAAGTCCCGTAGCATGCACGTATGGTTAAAGTTGTGTAACAAATTTGAAACATGAAGTGTACCTGGCTTGTGCATCCTTATGAGTGACGGTCGGGGACGAGCGATGGTCTTTTCCTACCAATCTATCCCCCTAGGAGCATGCGCGTAGTACTTGATTTTTGATGACTTCTAAATCTTTGCAATAAGTATATGAGTTCTTTCGACTAATGCTGAGTCCAGGGATTATACGCACTCTCACCTTTCCGCCTTTGCTAGCCTCTTCGGTACCGTGCATTGCCCTTTCTCACCTTGAGAGTTGGTGCAAACTTCGCCGGTGCATCCAAACCCCGTGATATGATACGCTCTATCACACATAAACCTCCTTATATCTTCCTCAAAACAGCCACCATACCTACCTATTATGGCATTTCCATAGCCATTCCGAGATATATTGCCATGCAACTTCCACCATCATCATCATGACATACATTACTTTTGTCATATTGCCATTGCATGATCATGTAGTTGACATCGTATTTGTGGCAAGGCCACCATGCATTATTTTTCATACATGTCACTCTTGATTCATTGCACCATCCTGGTACACCGCCGGAGGCATTCATATAGAGTCATATCTTGTTCTAAGTTCCGAGTTGTAATCCTTATGTTGTAATCAATAGAAGTGTGATGATCATCATTATTAGAGCATTGCCCAAAAAAAGAAGAAAGGCCAAAAGAAAAAAAGGAAAGGCCCAAAAAAAAGAAAAAAAAGAAAAAAGAAAAAAGGCAATGCTACTATCTCTTTTCCACACTTGTGCTTCAAAGTAGCACCTTGTTCTTCATGTAGTGAGTCTCATATATTGTGCTTCAAAGTAGCACCTTGTTCTTCATGTAGTGAGTCTCATAAGTTGTCTTTTTATACTAGTGGGAATCTTTCATTATAGAACTTGGCTTGTATATTCCTACAATGGGCTTCCTCAAATGCCCTAGGTCTTCATGGGCAAGTGAGTTGGATGCACACCCACTAGTTTTCTTTTGTTGAGCATCCATAGCTCTAGTGCATCCGTTGCATGGCAATCCCTACTCCTCATGTTGACATGAATTGACGGGCATCTCCATAGCCCATTGATTATCCTCGTCAATGTGAGACTTTCTCCTTTTTTGTCTTCTCCACACAATCCCCATCATCATATTCTATTCCACCCATAGTGCTATATCCATGGCTCACGCTCATGTATTGCGTGAAGGTTGAAAAAGTTTGAGATTATTTAAGTATGAAATAATTGCTTGGCTTGTCATCGGGGGTATAGAAGTTGGGAACATCTTTGTGTGATGAAAATGAAGCATAGCCTAACTATATGATTTTGTAGGGATGAACTTTCTTTTGCCATGTTATTTTGAGAAGACATGATTGCTTTGATTAGTATGCTTGAAGTATTATTATTTTTTGTGTCAATATGAACTTTTGTCTTGAATCTTTTGGATCTGAATATTCATATCACAATTAAGAATATTTACATTGAAATTATGCCAAAGTATCACTCCGCATCAAAAATTCTTTTTTTATAATTTACCTACTTGAGGACGAGCGGGAATTAAGCTTGGGGATGCCTGATACGTCTCCAACGTATCTATAATTTTTGATTGCTCCATGCTACTTTATCTACTGTTTTGGACTATATTGGGCTTTATTTTCGACTTTTATATTATTTTTGGGACTAACCTATTAACTGAAGGCCCAACCCAGAATTGTTGTTTTTTTGCCTATTTCAGTGTTTCGAAGAAACGGAATATCAAACGGAGTCCAAACGGAATGAAACCTTCGGGAACGTGATTTTCTCACCGAACATGATCCAGGAGACTTGGAACCTACTCCAAGGAGTGCCAGAGGCAGTCACGAGGGTGGAGGGCGCCCCCTGGGCGCACTACCTACCTCGTGGGCCGCCTGTTGCTCCACCGACGTTCTCCTTCCTCCTATATATACCTACGTACCCCCGACAGATCAGAAAGGGAGCCAAAAACCTAATTCCACCGTCGCAACCTTCTGTATCCACGAGATCCCATCTTGGGGCCTGTTCCGGAGCTCCTCCGGAGGGGGCATCCACCATGGAGGGCTTCTACATCAACACCATAGCCCCTCCGATGAAGTGTGAGTAGTTTACTTCAGACCTTCGGGTCCATAGCTAGTAGCTAGATGGCTTCTTCTCTCTTTTTGGATCTCAATACAATGTTCTCCCCCTCTCTTGTGGAGATCTATTTGATGTAATCTTCTTTTTGCAGTGTGATTGTTGAGACCGATGAATTGTGGGTTTATGATCTGGTATTATCTATGGAAAATATTTGAATCTTCTCTGAATTCTTTTATGTATGATTGAGTTATCTTTGCAAGTCTCTTCGAATTATCCTTTTTGGTTTGGCCAACTAGATTGGTCGTTCTTGCAATGGGAGAAGTGCTTAGCTTGGGTTTCAATCTTGCGGTGTCCTTACCCAGTGACAGAAAGGGTTGCAAGGCACGTATTGTATTGTTGCCATCGGGGATAACAAGATGGGTTTTTTATCACATTGCATGAATTTATCCCTCTACATCATGTCATCTTGCTTAAGGCGTTACTCTGTTGTTAACTTAATACTCTAGATGCATGCTGGATAGCAGTCGATGAGTGGATTAATAGTAGTAGATGTAGAATCGTTTCGATCTACTTGTCTCGGACGTGATGCCTATATACATGATCATTACCTAGATATGCTCATAACTATGGTCAATTCTGTCAATTGCTCAACAGTAATTTGTTCACCCACCGTAGAATATCTATGCTCTTGAGAGAAGCCACTAGTGAAACCTATGGCCCCGGGTCTATACTCATCATATCGATCTCTGTCGCTTTATTTACTTGCTTTGTTTTTACTATGCCTTTTACTTTTCACTTTGCATATATCTACCAAAAATACCAAAAATATTATTTATCATCTCTATCAGATATCACTCTCGTAAGTGACCGTGAAGGGATTGACAACCCCTAATCGCGTTGGTTGCGAGTAGCTATCGTTTTGTATAGGTACGAGGGACTTGTGCGTGTTCTCAAAAACTAAGGGAAATACTTACGCTACTTTGCTGCATCATCCTCTCCTCTTCGGGGAAATCCAACGCAGTGCTCAAGAGGTAGCAACTACAATGAGATTTTCTCAACTGTAGCGATGCTTAAATCTGTACGAATCATGTTAGCAATTGCCACATTTTATGAAATCTGGCAAATGGATGTCAAAACTGCATTCCTTAATGGTTTTCTTAAAGAAGAGTTGTATATGATGCAACCAGAAGGTTTTGTCAATCCTAAATGTGCTAACAAAATGTGCAAGCTCCAGCGATCCATCTATGGACTGGTGCAAGCATCTCGGAGTTGGAATATACGCTTTGATATGTTGATCAAAGCATATAGTTTTATACGGACTTGCAGTGAAGCTTGTATTTACAATAAAATGAGTGGGAGCACTACAACCTTTCTGATAAGTATATGTGAGTGACATATTGTTGAGCAGAAATGATGTAGATTTTTTTCGGAAAGCATAAAGAAGTGTTTGAAAGGAGTTCTTTAAAAGAAATACCTCAGTAAAGCTACTTACATATTGAGCATCAAGATTTATTGAGATAGATCAAGACGCTTGATAAGATTTTCAATGAGTACATACCTTGACAAGATTTTGAAGTAGTTCAAAATGGAACAGTCAAAGAAAGAGTTCTTGCATGTGTTGCAAAGGTATGAAATTAAGTAAGACTCAAATCCCGACCACGACAGAAAATAGAAAGAGAATGAAAGTCATTCCCTATGCCTCAGTCATAGGTTCTATAAAAATATGCCATGCTATGGACCAGACCTATTGTTATACTCTCCCTTGGTTTGGCAAGGGAGTACGATAGTGATCTAGGAGTAGATCACTGGACATTGGTCAAAATTATCCTTAGTGGAATAAGGATATGTTTCTCGATTATGGAGGTGACAAGAGGTTCATCATAAAGGGTTAGGTCGATGCAAGATTTGACAGTAATCCAGATGACTCTAAGTCTCAATCTAGATACATATTGAAAGTGGGAGCAATTAGTTAGAGTTAGCTCCATACAGAGCATTGTAGCCATAGAATATTTTTTGCAAAATACATACGACTCTGAATGTGACAGACCCATTGACTAAACTTCTCTCACGAGCAAAACATGATCACACCTTAGTACTTTTTGGGTGTTAATCACATAGCAATGTGAACTAGATTATTGACTCTAGTAAACCCTTTGGGTGTTGATCACATGACGATGTGAACTATGGGTGTTAATCATATACATATATGAATATTGGTGTTAAATCACATGGCGATGTGGACTAGATTATTAACTCTAGTGCAAGTGGGATACTGAAGGAAATATGCCCTAGAGGCAATAATAAAGTTATTATTTATTTCCTTATTTCATGATAAATGTTTATTATTCATGCTAGAATTGTATTAACCGGAAACATAATACATGTGTGAATACATAGACAAACATAATGTCACTAGTATGCCTCTACTTGACTAGCTCGTTAATCAAAGATGGTTAAGTTTCCTAACCATAGACATGAGTTGTCATTTGATTAACGGGATCACATCATTAGGAGAATGATGTGATTGACTTGACCCATTCTATTAGCTTAGCACTTGATCGTTTAGTATGTTGCTATTGCTTTCTTCATGACTTATACATGTTCCTATAAGTATGAGATTATGCAACTCCCATTTACCAAAGGAACACTGTGTGTGCTACCAAACGTTACAGCGTAACTGGGTGATTATGAAGGTGCTCTACAGGTGTCTCTGAAGGTACTTGTTGGGTTGGCGTATTTCGAGATAAGGATTTGTCACTTCGATTATCGGAGAGGTATCTCTAGGCCCACTTGGTAATGCACATCACTATAAGCCTTGCAAGCGTTGTAACTAATGAGTTAGTTGCAGGATGATGTATTACGGAACGAGTAAAGAGACTTGCCGGTAACGAGATTGAACTAGGTATTGAGATACCGACGATCGAATCTCGGGCAAGTAACATACCAATGACAAAGGGAACAACATATGTTGTTATGCGGTTTGACCGATAAAGATCTTCGTAGAATATGTGGGAGCCAATATGAGCATCCAGGTTCCGCTATTGGTTATTGACCGGAGACGTGTCTCGGTCATGTCTACATAGTTCTCAAACCCGTAGGGTCCGCACGCTTAAAGTTCGATGACAGTTATATTATGAGTTTATGTGTTTTGATGTACCGAACGTATTTAGGAGTCTTGGATGAGATCGGGGACATGACAAGGAGTCTCGAAATGGTCGAGACGTAAAGATCGATATATTGGACGACTATATTTGGACAGCGGAAAGGTTCCGAGTGATTCGGGTATTTATTAGAGTGCCAGGGGGTTATTGGAAACCCCGGGGGGACTATTGGGCCTACATGGGCCATACGGAAGAGGGAAGGCAGCCCACAAGGGCAAGCTGTGCCCCCTCCATATAGGGGATCCGAATTGGACTAGGGAGCCCCCCCTTTCCTTCTCCTTTCCCTCTCCTTCCTTCCCCCTTCCTTTTCCTAGTTGGACTAGGAAAGAGGGGAGTCCTACTCCTACTAGGAGGAGGACTTCTCCCCTCCTTGGTGCGCTCCAAGGCTGGCCAGCCTCCCCCTTGCTCCTTTATATACGGGGACAGGGGGGCACCTCTAGACACAACAATTGATCCCTTGGATCTCTTAGCCGTGTGCGCTGCCCCCTCCACGATAATCCACCTCGATAATATCATAGCGGTGCTAAAGCGAAGCCCTGCGTCGGTAGAACATCATCATCATCACCACGCCGTCGTGCTGACGGAACTCTCCCTCAAAGCTCGGCTGGATCGGAGTTCGAGGGACGTCATCGAGCTGAACATGTGCTGAACTCGGAGGTGCCGTGCGTCTGGTACTTGATCAGTCGGATCGTGAAGACGTACGACTACATCAACCGCATTGTGCTAACGCTTCCGCTTTTGGTCTACGAGGGTACGTGGACACACTCTCCCCTCTTGGTGCTATGCATCACCATGATCTTGCGTGTGCATAGGATTTTTTTTGAAATTACTACGTTCCCCAACAATCACACAAGGTATTCCTCTAGTATCCAGGAGTTGCATAATCTCATAATCGAAGGAATATGTATTTGACATTAAGAAAGCAATAGCAATAAACTGAACGATCATATGCTAAGCTAACAGATGGGTATTTGATGTCTACTCCCTCCGTCCCGAAAAACATGTCGCGAGGGCGATTTTGCAAAAAAAACCTCTAATTTCTCCCGACCAAACCCGCGCTCCCTCGCCGTCCTCCTCCGACAGAAGCCGCATCTGCGCTGCTCCCCACCGCCGCAGCTGCGCTGCTCCCGGCCGCTACAGCTGCCCTGCTCCCCGCGAACGCAGCTCCCTGCTCCCCCGCTTCGTCGCCGCAGCTGCCTCCTGCTCCGCCGCCGCACCTGCCCCTCGCCTGCCTCCCCAAGCTCCCCCTTCCTCATAAAAATCTTCGATTTCCCCGGCTACCGCCGCGCTCTGCTCCGGCTGCGTAGGAACCAGCGTTAGTGAGCCCGGAGGCGTTGGATCCTGACCATCACCAACAATCTAAAGGTCGATGAGGCCGACGAGCCCCATGGCGACAGGAGATGCAACAAGGTAAACGCCGATGAGCCTAACGACGACAGCAACCTAAAGCTTGTGGATTTGCGAGTGTTGAAGACGGCGACGACAACTCCACTAGGAATACGACCGCGGCGGCTTCTTCTTTGTTGTTTCTCTGGTGGAAGACCCGCGCCTGCGACACCGCGGCAGCAGCGGCGGCTGTCCAGTGGGTCGTCCCTGCTCACTTGGCAGCAGCGGCGGCGGCTACAAATCTTCTCCAGCCTGGGTCATCTCCGTCACCAACGCCTACAGCCTGGGTATGACCCTCTCTTCTCTACTCATCTACTGAATGTACTGAACGTGCATAGTCTCTGAACTGAATTTTACTGAATGTGTGTATTCTCTGTCTACTGAATTTTAGTAAATGTACTCCTGTAAACTGAATGTACTCTTGTAAAGTGTGCTGTCAACTTGTGAATTTTAGTGGATGTGATTAAAAGTTACTCCACGATGATCCTCCTTGCATGTTGAGCAAGTTACTGGCTTGAGAAACATGGTGGAGGCCATCATTGTTTACTGGCTTCAGAAACATGCCGAGCAAGTTACCGGCTTTAGAAACATGCTGAGCAAGTTACTTGCTTCAGAAACAATGATCCTCTTTTTGAAGTGGAGGCCATCGTTGTTTACCATGTTCTGGGTGTTGGTGGCCTCGCTTCTTCTTACGACATTTATTTTTTGCCAATTAACTGAGAAAAGGTTTTGATTGCAACGGTATCCATAGTCCATCACTTCTCATGTTGGGCTCCTCTCATTCTTTCCCCCAATTCAGTATTGTTGTGTAGAAATTGATTCAAATTCTTTACATAGCCATTGATCAAGATCCACTAGTAAAATAAGATCCCCCCTTCTATTTGTGTTGCAAATATAACATGTGCGATATGTTTAAATCTGTCCATTTTCTGGTTGTAAACATTAGCTTACAAGAGCCTCTAGATTACTAGTAGTAGTCCTACTATTAGTAGGAGTACACAGTTCTGCTAGTTGAAAAGAGCCTCTAGATTATCAACACTTTTGCACTAGTTCTGTTAGTTTAGAGTTTGGGGTATTTTGCACAGTTACAATCTTGCATGCATATGAACAGTAGTACTCCATCATTTTTGGAGTATTATGAACAATTCAACAATTGGGGTCTAATCTAGAGCCACATGAGAGCTGGCTGGGTTAGTTATTTTTCTGACCAATCAACTATGCATGGAAATCTGCTAGATAACCCCCAGTCCACAGCAAAGGAGGAATAAAGTGAAACATGAGGCTGATCAACTAGATAACCCCAAGTGCCATTTGACAGTAAACTAAAGTTCAGTCAGAGTATGCAATAAACTTGCTGGAGTACAAATTTATGCATTACTCCATATTTTCCGAAGTACTGTCATTTTACTCAAAATTTACTCAAATAACTAAAATTAATCCAAAACAAAAATGGACTGTTATTGGACTAATTTGTTCTCGGTTGCTTTTCATACTACAGTTTTTATAACATAACAACAGTGCTTTTTATTAACAGTAAGTTCATCATGTCAACTGACAGCAAGTTCATCATCTTAAGACTTGCTCAAATCAACTCAACTGGTTCTACAAATTTGCTATCCTATCTACAGTACCTAGCTATTGTCAGAACATAACACTGTATATCTATAGCTTCATTTTAGAAATTTAATTAGTGCATTTCTAAAATGGCCAACATTATAGCACAAATAATTAAGTAAGTTAGCACAAATTGCAAAGTAAGTTAGCACAAATATTCAGTTTTAATCCAAATTATTCAAATTAATCCAAATATTTTAAATTAATTCAAATAACTAAAATTAATCCAAATCAATTCAAATTCCAAATAACCCAAATTCCAATAAATTCCAACAAGGAGTTTATATACAAGGATTAGACAAGGCATACACAAGGGCATGACATAAGGTCCTCTTTGTCCCCTCTTGACACAAGATTACACATGACATAAGGGCATCTTTGTCCCCTCTTGACACAAGATTACACAAGACATACACAAGGAGCACCTGACTACATGACATAAGGGCCTCTTTGCCCCCTCTTGACTACATTCTTTTCCTTTCTCTGGCCACTTCTTCCCTTCCCTTCCCTTTACTTTTCTTTCTTCTCCCTTCTTTAGCCAATTCTTTCCTATCATTTTCTTTTCCTATTGCAATTTCCATTTCTTCTATAATGGCCCTAGTATCAACAAGTACCCGACTGTCGCAATATACACTGATGATTTCCCCGCCAGCATTCTGAATGCGATCCTTGTGCAAGTGGGGCAACTTATATTGATTTCCTCCTTTGTCTTTCATAACTTCAAACATAACTGCTTCTAATGTGATAAAGCTTCTGTGCAACTTGTCGGGATCGTAGTTCTCGAATTCCTCTTCCACACCCTGTACCAGTTCCTGGATGTTTGTGGATGACCTGCAGTCGGTTAGAGACTGGAGAGAGGTATGGAAGCAGAGGTCCAAACAATTTAACTCAGGGCTATTTGGGGGCTGTTGTAGCAATCGGATGTCAAGATCAGTTTGTTCCACAGCTTCTCGAAAAGCTACATCATTGGGAAGGACATGGGGCTTTGCATTATCCTGTTGGAGGAATATTGTTGCTCCCTCGTCATCGTCAGGCCACTTATCCTAAATTGCCGGGATAACCTTATTGATTAGATAATCTCTGCACACAGACCTAGTTACCTTCACTGATGTCAACACTTTTGTTCCCTTTGTTCTGTTATGACTTGTCCGCTTCGCCTCAGTCTCTTCAACGAATGCCCAAATGCCAATCTTCCCATCGAATGTTAGCTCCCCCTCATTGTTATATCGAGGCCTGGCAACAGCTGTTAGGAACATCACCTTCCCAATGCTGTGAGTGTTTGACATGGTGCACTTCAGCTCAGGTTCTCCTGGAAGTACATAGTAACTATTCTTCACTCTCGTCATGTCAAACCACTTCTCATCGATGTGAACCATATTCGTCATTGGTTTAAACATAGCCCGAGAAGTTGAGATTGAATTGTCATCGATCATGGACATACAAAATTTCAATCTCGCAAGCTTGTTCTCTAGCTTGAGGTGAGGCTTCACGGTGCTTGTGATGCGGTTGAGCTCATTCAGCTGGAACCTCTTATGTAGGGTCGATCGGGCCACACCTAGAGACCGTGCCAGAGATCGAATTGTCCTTCTTTTATTTAGTGGGATTGTTGAGGTCCTCTCTAGATCCAGCTCCTTTCTCTTTCGGCCAGACCTTCCTGGCTTCTTGCTTGAGACATCTACTTCTTTGCCATCGGCAATTTGCTTTTTGGCTTCTTCCCAGATTCTTTCAACAGATCGTACACTTATGTCCAACAGGTTTGAGACTAGCAGCTTGTCGTCTGGTTGAACAGACCCATCTCTGAGCTCGATTACCAGCAAGGCAAAGTAAACACCGTGCCTCTCCTTATCTGACAATTCTCTTCTTTTCTCTTGAAGTATCCAATTCATAACTTCATCCTCTTCCTCTTGAGCTTCATTCTCTTGAGCTTCATCTTCTTGAGGCATCCAATTCATAGCTTCATCGTCTTCCTCTTGAGGCATCAAGTTCAAATCCATATCTCCATTCTCTGCCACTTGAGGTTCCTCCTCTCCAGGGACCCAATTCAAATTAATGCCTTCATCGTCTTCCTCTTGAGGCATCAAGTTCAAATCCATATCTCCATTTTCTGCCACTTGAGGTTCCTCCTCTCGAGGGACCCAATTCAAATTAATGTCTTCATCGTCTTCCTCTTGAGGCATCAAGTTCAAATCCATATTTATGTGTTCCTGCCATCAATGACAAAAGATAAGTACACCATGGTACCATAACAAGAATACACACACACAAAGTGGTAGGAGGAGTACTGATGTCAACACTTCTGCTAGATATGGTCATGAGTAGATAGCTACAGTTTTAACACTGCATTTTAACTAAATTTTCAATAATGACAAGATGCCAGTTTTAACTCAATCAACAACATTTTAACTGAATTAAAAGAATTATTGGACTTTAAATGACAGGACTGACAGAGTTCCTAGGACCTCTATATATGAGCATGGGAGCTTAGATAAGAAATTGATTGAGTGCAAAACAGAGTGTTGTAAATCACTCCTGATTTGATGTGATGTGATGTAGCATAGCATAGCAGTAGAGTAGAGTAGAGAAGCATCTAAGGCAATAGTCCTGCTAATTGCTGTCAAGATAGCATGACTAGTTGCTCTTGGTGCATTTACTGATATCTTCTGAACATTTGGTACCCCTGAACATATGAGCATTATGCATTTTTAGTACCCCTGAAAATATGTAGTGTCAAAGTATGTAGTGCTATTTTGATCAAGTTACAGAACAAATAATTCTGTTCTCATTATGAACTGAAACTTGTGCATTCTATCTATTTCTTCAGAAATTAATTCACTCCCTTTCTCTGTGTGATGAAAATTTGATCAAAGACTGTTAACTGAAACTGTTGACTGTTAACTGTAATTCACTGTAATTCAAAAACTGTTGACTGTTAACTTTAAAAATTTGATCAAAAACTGTTGACTGTTAACTTTAAAAGTTCACTGTAATTCAAATGAAACTGTTGACTGTTAACTGAATCAGTGTTAACTGAATTGCTGCTGCCATACTCCTCTGTTTAGTGTTACTAAATCAGTGTTAACACTAAATAAGTGACACTATTTAGTGAATTACTCCCATTGTTCATTTAGTGATTCAGTACTAATGACAGATAAATGAGGAAGAAGCAAGCATGTTCTGCTCTTCTACTGTTGGAGTAACTAGTAGACCAACAAAACTGAAACTAAGTTGTGGTCCATGTACATTTTCAGTCAGATTTGTATCCACTGGGCACCATAAGCAGAAGTATTTTTCTGCTCCATCACACACAGTTTTACATCACCATCATAAGCAGAATTATTTTTCTCCAATTGAAGTTTTACATCACCATCACACATTTTTACTGTACCTTCTTCAGGGTGCAGAGTAGAGCAACAGCAGCACGGGCAGGGTCAAGGAGCAGCAGCACAGGCAGCTCAGTGGAGCAGCAGCAGCACGGGCAGGGTCAGTGGAGCAGCAGCAGTACGGGCAGGGTCAGCGGAGCAGCAGCAGCACGGGCAGAAACCACCGGCGACAGGGGAGAAGCAGCCGCATGGGTGCGTGGGCAGGGGAGAAGGAGAAGCACGGGTGCGCGGGCGTGGGAGATCGACGAGGTCGCGCTGGAGATTGAGGATCACGTGCGCGTGCTCCTGGTCCACCGGATCGTGGAGGCAGCCTCCAGCGACGCCGGTAGGAGATCACGGCAGCGCACGCGCCGGAGCTCGAGGAGGACGCGCGGGAGCACGAGGAGGACGTGCGCGGGCTTGAGGAGGATGCGGGCGAGCTCGAGGAGGAACGCGCACGGCCTCGAGGAAGACGTAGTGGGAGATTCCGGCGATGCCCGCGGGTAATCGCAGCGGGAGGGTACCGCGGCGGCGCAGATCTGGGTTGCAGCGGTGGAGGAGGTAACTGCCGATGGCGGCGAGAGCATGTACTTGGCGACGGCGGAGGAGCTCAGCTGGGCTCGCCAGCCCTTGGCGAATCACGCAGCTGGGCGGCGCCGGCCCCTGGCGACGTGCAAGCGACGGACGGAGGAAGAAGACGGGGTGGAGGGACTTGTTTGAAACGCTTTTCAAACCACGAGGTTTTTTTTTGCAAAATTACCAGTTAACTACGCCCACGACATGTTTTTCGGGACGGAGGGAGTACTACGCAACCTTCTTCTTGTAGACTCGTGCTGGGCCTCCAAGCGCAGAGTTTTGTAGGACAGTAGCAAATTTCCCTCAAGTGGATGACCTAAGGTTTATCAATCCATGGGAGGCGTAGGATGAAGATGGTCTCTCTCAAACAACCCTGCAACCAAATAACAAAGAGTCTCTTGTGTCCCCACCACACCCAATACAATGGTAAATTGTATAGGTGCACTAGTTCGGCGAAGAGATGGTGATACAAGTGCAATATGGATGGTAGATATAGGTTTTTGTAATCTGAAAATATAAAAACAGTGAGGTAGCAAGTAACAAAAGTGAACGAAAATGGTATTGCAATACTTCAAAACAAGGCCTAGGGTTCATACTTTCATTAGTGCAAGTTCTCTCAACAATGATAACATAATTAGATCATATGGCAATCCCTCAACATGCAACAAAGACTCAGTCCAAAGTCACTAGTAGCGGAAAACAAACAAAGAGATTATTGTAGGGTATGAAATCACCTCAAAGTTATTCTTTCTGATCAATCTATTGGGCTATTCCTATAAGTGTCACAAATAGCCCTAGAGTTTGTAAAAAAATAACACCTTAAGACGCACATCAACCAAAACCCTAATGTCACCTAGATACTCCAATGTCACCACAAGTATCCGCGGGTTTGATTATACGATATGCATCACACAATCTTAGATTCATCTATTCAAACCAACACAAAGAACTTCAAAGAGTGCCCCAACGTTTCTACCGAAGAGTCAAGATGAAAACGTGTGCCAACCCCTATGCATAAGTTCTCAAGGTCACAGAACCCGCAAGTTGATCACCAAGACATACATCAAGTGGATCATGTGAATATCCCATTGTCACCACAGATAAGCACATGCAAGACATACATCAAGTGTTCTCAAATCCTTAAAGACTCAATCCGATAAGATAACTTCAAAGGGAAAACTCAATCCATTACAAGAAGGTAGAGGGGGAGAAACATCATAAGATCCAACTATAATAGCAAAGCTCACGGTACATCAAGATCGTGCCAAATCAAGAACACGAGAGAGAGAGAGAGAGAGAGAGAGAGAGAGAGATCAAACACATAGCTACTTGTGATGATTCCCCACTCCGGCAGGGTGCCGGAACAGGGTCCCGATTGGGTTTTGGGTGGCTACAGAGGCTTGCGGCGGCGTAACTCCTGATCTAGGTTTCGTTTTGGGGGTTTCTGTATTTATAGGAATTTTTGACGTCGTTTTCACGTCAGGGGGTCCATGAGTCAACCACATGGACGGACAACGCGCCCAGGGGGTAGGGTGCGCCCTCCACCCTTGTGGAGGCCCCGTGTCTCCTCTGGCCCAACTCTTTTGCTTTCGGGGCTTCTTCTGGCCCATAAAAAATCACCGTAAATTTTCAGCTTATTTGGACTCCGTTTGATATTCCTTTTCTACGGAACTCAAAAACAAGGAAAAAGCAGAAATTGACACTGGGCTCTAGGTTAATAGGTTAGTCCCAAAAATCATATAAAATAGCATATAAATGAATATAAAACATCCAAGATAGATAATATAATAGCATGGAACAATAAAAAATTATAGATACGTTGGAGACGTATCAAGCATCCCCAAGCTTAATTCCTGCCCGTCCTCGAGTAGGTAAATGATAAAAACAAATTTTTTGATGTGGAATGCTATCAAGTGCACAAGTTTGATCAATGATAATTTCAATCACTTTTTCTAGCATCATTGTATATCATAACAGTAGCTCATCTCATAAAACTTCTCATGATCAAGTAACAAGCTATGCACATGTTAAGGCATAGATCATAAACTTTCTTGAAAACTAACAAACTAGGTTCTCAGTCATCAAACAATTGCAATTCATCTTATTTTCAAGAAGGGTCCATGTAAGAGCTTTGATTTAGCAAATCCCACATACTCAACTATCATATAGTCTTCCATGATTGCTACCACTCAAAGCATATTTTTAGAACAAATAGCATCCATTGAACACAGAGAAAGATAGGGGCTTAATGTTTTGCCTCCCAACTTACTTATCATATAGATAATTGTCAACAATAATAATATCAAATATATTTGAATGGCCATATATGCTTAGATCTTTCCCCATCACATGGTGCTTACCAACTAAACAATAGGTTGGAATGAGAAGAAATACTGCTGACTCTTGCATAAAAGTAAAAGATAGGCCCTTCGTAGAGGGAAGCAGAGATTTGAAGAGGTGCCAGAGCTCGAAGCTTTTAAAACAGAGATGAAAATAATTTTGAGAGGTATGCTTTCATTGTGAACATAACAACCAAGAGTTCCCAATATCTTCCATACTAGATACATTATAGGCGATTCCCAAACAGAAAGGTAAAGGTTTTACTCCCCCTCCACCAACAATCACATTCCACGGCT
Source organism: Triticum dicoccoides (assembly GCF_002162155.2). Taxonomy (NCBI): domain Eukaryota; kingdom Viridiplantae; phylum Streptophyta; class Magnoliopsida; order Poales; family Poaceae; genus Triticum; species Triticum dicoccoides. The sequence continues at coordinate 485,581,164 of NC_041381.1, read as the reverse complement.
GGTCCGAAACAACGGGTACCGTCCAACTATCAACAATCCTGGGGGAGCTTTGTTTAATTTATTTGCGATTTTGTTTTTGATCTTTTGATCATAGGACTGGACATCCTAATTACCAGCCATTTTCTCGTGAATGATGAGCAGAGTCCACTCATCGTGAGAATAACCCACCTAGCATGGAAGATACTGACAACCCCTAGTCGCCACATGAGCGATTCAGGCATACAAAATAGATTATTATTTGAAGGTTTAGAGTTTGGCACATGCAAATTTACTTGGAACGGCACATAAATACCGCATATAGGTATATATGGTGGACACTCATGGAAGAAACTTGGTTCAAGGATTTTGGATGCACAAGTTGTTGGTGTCAAAACCGGCCGATCTCGGGTAGGGGGTACGGAACTATGCATCTGAGGATCAAAGGTAAGAGGAGACAAAGGGGGCACGATTGAGGGAGTCCTGGATTAGGGGGTGTCCAGATGGCCGGACTATGACCTTTGGCCGGACTCCCGGACTATGAAGATACAAGATTGAAGACTTCGTCCCGTGTCCGGATAGGGACTTTCCTTGGCGTGGAAGGCAAGCTTGGCGATACGATATGAAGATCTCCTCCCATTGTAACCGACTCTGTGTAACCCTAGCCCTCTCCTTTGTCTATATAAACCGAAGAGTTTTAGTCCGTAGGACGAACAACAATCATACCATAGGCTAGCTTCTAGGGTTTAGCCTCTCTGATCTCGTGGTAGATCAACTCTTGTACTACCCATATCATCAATATTAATCAAGCAGGAGTAGGGTTTTACCTCCACCGAGAGGGCCCGAACCTGGGTAAAAACATCGTGTCCCTTGTCTCCTGTTACCATCCGCCTAGACGCACAGTTCGGGACCCCCTACCCGAGATCCGCCGGTTTTGACACCGACATTGGTGCTTTCATTGAGAGTTCCTCTGTGTCGTCACCAACAGGAAGGATGTCGCACCCCGTCTTTTAAGATGACACTGTTGCTAAAGGAGCTTTGGCTGTCGGCCAAACTCTGCGGCTAGGCAGGTTTTTGATGACCGCCTATTTGGCCGCCACGCCGGCGATGACCTCTCGGGTCATCGAAAGCAATCTCCAGATCAGCTCGGAACTCGCCGAGCAGTTAGATCCGATGGAGCTCTCTTCCCTAAATGAGCTCTTGGATCGCATCGCCGCCCTGGGAGTCGCTACAGATTACGACCAAATGGGGCTTAAACCCGATCAGAGAGAGATTGACTCTCCCCAGGTCACCCACCACGTTGAAGTGGTGGAAGAACAATGCGGCGAATCTTCGCCCATCCTAAGGACCAGATGTGTCCGGATTCCCGACCCCTCCAAGACGGATATCCGCGGAGGGGAGGATGTCGCCCAAGCTCTGAACCTAAAGTCAGGCAGTAGGCCTGATTCATTGAATAACGTCCGAGAAAACAAGCTTCCGGATTCGGAAATTTCTTGGCCCCTGAGTCTTTGATCGGGTGAGGTTCCGGATTTAAATCCACCCGCCCACCCAAATATAAGGGATCTATCCCAAATACGGCAAGAGCCGGGGGAAACAGTACACCACTACTGGGACAGATTCCTCCTGGTTATAAACATGATAAAGGACTGTCGTGAGAAGGATGCAATTACATTCTTTTGTAAGAACTGCACGAACATCGGAATCCTCAACGCCATAAGTTGTCGCGAAATTAAACGCTTCGCCGACTTGACATCCATAGTACAAAAGTACTGTGCGACAGAAAGCGTTCGGAAAACCGAAACGAAATTCTGGGACAATCTGGCCCTGAATACAATCCCAGTCCGAAACAAAAGGGCGCATTATCGCCAGGCACCTAAGCCAAACAGCAAAAAACAAAAACCCTCTATAGGGTATGGGACCGTACTGGAGGGATGGCTCAATGGACCCTGTAAAATTCATAGTTCAGGGGAAGTCACACCAACTCACAGCCTCAGAGCATGTTGGATACTCCGGCAGGTGGCCAGAAGTGGCGAGGAGCTTCTAACTCCAGAATCCGCAGAGCACCACCCTAGAATCGCTAGCACGGTGTCAACAGTCTTCGAGACTTTTGCATCAAAAATGCGAGGAAGCGAATGCTCCGCAGCCTTGCCAAAGTCTACCAAGTAGCAACAATAAATCCATGGAGTGACACGGCTATTACTTTTAATGCTAGTGACGAACCTAAATTCTGGCTAACCCGAGCACCAGCTGCACTGGTCCTCAGTCCGATAGTGGACAGTTTCTGGCTTACAAAGGTACTCATGGACGGTGGCAGCGGATTGAACCTCATCTATGAGGAAACACTACAAAAAATGGAAATAGACTGGAGCCGCATTGAGCGAAGCAACACAACCTTTAGAGGAATAATGCCCAGCCTGGAAGCATGCTGCTCAGGGAAAATCACACTGGACGTGGTGTTCGGCACGCCGGATAATTGTAGATCCGAGGAGGTCACATTTCAAGTGGCCCCGTTCAGCAGCGGATACCACGCTCTGTTAGGGCGAGAAGCATTCACAATTTTTCAACCTATACCCCATTACGGGTACATGAAGCTCAAAATGCCCGGACCCAGCGGAATTATCACTCTTGCTAGTGATCCGGAAACGGCGCTCCGCGCCGAAAACAAGACAGCCGCACTGGCCCTCGAGGCATTATCCAAAGCCCTGGCGGCTGAGGAACTAACTGCGTTGCGCTCCACGGTGGACAGGGACGATGTGATACTCGACAAAAGATCCAAGTCCACCTCCTTCAAGCCGGCAGACGAAATAGTCAAGTTCCAAGTCCATCCAACGGACACTACAAAAACGGCCTCCATCGGGGCACAACTAAAACCTGATGTAGACGCCGCACTCAGAGAATTCTTACGAGAAAATTGGGACATGTTCGCCTGGCACCCTTCAGACATGCCAGGAATCCCACGCAGGCTGGCCGAGCACAGCTTGAACATCCTAAAAGGGTTCAAGCCCATTAAGCAGACTCTTCGGCGTTTCTCTGAACCCAAGAGACAAGCCATGGGAGAGGAGCTAGCAAAACTACTGGAAGCCGGATTCATCAGAGATATAAAACATCCGGACTGGCTAGCAAACCTGGTGATGGTACCAAAGAAGGACAAATCCTGGCGCCTATGCATCGATTTCAAAGACCTAAATAAGGCCTGCCCAAAGGATCCCTTCCCCCTCCCCAGAATTGATCAAATCATCGATGCCACTGCAGGACACGATTCATTGTGTTTCCTCGATGCATACTCTGGCTACCACCAAATCAAGATGGCAGAGTCAGACCAAGCCGCAATGGCATTCATCACCCCATACGGCCTATTCTGATTCAACACGATGCCCTTCGGGCTCAAAAACGCCGGCGCAACATATCAGCACATGATTCAGACATGTCTGGCCAACCACATCGGCAAAACAGATGAAGCATACGTAGATGACTTGAGGCTCACGTTCAACAATCTCCGAGCATATGACATTAAGCTCAACCCAAAAAAATGCGTTTTCGGCGTACCAGCCGGAAAGCTCTTGGGCTTTGTCGGTGTCAAAACCGGCGGATCTCGGGTAGGGGGTCCCGAACTGTGCGTCTAGGCGGATGGTAATAGGAGACGAGGGACATGATGTTTTTACCCAGGTTCGGGCCCTCTTGATGGAGGTAAAACCCTACGTCCTGCTTGATTAATATTGATGATGTGGGTTACAAGAGTAGATCTACCACGAGATCAAGGAGGCTAAACCCTAGAAGCTAGCCTATAGTATGATTGTTGTTCGTCCTATGGACTAAAGCCATCCGGTTTATATAGACAGCGGAGAGGGCTAGGGTTACACAGAGTTGGTTACAAAGGTAGGAGATCTACATATCCGTATCGCCAAGCTTGCCTTCCACGCCAAGGAAAGTCCCATCTGGACACGGGACGAAGTCTTCAATCTTGTATCTTCATAGTCTTGGAGTCCGGCCGATGATGGTAGTTCAGCTATCCGGACACCCCCTAATCCGGGACTCCCTCAGTAGCCCCCGAACCAGGCTTCAATAACGACGAATCTGGCGCATATGTTGTCTTCGGCGTTTGCAAGGCGGGTTCTTCTTCATGCTCCATGTGTTTGCCAGATAGTGTCCGGTTGCTTCATAAATGGTGCGCTCCTTGGCTTCCGCGTCCAATAATGGTCTTCTTCCACGCGTCGCACGAACGCGAAAAGCTAGGGTATTTTTATGTTTTACCCCCTAGCTGCGCAAATAAGCTGCCTATAAGAGAGGCAAGGATCCAGATCCAAATCACATCACCCTCCTTCCGCAAGCATTCATCGAGGCGCATCTGACACCAAACCCATTCCAACATGGACAGTCGATGCGGCTCCTCTTCTCGCGCTCCTAGCCCTAAGCCAGGAGATTGGAGGAGATGCTCAGTCCCGCACAGCGAGTTAGTGACGCTCCAAGCAGAGGGATATCTTCCCCCAGCCTTCATGGTTCCGGTTCGAGCCGGACTGGCCACCTACAAAGGTGGGAAGCAGGCGGAGAGCGCCCCCAATCCCTCCAAAGGAGAGCGGGTGTGCTTCGTCTCCTACTTAATAAGGGGACTCGGATTTCCTATACATCCGTTTCTCCGGGGGCTCCTGGAGTTCTACGGACTCCAGCTTCATCACCTTACACCTGCCTCCATTTTGCACATCGCGGGCTTCGTAGCTCTGTGTGAGCTGTTCTTGGGCATTGAGCCCCATTTTGCGCTGTGGAAGAGGCTGTTTTGCCTCGTACCCCGCTCTCACGAGGGGTCGATATATCAAGTGGGCGGACCGAAATATGGCGCATCGTCAGGACCGGATACCTGTCCGGGACCCCGAAGAAGGCGTCCGAAGATTGGCCTTCAGAGTGGTTTTATATGGAGGACGCTCCGCTGCCGGATCCAGTCCGGATCGGCCTTCCGGAGTTCAGCAACGCTCCCCTGAAGAAACGCCTAAGTTGGCGCCCACGGAGCCCTCGACGAGAAGATGATAGTAGCGTCCATTACTTGATGGGCTGGATACGGCTGCTAGCCCATTCCGGATTAACCATGATCGGAGTCATGGCCACATGCATTATGCATGGGGTGCAGCCGCTCCAATATAGGGGCCACCCCATGTGGGACTTCAACGGAGACGACGACGCCACCCATCACGGCCGCAAGGGACCTGGCTCGGCCGACGATCTGGTGAAGATCCTGTCCGGCTTGTACAAGGGGGAGAAGGAGGACTTCCTCCGCACGAATCCTTTGAACGGATTTTCCATGAACAACCCTCGGAGCTGGGTAAGCGGTCGCATGCATATCTGAACCGTGCCTTTAAAGGCAATTGTCTTATTGTATGATTTTGACACAGGAACTGCGTCGGGATGTGGAGGGCATAAAAAGCCCAGCCCCACAACCCGAAGACCCAGAAAGGTCCCTTGATCCGGCCTCCGAAGAGGATCCGGACTTAGCGGTGGAACTGATTGACGGGGTGTACCACCAGCTCAGCATAGATAATGCTTTAGTCGCCATTATGGCTGACTACACCGGTTTGTGTCCGGCTTCCCCGGTGAGTACGACCGAAGTCCTGGCGCCGTTACTTCTTTAATGCTTAGTTCTGACCACCATGCACCAATGGTGTTCGACAGGAAGTGCCTTTACGGCAGGAAGTTGAGCCCACGGCGACCGGCCAACAAGGGTCAGTCCGGCCCAGCAGGCGGAAGAGGAGTGCAACGCGAACTGAAACGTCGCCGCAACGGTATGGAGCACCGCTATTTTTTAAGGGAAGGATTCCTAGGAGGTATATTAATGCTCATAACTTTTCAAGAAAGAGCGCTCGCCGGACAGTGTCCAGAGAGGTTGCCAATCAAGCCTCCGCCAGCCATGCTCCTGTTGGGTTTCGTAGTAATTTCAAAAATTTCCTACGCACACGCAAGATCATGTGATGCATAGCAACGAGGGGAGAGTATTGTCTACGTACCCAACGCAGACCGACTGCGGAAGCGATGACACGACGTAGAGGAAGTAGTCGTACGTCTTCTCGATCCAACCGATCAAGCACCGAAACTACGGCACCTCCGAGTTCGAGCACACGTTCAGCTCGATGACGATCCCCGGACTCCGATCCAGCAAAGTGTTGGGGAAGAGTTTCGTTAGCACGACGGCGTGGTGACGATCTTGATGAACTACAGCAGCAGGGCTTCGCCTAAACTCCGCTACAGTATTATCGAGGAATATGGTGGCAGGGGGCACCGCACACGGCTAAGGAATTGATCACGTGGATCAACTTGTGTCAACTTGTGTGTTTAGAGGTGCCCCTGCCTCCGTATATAAAGGAGGAGATGAGGGGAGGCTGGCCGGCCAAGGGGGGAGGTGCAGGAGAGTCCTACTCCCTCTGGGAGTAGGATTCCCCCTCCAATCCTAGTCCAACTAGGATTCCTCAGAGGGGAAAAGAGGAGGAGGGGGCCGGCCACCTCTCCTAGTCCTAATAGGACTAGGGGAAGGGGGGGCGCGCAGCCCAACTAGGGCAGCCCCTTCTCTTTTCCACTAAGGCCCACTATGGCCCAAATAGCTCCCGGGGGGTTCCGGTAACCCTCCCGGTATTCCGGTAAAATCCCGATTTCACCCGGAACACTTCCGATATCCAAATATAGGCTTCCAATATATCAATCTTTACGTCTCGACCATTTCGAGACTCCTCATCATGTCCGTGATCACATCCGGGACTCCGAACAACCTTCGGTACATCAAAATGCATAAACTCATAATATAACTGTCATCGTAACCTTAAGCGTGCGGACCCTACGGGTTCGAGAACAATGTAGACATGACCGAGACACGTCTCCGGTCAATAACCAATAGCGGGACCTGGATGCCCATATTGGCTCCTACATATCCTACGAAGATCTTTATCGGTCAGACCGCATAACAACATACATTGTTCCTTTTGTCATCGGTATGTTACTTGCCCGAGATTCGATCGTCGGTATCCAATACCTAGTTCAATCTCGTTACTGGCAAGTCTCTTTACTCGTTCCGTAATACATCATCTCACAACTAACATATTAGTTGTAATGCTTGCAAGGCTTATGTGATGTGTATTACCGAGAGGGCCCAGAGATACCTCTCCCACAATCGGAGTGACAAATCCTAATCTCGAAATACGCCAACCCAACATCGACCATTGGAGACACCTGTAGTACTCCTTTATAATCACCCAGTTACGTTGTGACATTTGGTAGTACCCAAAGTGTTCCTCCGGTAAACGGGAGTTGCATAATCTCATAGTCATAGGAACATGTATAAGTCATGAAGAAAGCAATAGCAACATACTAAACGATCGGGTGCTAAGCTAATGGAATGGGTCATGTCAATCAGATCATTCTACTAATGATGTGACCTCGTTAATCAAATAACAACTCATTGTTCATGGTTAGGAAACATAACCATCTTTGATTAACGAGCTAGTCAAGTAGAGGCATACTAGTGACACTTTGTTTGTCTATGTATTCACACATGTATTATATTTCCGGTAAATACAATTCTAGCATGAATAATAAACATTTATCATGATTATAAGGAAATAAATAATAACTTTATTATTGCCTCTAGGGCATATTTCCTTCAGTCTCCCACTTGCACTAGAGTCAATAATCTAGATTACACTGTAATGATTCTAACACCCATGGAGCTTTGGTGCTGATCATGTTTTGCTCGTGGAAGAGGCTTAGTCAACGGGTCTGCAACATTCAGATCCGTATGTATCTTGCAAATCTCTATGTCTCCCACCTGGACTAGATCCCGGATGGAGTTGAAGCGTCTCTTGATGTGTTTGGTCCTTTTGTGAAATCTGGATTCCTTTGCCAAGGCAATTGCACCAGTATTGTCACAAAAGATTTTCATTGGACCCGATGCACTAGGTATGACACCTAGATCGGATATGAACTCCTTCATCCAGACTCCTTCATTTGCTGCTTCCGAAGCAGCTATGTATTCCACTTCACATGTAGATCCCGCTACGACGCTTTGTTTAGAACTTCACCAACTGACAGCTCCACCGTTTAATGTAAACACGTATCCGGTTTGCGATTTAGAATCGTCCGGATCAGTGTCAAAGCTTGCATCAACGTAACCTTTTACGATGAGCTCTTTGTCACCTCCATATACGAGAAACATATCCTTAGTCCTTTTCAGGTATTTCAGGATGTTCTTGACCGCTGTCCAGTGATCCATTCCTGGATTACTTTGGTACCTCCCTGCTAAACTTATAGCAAGGCACACATCAGGTCTGGTACACAGCATTGCATACATGATAGAGCCTATGGCTGATGCATAGGGAACATCTTTCATATTCTCTCTATCTACTGCAGTGGTCGGGCATTGAGTCTTACTCAATTTCACACCTTGTAACACAGGCAAGAACCCTTTCTTTGCTTGATCCATTTTGAACTTCTTCAAAATTTTGTCAAGGTATGTGCTTTGTCAAAGTCCAATTAAGCGTTTTGATCTATCTCTATAGATCTTAATGCCTAATATGTAAGCAGCTTCACCGAGGTCTTTCATTGAAAAACTTTTATTCAAGTATCCCTTTATGCTATCTAGAAATTCTATATCATTTCCAATCAGTAATATGTCATCCACATATAATATTAGAAATGCTACAGAGCTCCCACTCACTTTCTTGTAAATACAGGCTTCTCCGAAAGTCTGTATAAAACCAAATGCTTTGATCACACTATCAAAACGTTTATTCCAACTCCGAGAGGCTTGCACCAGTCCATAAATGGATCGCTGGAGCTTGCACACTTTGTTAGCTCCCTTTGGATCGACAAAACCTTCTGGTTGCATCATATACAACTCTTCTTCCAGAAATCCATTCAGGAATGCAGTTTTGACGTCCATTTGCCAAATTTCATAATCATAAAATGTGGCAATTGCTAACATGATTCGGACGGACTTAAGCATCGCTACGGGTGAGAAGGTCTCATCGTAGTCAATTCCTTGAACTTGCCGAAAACCTTTTGCGACAAGTCGAGCTTTGTAGACAGTAACATTACCATCAGCGTCAGTCTTTTTCTTAAAGATCCATTTATTCTCAATTGCTTGCCGATCATCGGGCAAGTCAACCAAAGTCCATACTTTGTTCTCATACATGGATCCCATCTCAGATTTCATGGCTTCAAGCCACTTTGCGGAATCTGGGCTCACCATCGCTTCTTCATAGTTCGTAGGTTCATCATGATCTAGTAGCATGACCTCCAGAACAGGATTACCGTACCACTCTGGTGCGGATCTTACTCTGGTTGATCTACGAGGTTCAGCAGTATCTTGATCTGAAGTTTCATGATCATTACCATTGGCTTCCTCACTAACTGGTGTAGGTGTCACTGAAACAGTTTTCTGCGATGAACTACTTTCCAGTAAGGGAGCAGGTACAATTACCTCGTCAAGTTCTACTTTCCTCCCACTCACTTCTTTCGAGAGAAACTCCTTCTCTAGAAATGATCCATTCTTAGCAACGAATGTCTTGCCTTCGGATTTGTGATAGAAGGTGTACCCAACAGTTTCCTTTGGGTATCCTATGAAGACACATTTCTCCGATATGGGTTCGAGCTTATCAGGTTGAAGCTTTTTCACATAAGCATCGCAGCCCCAAACTTTAAGAAACGACAACTTTGGTTTCTTGCCAAACCACAGTTCATAAGGCGTCGTCTCAACGGATTTTGATGGTGCCCTATTTAACGTGAATGCGGCCGTCTCTAAAGCATATCCCCAAAAAGATAGCGGTAAATCAGTAAGAGACATCATAGATCGCACTATATCTAGTAAAGTACGATTACGACGTTTAGACACACCATTACGCTGTGGTGTTCCGGGTGGCGTGAGTTGCGAAACTATTCCACAGTTTTTCAAATGTATACCAAACTCGTAACTCAAATATTCTCCACGATCAGATCGTAGAAACTTTATTTTCTTGTTACGATGATTTTCAACTTCACTCTGAAATTCTTTGAACTTTTCAAATGTTTCAGACTTATGTTTCATTAAGTAGATATACCCATATCTGCTTAAATCATCTATGAAGGTGAGAAAATAACGATATCCTCCACGAGCCTCAATATTCATCGGGCCACATACATCGGTATGTATGATTTCCAACAAATCTGTTGCTCTCTCCATAGTACCGGAGAACGGTGTTTTAGTCATCTTGCCCATAAGGCACGGTTCGCAAGTACCAAGTGATTCATAATCAAGTGGTTCCAAAAGTCCATCAACATGGAGTTTCTTCATGCGCTTTATACCGATATGACCTAAACGACAGTGCCACAAATAAGTTGCACTTTCGTTATCAACTCTGCATCTTTTGGCTTCAACATTATGAATATGTGTATTACTACTATCGAGATTCAATAAGAATAGACCACTCTTCAAGGGTGCATGACCATAAAAGATATTACTCATATAAATAGAACAACCATTATTCTCTGATTTAAATGAATAACCGTCTCGCATTAAACAAGATCCAGATATAATGTTCATGCTCAACGCTGGCACCAAATAACAATTATTTAGGTCTAATATTAATCCCGAAGGTAGATGTAGAGGTAGCGTGCCGACTGCGATCACATCGACTTTGGAACCGTTTCCCACGCGCATCGTCACCTCGTCCTTTGCCAGTGCCCGCTTATTCTGTAGTCCCTGTTTCGAGTTGCAAATATTAGCAACAGAACCAGTATCAAATACCCAGGTGCTACTGCGAGCTCTAGTAAGGTACACATCAATAACATGTATATCACATATACCTTTGTTCACCTTGCCATCCTTCTTATCCGCCAAATACTTGGGGCAGTTCCGCTTCCAGTGACCAGTCTGCTTGCAGTAGAAGCACTCAGTTTCAGGCTTAGGTCCAGACTTGGGTTTCTTCTCTTGAGCAGCAACTTTGCTTGCCGTTCTTCTTGAAGTTCCCCTTTTTCTTCCCTTTGCCCTTTTTCTTGAAACTAGTGGTCTTGTTAACCATCAACACTTGATGCTCCTTCTTGATTTCTACCTCCGCAGCTTTCAGCATTGCGAAGAGCTCGGGAATAGTCTTGTTCATCCCTTGCATATTATAGTTCATCACGAAGCTCTTGTAGCTTGGTGGCAGTGATTGGAGAATTCTGTCAATGACGCAATCATCCGGAAGATTAACTCCCAATTGAATCAAGTGATTATTATACCCAGACATTTTGAGTATATGCTCACTGACAGAACTGTTCTCCTCCATCTTGCAGCTATAGAACTTATTGGAGACTTCATATCTCTCAATTCGGGCATTTGCTTGAAATATTAACTTCAACTCCTGGAACATCTCATATGCTCCATGACGTTCAAAACGTCGTTGAAGTCCCGATTCTAAGCCGTAAAGCATGGCACACTGAACTATCGAGTAGTCATCAGCTTTGCTCTGCCAGACGTTCATAACATCTGGTGTTGCTCCAGCAGCACGCCTGGCACCCAGCGGTGCTTCCAGGACATAATTTTTCTGTGCAGCAATGAGGATAATCCTCAAGTTACGGACCCAGTCCGTGTAATTGCTACCATCATCTTTCAACTTTGCTTTCTCAAGGAACGCATTAAAATTCAACGGAACAACATCACGAGCCATCTATCTACAATCAACATAAACAAGCAAGATACTATCAGGTACTAAGTTCATGATAAATTTAAGTTCAATTAATCATATTATTTAAGAACTCCCACTTAGATAGACATCCCTCTAATCCTCTAAGTGATTACGTGATCCAAATCAACTAAACCATGACCGATCATCACGTGAGATGGAGTAGTTTTCAATGGTGAACATCGTTATGTTGATCATATCTACTATATGATTCATGCTCGACCTTTCGGTCTCCGTGTTCCGAGGCCATATCTGCATATGCTAGGCTCGTCAAGTTTAACCTGAGTATTCTGCGTGTGCAAAACTGGCTTGCACCCGTTGTAGATGGACGTAGAGCTTATCACACCCGATCATCACGTGGTGTCTGGGCACGACGAACTTTGGCAACGGTGCATACTCAGGGAGAACACTCCTTTATAATTTAGTGAGAGATCATCTTATAATGCTACCGTCAATCAAAGCAAGATAAGATGCATAAAAAGATAAACATCACATGCAATCAATATAAGTGATATGATATGGTCATCATCATCTTGTGCTTGTGATCTCCATCTCCGAAGCACCTTCATGATCACCATCGTCACCGGCGCGACACCTTGATCTCCATCGTAGCATCGTTGTCGTCTCGCCAATCTTATGCTTCCACGACTATCACTACCGTTTAGTAATAAAGTAAAGCATTACATCGCGATTGCATTGCATACAATAAAGCGACAACCATATGGCTCCTGCCAGTTGCCGATAGCTCGGTTACAAAACATGATCATCTCATACAATAAAATTCAGCATCATGCTTTGACCATATCACATCACAACATGCCCTGCAAAAACAAGTTAGACGTCCTCTACTTTGTTGTTGCTTGTTTTACGTGGCTGCTACGGGCTTAAGTAAGAACCAATCTCACCTACGCATCAAAACAACAATGATAGTTTGTCAAGTAGACTCCGTTTTAACCTTCGCAAGGATCGGGCGTAGCCATACTTGGTTCAAATAAAGTTGGAGAGACAGTCGCCCGCAAGCCATCTCTGTGCAAAGCACGTCGAGGGAACCGGTCTCGCGTAAGCGTACGCGTAAGGTTGGTCTGGGTCGTCTCGTCCAACAATACCGCCGAACCAAAATATGACATGCTGGTAGGCAGTATGACTTGTATCGTCCACAACTCACTTGTGTTCTACTCGTGCAAATAACATCAACATCAATAACCTAGGCTCGGATGCCACTGTTGGGTTCCGTAGTAATTTCAAAAATTTCCTACGCACACGCAAGATCATGTGATGCATAGCAACGAGGGGAGAGTATTGTCTACGTACCCAACGCAGACCGACTGCGGAAGCGATGACACGACGTAGAGGAAGTAGTCGTACGTCTTCTCGATCCAACCGATCAAGCACCGAAACTACGGCACCTCCGAGTTCAAGCACACGTTCAGCTCGATGACGATCCCCGGACTCCGATCCAGCAAAGTTTCGGGGAAGAGTTTCGTCAGCACGACGGCGTGGTGACGATCTTGATGAACTACAGCAGCAGGGCTTCGCCTAAACTCCGCTACAGTATTATCGAGGAATATGGTGGCAGGGGGCACCGCACACGGCTAAGGAATTGATCACGTGGATCAACTTGTGTCAACTTGTGTGTTTAGAGGTGCCCCTGCCTCCGTATATAAAGGAGGAGAGGAGGGGAGGCTGGCCGGCCAAGGGGGGAGGCGCCGGAGAGTCCTACTCCCTCTGGGAGTAGGATTCCCCCTCCAATCCTAGTCCAACTAGGATTCCTCGGAGGGGAAAAGAGGAGGAGGGGGCCGGCCACCTCTCCTAGTCCTAATAGGACTAGGGGAAGGGGGGGGGGGCGCAGCCCAACTAGGGCAGCCCCTTCTCTTTTCCACTAAGGCCCACTATGGCCCAAATAGCTCCCGGGGGGTTCCGGTAACCCTCCCGGTATTCCGGTAAAATCCCGATTTCACCCGGAACACTTCCGATATCCAAATATAGGCTTCCAATATATCAATCTTTACGTCTCGACCATTTCGAGACTCCTCGTCATGTCCGTGATCACATCCGGGACTCCGAACAACCTTCGGTACATCAAAATGCATAAACTCATAATATAACTGTCATCGTAACCTTAAGCGTGCGGACCCTACGGGTTCGAGAACAATGTAGACATGACCGAGACACGTCTCTGGTCAATAACCAATAGCGGGACCTGGATGCCCATATTGGCTCCTACATATTCTACGAAGATCTTTATCGGTCAGACCGCATAACAACATACGTTGTTCCTTTTGTCATCGGTATGTTACTTGCCCGAGATTCGATCGTCGGTATCCAATACCTAGTTCAATCTCGTTACTGGCAAGTCTCTTTACTCGTTCCGTAATACATCATCTCACAACTAACATATTAGTTGTAATGCTTGCAAGGCTTATGTGATGTGTATTACCGAGAGGGCCCAGAGATACCTCTCCCACAATCGGAGTGACAAATCCTAATCTCGAAATACGCCAACCCAACATCGACCATTGGAGACACCTGTAGTACTCCTTTATAATCACCCAGTTACGTTGTGACATTTGGTAGTACCCAAAGTGTTCCTCCAGTAAACGGGAGTTGCATAATCTCATAGTCATAGGAACATGTATAAGTCATGAAGAAAGCAATAGCAACATACTAAACGATCGGGTGCTAAGCTAATGGAATGGGTCATGTCAATCAGATCATTCTACTAATGATGTGACCTCGTTAATCAAATAACAACTCATTGTTCATGGTTAGGAAACATAACCATCTTTGATTAACGAGCTAGTCAAGTAGAGGCATACTAGTGATACTTTGTTTGTCTATGTATTCACACATGTATTATGTTTCCGGTAAATACAATTCTAGCATGAATAATAAACATTTATCATGATTATAAGGAAATAAATAATAACTATATTATTGCCTCTAGGGCATATTTCCTTCAGCTCCTACGCATGGCCCGAAAGGGGAGGCGAATACAAGGCATGAGTCAGACGCTCCTCCGACGGAGGATGCCGACAGGCTGTCCGCCACCCGGTCTGAGGTGGAGAGCGCCATGAATCACAGGCGTCGCCGGACAGTTCTTCGTGACGCGTGTTTCTCCCCGGAGGCGTTAAATGCCTTTGATGCGGGAAACGCGCACCTCCGTGCCGCTCAAGATGGGTTAACCAGAGCCACGAAGCAGTATGTGAAAGACATACGTGTAAGTAATTTTAATAGTTATATATGCCAGTAGCCCCCGAGACTTAAAATGGTTAAAATAACAGATTTAAGGATCAATTTTTGTGCAGGATCTTACGGAGAAGAATACCCATCTGTCCCAGGAGCTCCAAGAGTGCAAGGCCCAACTTGAGGCCGCACTGGCCGCCACAGGGGGAGCCACAGAGACCCCCGCTGGTAAGACGTACTTTGAAAAGATAATTAATTAACAAAGTGCGGCGTGAATCTGACAATAATATTGCAGAGGGCGCCGGACTAGATCCGGACAAGCAACAACTACTGCGTCAGCTAAAGGCTGGCGAGAGGGTGCTTATGAAGGTGCAGCAGGAGAGAAACAAGCTCCAAGATGCCCACACCTAGCTAGGAGAAGAGCTGAAAGGTGTTCGGGCCCAGCTGTCTGGCTCCTTGAAGGAGAATCAGCGACTTCGTCGCAGCATTTATAGTAAGTGCTTGAGCAAATTCCTTTGAAAAGAAGAATTCGGCGAGGAAGTCGCTTGACAGAAATATGTCTTTAGGTGTGCTCACAGGTCGCCCTGCGGAGGAAATGCCTGGGTCAACAGGTGACCAACTTCCCGAGCTGGTGCAATTGTTCGAACGTGTTCGGCAGGCGATGAGTGGCGTCGTTCAGGCTTTATGGCCATCCGTCTCCCTACCCGAGGGCCTTGGTGAGCTTGCTGAGAAGCTCCAGGGAGCACGGCGACGCCTCCGTTTGTGGAAGATATCGGCCTGCCGTCAGGGCGCCAGGGAGGCCTGGGCCATGGTGAAGACGCGCTACCCGAAGGCTGACCCAAACCACATGGCCGAGGTCGGTCCTGCGGGGCCTGATGGGAAGGAGATCCCTGTGAGCTTGATGTATGGCCAAGTAGAACTGGCCGTGAAATATTCCCAACAGGACTGTAAATTAGACAGCCTGTTAGATGGGATTGAGGAGGAGTACAATCAGTCGGTTTGACGATGTAATTTGAAATGACATGTAAGATGCCTTCTAGCCGGATTGTAGATCGTTTGTCTTTGCGGACCGTTTCGCTTCAACCTCGGGACCCAACAGTCCGGAGTGTGTCCGAATACCCCTACGGTTATAAAAGAACCGGGGCATGCATGGAGACAAGGCGTCGGGGTCATAATTGCTTTATCAGACAAGTGCCCAACTAGTTATGTTATATTACATGGTTAGTAAGAAACATCTTCCAAGGAGAATAGTTCCGTTAAGGGTTCCTTTCCCTGGGAGGCATGCCCTAAGGTGCAATGCCGGACTGCGAAAATAGCAGAAAAAGCATCTGGGGGCTTATAAATAAGTAAGTAATAAATCATCTTTCAAGTCACCGACCGAATATTCTCTTAAGAATGCTAGCTTTCGGCTTCACCCAGTCTGAGGTACACATCCGGCTGACCCGGCAGTAACAATCGCAGAGGTGCTCCCTTTACCTCCTAGCCGAACAATCGGGGACGTAGGGGTAAGCATAGGAGCCAGGCAACCCAGCTTGGCCAAAACTTAAGTCATATCGATGCATATAATGGTGAATAAAAGGTACATGCGGAAGTATGACACATGTATTGGGCGTGAAGCCCATATTAATAAGCTTCTGGTAAAGAAGCACCCAGGTATAATGAGTGCTAGGAGCACATCAAGTGTGTGCGAACAGAGCGCAAATCAGCCTATAAAAGGTATTGAAAAATAAGTGGGAATAAGGAGGGGGACAAGAGACAGTAAAAAATATAAAAAGGTGGACGGGGGAGTGAGACGAACTCTGAGTCCGGTGTTTAGGCGTAGAATCTTCGGAGACGGGTTGCGTTCCATGGGTTCGGCTCGAGTCGGTTGTCAGATGCTTTACGTAGACAGTATGCTCCGCCGGTCAGGACTTGGTTGATGATGAAGGGACCTTCCCACTTGGGCTTAAGTTTGCCCTTTTTCTTGTCCGGTAGGCGTAGAATGAGTTCGCCGACATTGTAAGTTTTGGCCAGTACTTCTCTGCTTTGATATCTTCGAGCCTACTGCTGATAGAATGCGGAACGAGCCTTTTCCACGTCCCGCTCCTCCTCTAAGGCGTCCAAACTGTCCTGCCGATCCAACTCGGCTTCTCTTTCTTCGTACATGCGCACACGAGGTGAGTCATGAATTATATCGCAAGGCAGAACTACCTCTGCGCCATACACCATGAAAAATAGTGTGAATCGAGTTGTTCGGTTTGGCGTGGTCCGCAGCCCCTAGAGTATGGAGTCGAGCTCCTCTACCCAGTGCGTGTTAGATTCCTTGAGGGACCGCACTAGTCTGGGTTTGATGCCGCTCATGATTAGACCATTTGCTCGCTCGACTTGACCGTTAGTTTGGGGGTGATAGACAGAAGCGTAATCGAGCTTGATGCCCATGTTTTTGCACCAGAGTTTAACCTCGTCGGCAGTGAAGTTCGTGCTGTTATCAGTGATGATGCTGTGGGGGACGCCAAAACGGTGTACTACCCCGGATAGGAAGTCTATCACCGGTCCGGATTCTGCCGTTTTAACCGGCTTGGCCTCAATCCATTTGGTGAATTTGTCCACCATGACCAATAAGTATTTGTGCTTGTGGGTTCCCCCTTTAAGGGGTCCAACCATATCAAGCCCCCAGACCGCGAACGGCCAGGCAATAGGTATAGTTTTGAGGGCGGTGGGTGGCATGTGGCTCTGATTAGCAAAGAGCTGGCAACCGACGCATCGTTGGACTAAGTCCTGAGCATCTGCCCGGGCTGTCGGCCAATAAAATCCTGTACGGAAGGCCTTGCCTACGAGTGCCCGGGCTGTAGCGTGGTGCCCGCCGAGTCCGGCGTGAATTTCAGCCAGGAGATTCCGCCCCTCCTCTTCGAAGATACACATTTGAAGGATTCCGGTTGTGCTTTTCTTATAAAGTTCTCCCTCATGGACCTTGTAGGCTTTAGATCGCCGAACTATGCAGCGGGCCTCATTTTGGTCTTCGGGAAGTTCCTGCCGAATTAAGTAGGCTAGGAATGGTTCTGTCCATGGGGCAATTACTGCCATTATTTCGTGAGCTGAAGGTGTTATTTCGTTGGCTGAGCCGCCGATTGTGTCAGAATGGTCTGAGTTAGGTGATGCAGCTGGCTCCGGATTGTTATTTCCGGACTCCTCTTCCCATAACACGGATGGCTTGAAGAGCCATTCCAGGAAGATGTTTGGAGGGACGGCGTCTCGTTTCGCGCCGATGCGTGCTAACACGTCTGCTGCCTGGTTATTATCCCGGGCTACATGGTGGAATTCGAGTCCTTCGAACCGAGCTGACATTTTTAGGACGGCATTGAGGTAAGCTGCCATTTTTGCATCTTTGGCATCAAAGTCTCCATTTACTTGGGATATTGCGAGGTTTGAATCCCCGCGCACCTCTAGGCATTGAATGCCCATGGAGATTGCCATCCGGAGGCCAGGTAGAAGGGCCTCGTATTCGGCTGCATTATTGGAGTCCATGTACATTATTTGAAGTACGTATCGGATTGTGTCTCTAGTTGGGGACGTTAGGACGACGCCAGCCCCCAAGCCAGCCAACATTTTGGATCCGTCGAAATGCATGATCCAATTGGAGTATGCGCCGTACTCTTTAGGGAGTTCGGCTTCGGTCCATTCGGCGACGAAGTCGGCCAGAACTTGCGACTTTATAGCTCGCCGTGGTTTATAGGTTATGTCAAATGGTAAGAGCTCAATAGCCCATTTTGCAATCCTGCCCATTGCGTCGCGATTGTATATAATATCGTTGAGAGGTACTTCGGAGGCCACCGTTATGGAACACTCTTGAAAGTAGTGTCGCAGCTTCCGGGATGGCATGAACACCGCATATGCTATCTTTTGATAATGTGGGTACCGGGACTTGCATGGAGTTAGAACAGTGGATACGTAGTACACTGGTTTTTGAAGAGGGAATCTGTGCCCTTCTGTCTCTGGCTCGACGACGAGTACCGCGCTGACAACTTGATGTGTTGCTGCGATATATAATAACATAGGTTCGCCCAGGTTGGGGGCGTCCAGGACCGGATTTGTTGCCAGTATGGCCTTTATTTCTTCGAGTCCGGCTGTGGCAGCATCCGTCCATTTGAAATGTTCGGTGCACCGGAGGAGGCGGTAGAGGGGCATAGCCTTTTCTCCCAAACGGGAGATGAAGCGACTTAAGGCCGCTATGCTTCCGGTTAGTTTTTGTATTTGCTTGAGGTCTTTTGGAATATCCAATTGTGACAGAGCTCGGATTTTGGCCGGTTTGCTTCAATTCCTCTACCGGATACGATGAAGCCCAAGAGCTTTCCGGCTGGTACGCCGAAGACGCATTTTTCCGGATTGAGCTTAATGTCATATGCTCGGAGGTTGTCGAATGTCACCCTCAAGTCTTCTACTAGAGTTTCGACGTGTTTGGTCTTGACGACCACATCGTCTACGTATGCCTCTACTGTTTTGCCTATCTGGGCCAGACATGTTTGAATCATGCGCTGATATGTTGCGCCGGCGTTTTTGAGTCCGAAGTGCATTGTGTTGAAGCAGAATGGCCCATATGGAGTAATGAATGCCGTTGCGGCCTGGTCTTTCTCCGCCATCTTGATTTGATGGTATCCGGAGTATGCGTCGAGGAAGCACAATGAATCGTGCCCTGCTGTAGCATCGATGATTTGGTCGATGCGAGGGAGGGGGAAAGGGTCCTTTGGACAGGCCTTGTTAAGGTCTTTAAAATCGACACAGAGGCGCCATGATTTGTCCTTTTTTGGTACCATTACTAGATTGGCTAGCCAGTCCAGATGTTTTATATCTCTGATGAATCCGGCTTCTAAGAGTTTGGCTAGCTCTTCTCCCATTGCCTGTCTTTTGGGTTCGAAAAATCGCCGAAGAGCTTGTTTGACCGGCTTGAATCCTTTTAGGATGTTTAGGCTGTGCTCTGCCAGCCTGCGTGGGATTCCTGGCATGTCTGAAGGGTGCCAGGCAAAAATGTCCCAATTTTCCCGAAGGAATTCTCGTAGTGCGGCTTCGACATCAGGACTTAATTGTGCCCCAATGGAGGCCGTCTTTGTGGGGTCCGTTGCATGGACCTGAAATTTGACTATTTCGTCTGCTGGTTTAAAAGAGGTGGACTTGGACCTCTTATCGAGTATCACATCGTCCCTATCCACCATGGAGCACAGCGTAGTTAGTTCCTCTGCCGCTAGGGCTTCGGACAATGCCTCTAGGGCCAGTGCGGCTGTCTTATTTTCAGCGCGGAGTGCTGTATCTGGATCGCTGGCAAGAGTGATTATCCCATTGGGTCCGGGCATTTTGAGCTTCATGTACCCGTAGTGGGGTATAGCTTGGGAGATTATGAATGCCTCTTGCCCTAACAAAGCGTGATATCCGCTGCCGAATGGGGCCACTTGGAACGTGACCTCCTCGGACCTGTAATTGTCCGGTGAGCCGAACACTACATCTAGTGTGATTTTTCCTGTGCAGCGTACTTCTCGACTAGGGATTATCCCTCTGAAGGTTGTGCTGCTTCGCTCGATGCGGCTCCAGTCAATATCCATTTTTTGAAGGGTTTCCTCGTAGATGAGGTTTAATCCGCTGCAGCCATCCATGAGTACCTTGGTAAGGTGAAAGCCGTCCACTATCGGACTGAGGACCAATGCGGCTGGTGCTGTAGCTGTTCGGAATTTAGGTTCGTCGCTCGCGTTGAAGGTGATAGCCGTGTCACTCCATGGATTTGCTGTTGCTACTTGGTAGACTTCGGCGAGGCCGCGGATTGTTCATTTTCGCATGTTATTTGATGCGAAAGTCTCGAAGACTGTTAATATCGTACAGGTACTGCTGGGCTGTTTGCCCGGGGCTAAAAAGCCTTCGCCACTTCCGGCCACCTGCAGTAGTATCCAACATGCTCGAAGGCTGTGTGTTGGAGTGGCGCCCTCCGTACTGTGGATTTTGCAGGGTCCGTTGAGCCAGCCCTCCAGTACGGTTTCATGCCCTTTAGGGGGTCTTTGCTTTTTGGTTTTTAACCCAGGTGCTTGAGTATGGCGCACCCTTTTACTTTGGACTAGGGTTGTGGTCAAGGCCGGACTGTCCCAAAACCTAGTTTCGGTGTTCCTGGCACTCTCTACCGCACAGTATTTTTGTACGATAGTCGCTAGGTCGATGAAGCGTGTAACTTCGCGACGACTTATGGCGTTCATGATTCCCTTGTCCGTGCAATTGTTGCAGAAAATTGAAATCGCGCTTTCTTCGTAGCAGTCCTTTATCCTGTTCATAACCAGGAGGAATCTGGCCCAGTAATGGTGTACTGTTTCATCGGGCTCTTGCCGTATTCGAGATAGATCTCTTATGTTTGGGTGGGCGGGTGGAATCAAGTTCGGAACCCCGCCCGATCTGAGGCTCAAAGGCAAAGAAGTTTCCGGATTTGGAAGCTTGACTTGCTGGATGCTTTCCAACGAATCTAGTCCGATGCCTGACTCTAAGTTCAGTATTTTATTTGCGTCCGTCCCTTCGCGGGAATCCGGCTTGGAGGGATCGGGAATCCGGACATAGTTGGTTTTCAACGTAGAAGAAGGGTTGCCGCATTGTTCCTCTACCACGACAACGTGGTGGGTGGCCTGAGGAGAGTTAATCTCTCTCAGATCGGGTTTAAGCCCAATCTGATCGTAGTCTGTGGCGACTCCCAGGGCGGCGATGCGATCCAAGAGCTCGTTTACAGAGGAGAGCTCAATCGGATCTAACTGCTCGGCGAATTCCGGGCTGACGTGAAGATCGCTTTTGATGACCTGAGAGGTCATTGTCAGAGCGGTGGCCGAACAGGCGGTCATAAGAAAACCACCTAGCCGGACAGTTTGGCCGGCGGCCAAAGCTCTCTTGACGATGGTGCCATCTTTAAAGACGGGAGAAGGCATCCTTCCTGATCGTGACGGAATAGAGGAACTCTCAATGAAAGCACCAATGTCGGTGTCAAAACCGGCGGATCTCGGGTAGGGGGTCCCGAACTGTGCGTCTAGGCGGATGGTAACAGGAGACGAGGGACACGATGTTTTTACCCAGGTTCGGGCCCTCTTGATGGAGGTAAAACCCTACGTCCTGCTTGATTAATATTGATGATGTGGGTAACAAGAGTAGATCTACCACGAGATCAAGGAGGCTAAACCCTAGAAGCTAGCCTATGGTATGATTGTTGTTCGTCCTATGGACTAAAGCCATCCGGTTTATATAGACACCGGAGAGGGCTAGGGTTACACAGAGTCGGTTACAAAGGTAGGAGATCTACATATCCGTATCGCCAAGCTTGCCTTACACGCCAAGGAAAGTCCCATCCGGACACGGGACGAAGTCTTCAATCTTGTATCTTCATAGTCTTGGAGTCCGGCCGATGATGGTAGTTCGGCTATCCGGACACCCCCTAGTCCGGGACTCCCTCAGGCTTCATTGTATCCGATAGAGGAATTGAGGCAAACCCAACCAAGATCCGAGCTCTGTCGCAATTGAATATCCCAAAAGACCTTAAGCAAATACAAAAATTGACAGGATGCATGGCGGCTCTAAGCTGCTTTATCTCCCGCTTAGAAGAAAAGGCATTACCCCTTTATCGCCTCCTGCGGCGCACCGAACACTTCGAGTGGCCGGATGCCGCCACGGCCGGACTCGAAGAAATCGAAGCCATACTGGCAACAAATCCGGTCCTGGCCGCGCCCAACACGGGCGAACCAATGCTATTATACATCGCGGCAACCCACCAAGTTGTAAGCACGGTGCTCGTCGTCGAACGAGAAACTGACGGACACAAGTTCCCTCTCCAAAAACTAGTTTACTACGTGTCCACTGTCCTAACTCCATGCAAGTCACGGTACCCGCATTATCAAAAGATAGCATACGCGGTGTTCATGGCATCCCGGAAGCTGCGACACTATTTCCAAGAGTGTTCAATAACAGTGGCATTTGAAGTACCTCTTAATGATATTATAAACAACCGTGATGCAACGGGCCGGATTGCCATATGGGCCATTGAGCTCCTCCCGTTCGATATAACTTACAAGCCACGGCGAGCTATCAAATCGCAGGTTTTGGCTGACTTCATCGCCGAATGGACCGAAGCCGAGCTCCCTAAAGAGTACGGCACATATTCCAACTGGATCATGCACTTCGACGGCTCCAAAATGTTGGCTGGCCTGGGGGCTGGCGTCGTTCTGACGTCCCCTATAGGAGATACAGTCCAATACGTACTTCAGATAATGTACACGGACTCCAACAACGCAGCCGAATACGAGGCCCTTCTACATGGTCTCCGGATGGCAGTCTCCATGGGCATTCAGCGCCTAGAGGTCCGCGAGGATTCAAACCTCGCGGTATCCCAAATAAATGGAGACTTTGATGCCAAGGATCCGAAAATGGCAGCTTATCGCAACACCGTCTTAAAGATGTCAGCTCGATTTGAGGGGCTTGAATTTCACCATATAGCCCGGGAGAACAACCAGGCAGCAGACGTGTTGGCACGCATCGGCGCGAAGCGCGATCCCGTCCCTCCCAACATCTTCCTAGAGAGGCTTTTCAAGCCATCCGTATCATGGGAGGGAGAGTCCGGAAACAACAGCCCGGACACAACCACACTACCCCTCACCGAACATTCTGACACCGTTGGTGGCTCTGCAAACGAAACAACACCATCAGCCCACACAATAATGGCAGTCATTGCCCCGTGGACAGAACCATTCCTAGCCTACCTAACTAGGCAGGAACTTCCCGAGGACCAAAACGAGGCCCGCTGCATAGTGTGGCGATCTAAAGCCTACAAAGTCCACGAGGGAGAGCTTTATAAGAAGAGCACAACCGGAGTCCTTCAAAGGTGTATCTCCGAAGAAGAAGGGCGAAATCTTCTGGCTGAAATTCATGCCAGACTCGGCGGGCACCATGCCGCAGCCCGGGCCTTTGTAAGCAAGGCCTTCCGTACTGGATTTTATTGGCCGACGGCCCGGGCAGACGCTCAGGACTTAGTGCAGCGATGCGTCGGTTGCCAATTATTCGCTAATCAAAGCCACATGCCGCCTACCGCCCTACAAACCATAGCCATCACTTGGCCTTTTGTGGTCTGGGGGCTTGACATGGTTGGACCCCTTAAAGGAGGAACCCACAAGAAAAAATATCTACTGGTCATGGTGGACAAATTCACCAAATGGATAGAGGCCAAGCCTGTAAAGACGGCCGAATCCGGACCGGTGATAGACTTCATATCCGGGGTTGTACACCATTATGGCGTCCCCCACAGTATCATAACTGACAACGGCACAAACTTCACGGCCGACGAAGTTAAACTCTGGTGCAAAAACATGGGCATGAAGCTGTACTACGCTTCAGTCTATCACCCACAAACTAACGGTCAAGTCGAGCGAGCCAACGGTCTCATCATGAGCGGCATCAAACCCAGACTAGTGCGATCCCTCAAGTAATCTAACACGCACTGGGTAGAGGAGCTTGACTCCGTACTCTGTGGGCTGCGGACCACGCCGAATCGCACTACCGGATTCACACCATTTTTTATGGTATACGGCGCAGAGGCAGTTCTGCCCTGCGACATAATTCATGACTCACCTCGCGTGCGCATGTACGAAGAAAGAGAAGCCAAGCTCGATCGGCAGGATAGCTTGGACGCATTGGAGGAGGAGCGCGACGTGGCAAAAGCCCGTTCCGCATTCTATCAACAACAGGCTCGAAGATATCAAAGCAGAGAAGTACGGGCCAAAACTTATAACGTTGGCGAACTAGTTCTACGCCTGTCGGACAAGAAAAAGGACAAACTAAAGCCCAAATGGGAGGGTCCCTTAATAATCGACCAAGTACTGACTGGTGGAGCGTACCATCTGTGAAACGCATCAAACAACCGACTTGAGCCGAACCCATGGAACGCAGCACGCCTACGAAGATTCTACGCCTAGCGCCGGACTCCGTGTTCGTCTCCTTCCTCTGTCCCTTTTTTACTTTTTCTCATTAGCCGTCTGGCATTTCTCTCCTTCTCCCTACCTTTTTTTTCTCCCAAGCCCTTAGGGGCTTGCCTGCGCATTGTTCGCACATACTTGACGCGCCACCCGCGCTCATCATACCTGGGGGCTTCTTTATCAGAAGTTTATATAAACGGGCCTCATGCCCAAAACATGTGTGACACTTCCGCATGAACGTTTTATACACCATTATATGCATCGATATGACTTAAGTTTTGGCCAAGCTGGGTTGCCTGGCTCCTGTGCTTACCCCTACGTTCCCGTTCGTTCGGCTAGGTGGTAAAGGGAGCACCTCTGTGATTGTTACTGCCGGGTCAGCCGGATGTGTACCTCAGACTGGGTGAAGCCGAAAGCTAGCATTCTTAAGGGAATATTCGGTCGGTGAACTAAAATATGTTTTTTCTTGTTTGTTTATCTGCCCCCAAATGCTTTTCTGCTCTTTTTAGCAGTTCGGACATGCACTTTAGGGCATGTCTCCCAGGGAAAGGAACCCCTAACGGAACTATTCTCCCTGGAAGATGTTTCTTACTAACCATGTAATATAACATAACTAGTTGGGCACTTGTCTGCTAAAGCAATTATGACCCCTACGCCTTGTCTCCATGCATGCCCTAGTTCTTACATAATCGAGAGGGTATTCGGACACACTCCGGACTATAGGGTCCTGAGGTCGAAGCGAAAAGGTCCGCAATGACAAACGATCTACAATCCGGCTAGAAGTTATTTTTCATGTCATTTTAAATTAAAGAGTCAATCTGACTCGGTATATTCTTCTTCAATACTATCCAACAGGCGGTCTAATTTATAGTCCTGTTGAGTATACTTTGCAGCCAGCTCTACCTGGCCATATACTAAACTAACAGGGATCTCATTTCCGTCAGGACCCATAGGGCCGACCTCGGCCATGTGGTTCGGGTCAGCCTTCGTGTACCGAGTCTTCACCATGGCCCAGGCCTCCCTGGCACTTTGACGGCAGGCCGATATCTTCCACAACCGAAAGCGCTGCCGCACTCCCTCCAGCTTCTTTGCAAGCTCCCCAAGGCCTTCGGGCATGGAGAGGGATGGCCACATAGCCTGGACGACGCCCTGCATTGCGTGCCGAACTCGTTCGTGCAGTTGCAATAGCTCGGGAAGAAGGTCCCCCGTTGAACCGGGCATTTCCTCCGCAGGACGACATGTCAGCAGACCTACAGACATAGCTCTGTCAATCGACTTCCTCGCCAATTTTTTTTTGAGAATTCGTTCAAGCACTTACTAAAAATGCCGCGTCGAAGTCGCCGATTCTCCTTTACGGAAGCAGACAGCTGAATACGAACATCCTTTAGTTCCTCGTCCAGCTGGGTATTGGCGTCTTGAAGTTTGTTCTTCTCTTGCCTCACCCTCGTCAGCACGCTCTCGCCAGCCTTTAGTTGGCATAGGAGTTGTTGCTTGTCCGGATTTACTCTGGCCCCATCTGCACTATTATCGTCAGAATTGCACACATGCCGCACTTCACAACGGAATTATTTTTTGACGCATATATTACATGAGGGGGTCCCCTTGGCAATAGCTGAAGCGGCCAGTGCAGCCTCGAGTTGGGCCTTGCAATCTTCCAGCTCCTGAGACAGTTGCGTGTTCTTCTTTGTAAGACCCTGCATAACATATGATCCTTAAAACAGTTATCTTAACTATTTCAAGTCTCGGGGGCTACTGACATATATAACCATCAGATTTACTCACCCGTATGTCTTCTACATACTGCTCTGTGGCTCTGGCTAGACCATTTTGAGAGGCACGGAGGTACACATCTCCCGTATTAAAGGCGTTCAATGCCTCTGGGGAAAAACATGCGTCCTGAAGAACAGTCCGGCGATGCCTGTGGTTCATGGCACTCTCCACCTCTGAATTGGTGGCAGATAGCCCGTTTGCGTCCTCTGTCGAAGGAATGCCCGACGCGCGCCTCGTGTCCGCCTCCGCTTCCGGACCCGGCCTTAAAGCCTGACCGGTGGATATAGTCTGGCGGGCTCTCTTCTTCCTAAGGAGAGCATGAGCGTTAGCATGACTTGAGGGCATAAACCCTAGGTGTTAAATTCGCACGCCGTACCGTTGCACCAGAGTCTCGATCCGGTCCACACTTCTTTTTGGCGCACCTGGCTTCAGCGGCCCTTGTTGGCTGCTCACCACGGGCCCGGCCCTCCGCCTCAAGGATTTCCCCTACAAAACAAAACACTATTGGTTTACAACATTCAAAATAAGGCATGGATGGATCTCCTTGAAAGTATTGGGACTTCGGTCTCGGTTACCTTTGAGGCTGGAAGTAGTCCGGGATAGTCGACCGTAATGGCCACCAAGGTGTTGTCCTTACTCAATTGGTGAAACACCCCATCAATTAACTCCACACATAAGTCCGGGTCCTCTTGGGAATCCGGATCGAGGGACCGTTCTGGGTCCTCGGGTTGCGGAGGAGGGCTGTTGATCTCCTTCACAGTCTGGCGTAGCTCCTGCGTTAACATCGCCAGACTAAGTACTCGATTATGGGAATTTTGAAAGCGGGTAGATAAGTGAAAGTGTTCGCTTACCCAGCTTGGAGGACTATACATAGAGAATTCGCCCCGTGGGTTGACACGGAGGAATTCCTCTTCTTCTCCCTTGTACAAAGTGGATAAGATCTTTGTTAGAGTGGCTGCCGAATCGGGCCCCTTGCGACCGCACTGGGTGGCGTCGTCCTCCCCGTTGAAATCCCACATGGGGTGGCCTCTGTACTGAAGCGGCTGCACCCCCTGCGTAATGCATGTGGCCATGACCTCGATCATGGTCAATCCAGAATGAGCCAACAATTTTATCTGACTCATCAGGTAAAGAACGTCCCTGTCAGTTTCCCTTTGAGGGTTCCATGGGCGCCAGCTCAGGCATTTCTTTAATGGAGCGTTATTAAACCCAGGGAGGCCGATCCGCACAGGGTCCGGCAGGGGGACGTCGTCCATGTAAAACCATTCTGAGGGCCAGTCCTCGGACACCTTCTTTGGGGTACCAGATAGATATCCGGGCCCGGCGATGCGCCATAGTTCGGCTCCACCCACTTGATAAATTGACCCCTCCTGAGAGCGGGGCACAAGGCAGAACAACCTCTTCCACAGTGCGAAATGGGCCTCAACGCCCAACAATAGCTCGCAGAGGGCCACAAAGCCCGCAACATGCAGTATGGAGGCACGTGTGAGGTTGTGTAGCTGGAGGCCGTAGAACTCCAGTAGACCTCGGAGAAACGGATGAATTGCAAATCCGAGTCCCCTTATTAAATAAGGAACTAGGCACACCCGCTCTCCTTGAGAGGGATTGGGGACGCTCTCCGCCTGCTCTCCGCTGCCATAGGCGGCGATCCCGGATCAAACTGGGACCATATATGCTGGGGGGAGTAGCCCCTTGGATTGAAGCACTACTAGCTTGCTATGCGGGACAGAGCATCTCTCCCAATCCCCAGGCTTGGGGCTGGGTGTGCGAGAGGAGGAGCCGCGTCGGCTGTCCATGATGGAATGGATTTTCTAGTCAGAAGCGCTCCGATGAAAGCTTGCGAAGGGGAGATGGTGTGGTTCGGATCTAGATCCTCGTCTCTTTTTATATAGGCAACTTATTTGAGCAGCCCGGGGAAAATGTAAAAATACCCTGGCTTTTCGCATTCGTTTGACACGTGGAAGCTGGCCTTTATTGGACGTGGAAGCCAAGGAGCGCATCATTTATCAGAAGTCGGACACTATTCTACAAGTATATGGAGCTGGAGAAGAACCCGCCTTGCAATGCCGAAGACAATTTGCGCGCCGGACTCGTCGTCATTGAAGCCTGGTTCGGGGGCTACTGAGGGAGTCCTGGATTAGGGGGGTGTCCGGATGGCCGGTCTATGACCTTTGGCCGGACTCCCGGGCTATGAAGATACAAGATTGAAGACTTCGTCCCGTGTCCGGATAGGGACTTTCCTTGGCGTGGAAGGCAAGCTTGGCGATACGATATGAAGATCTCCTCCAATTGTAACCGACTTTGTGTAACCCTAGCCCTCTCCAGTGTCTATATAAACCGGAGAGTTTTAGTCTGTAGGACGAACAACAATCATACCATAGGCTAGCTTCTAGGGTTTAGCCTCTCTGATCTCGTGGTAGATCAACTCTTGTACTACCCATATCATCAATATTAATCAAGCAGGAGTAGGGTTTTACCTCGACCGAGAGGGCCCGAACCTGGGTAAAAACATCGGGTCCCTTGTCTCCTGTTACCATCCGCCTAGGCGCACAATTCGGGACCCCCTACCCGAGATCCGCCGGTTTTGACACTGACAATGATGCTTACCCTGGTTCGGGGCCTCTTAATGGAGGTAATACCCTACTTCCTGCTTGATTGACTTTGATGAGTATAGGGGTTACAAGAGTTGATCTACCTCGAGATCATAATGGCTAAACCCTAGATGTCTAGCCTATATGATTGTGATGATCTCTACGGACTAAACCTTCCAGTTTATATAGACATCGGAGGGGCCTAGGATTGTACAGAGTTGGTTTACAGAGAAAGGAAACTACACATCCGGACGTCAAGCTTGCCATCCACGCAAAGGAGAGTCCCATTCGGACACGGGGGAAGGTCTTCTATCTTGTATCTTCATGGCCCATCAGTCCGGCCCATGTCGCATAGCCCGGACGCACGGGGACCCCATAATCCAGGACTCCCTCAGTAGCCCCAGAACCAGGCTTCAATGACGATGTGTCCGACGCACAGGTTGTCGTCGGCATTGCAAGGCGGGTTCCTCCTCCGAATACTCCAAAGCAGTCTTACGAACGAGTGAACTATATCCGGCTCCGTATAATGGTTACAACCCTCAACCACAAGGGCACAATATCCAATCAAAGTAAGGTATGTCCACTGACAGCTTTTTCGGTGAAACGTTATGTCTGGCCTTTATTATTTCAAACCGTTTTTCTCGTCTGCCATTTCGTGTTTCGAGGCGCGGCCTCCATTGTCACGCCTATTGGGCCTTCTGTGAGCCTGAATCCTGGCCCAGGGTTGGGTTTCTAGTCGTATTTAGGCCGTGGTGGCCCAGTAGGTGGCAGTTTTTTTTATTTTTTCAGCTTTTTTTGTTTTGTTTTTTGCATTATTTATTTTCTTTTGTTTTTTGCTTTATTTTTTTAATTCTTTTTGTTTTTTGGTCAGAGAAATTATAAACTTTCTGTTAGTGCCATTAGTTTTCAAATTTGAATAGTTTAAATTTGAATTCTTTGAAATTTGTGTGCATTTTTTTATTTTTCCCCAGATTTTCTTTTGTTTTTTTCTTTATTTTTTAATTCTTTTTGTTAGAAAAATATAAACTTTCTGTTAGTACCATTAGTTTTCAAATTTGAATAGTTTAAATTTGAATTCTTTGAAATTTGTGCGAATCACTAGTTTGTGATTAACTTTACTATAAAAAAAGATTTTGGAGTGATTCTTTTTCCTGCTATTTAATATTACTGTGTTTTATTATTATATTCAAAAATAGTTTTTGTTATTTTAGTTTCTAACAAAAAATCTTTATGATATTTCTTTTTGGTATTAAAGTTTCTAACAAAAAAAGTTCTTTATGAAAATTCTTTTATGCTTTTAACGTTTTGAACAGAAAATACTTTCCTAATTTTAGTTGCATAAATTTTAGTTTATTATTTTTGCTATTAGAGTTTCATAAAAAATTTCTAGTTCATTCTTTTTTATATTAGTTCATTCTTTGAGCTAAATGACCCTGAAATTGAAAAGCACTTCAGATGAACTCTGAAGAGGTTTAAAATTGGCATGGTATCATCATTTCACCCACATGGCATGTGCTAAAAAGTTGAGAGGGTTACGGCAAAAACTGGATGCCCTTCGTGTACAAAATGGACAATCTCTTTCGAAGTATCAGGGTTTCGGACGAAAACTCATCTATTACAAAGGGATTTCATTTTTTTAACTTTTTTGAACTCCAGACTTTTTGTGTGTTAAAAGTGCACCATTCAAAGCCACATAATCAATTTTCAACCCTTTCTGACTTCATTTGTTATTTTTCATGAATTTACTGATTTTTTTGAGCTAAATGACCCTGAAATTGAAAAGCACTACAAATGAATTCTGAAAAGGTTGAAAGTTGGCATGGTATCATCATTTCACCCACATAGCATGTGCTAAACAGTTGAGAGGGTTACGACAAAAACTGGATGCACTTCGTGTACAAAATGCACAATCTCTTTCAAAGTATCAGGATTTCATACAAAAACTCGTCTGTTACAAAAGGCATTTCATTTCTTCACATGTAACTGGAGTGATATTCTAGATCAAAGGCATCATCATAATAGTTGTGGAGAGAAAGTATTCATTTTTTCTTCGCTTGTGTCCTTTGCTTATTGCGCCGTAACCATGGATATTTTTCAACACTTACACAGGGTGCTTGGGTCAGCCTTGACTTTGAAGGGAGGAATTTCATGAAATTTTTCATAATCTTCAGACATGTCTGTCTTGCCTTCCAATCCCACGATGTCTCTTTTTCCTGAAAGAACTATGTGGCGCTTTGGCTCATCGTATGATGTAATCGCTTCCTTATCTTTTATTTTTCTCGATTTGGTAGACATGTCCTTCACATAGAAAACCTGCACCACATCATTGGCTAGGACGAATGGTTCGTCTGTGTACCCAAGATTGTTTAGATCCACTGTTGTCATTCCGTACTATTGGTCTACTTGTACCCCTCCTCCTGACAGATTGACCCATTTGCACTTAAAAAAGGGACCTTAAAATCATGTCTATAGTCAAGTTCCCATATGTCCACTATGTAACCATAATATGTGTCCTTTCCCCTATTGGTTGCAGCATCAAAGTGGACACCACTATTTAGCTTGGTGCTCTTTTGATCTTGGGCGATCGTGTAAAATGTATTCCCATTTATCTCGTATCCTTTGTAAGTCAACACAGTCGAAGATGGTCCCCTGGACAACAAGTACAACTCATCAGAAATAGTGTTGTCACCTCTAAGATGTGTTTCCAACCAACTACCGAAAGTCCTGATGTGTTCACATGTAATCTAGTCGTCACACTGCTCCGGGTGTTTGGAGAGCAGACTGTACTTGTGTTCATCGACATAGGGGGTCACCAAGGTAGAGTTCTGTAGAACTGTGTAGTGTGCTTGAGACCAAGAATGCCCGTCCCTACATATTATTGAGTCCCCTCCAAGCGTGCCTTTTCCAGTCAGTCTCCCCTCATACCGCGATTGAGGGAGACCAATCTTCTTAAGGCCAAGAATGAAGTCAACACAAAACCCAATGACATCCTCTGTTTGATGGCCCATGGAGATGCTTGCTTCTGGCCTAGCGTGGTTACAGACATATTTCTTTAGGACTCCCATGAACCTCTCAAAGGGGAACATATTGTGTAGAAATACAGAGCCCAAAATGACAATCGTCGACTAGATGAACTAGGACGTGCGTCATGATATTGAAGAAGGATGGTGGGAACACCATCTCGAAACTGACAAGATATTGCACCACATTACTCCTTAGCCTTGGTAGGATTTTTGGATCGATCACCTTCTGAGAGACTGCATTGAGGAATGCACATAGCTTCACAATGGCTAATTGAACGTTTTTCGGTAGAAGCCCCTCAATGCAACCGGAAGCAGTTGCGTCATAATCATGTGGCAGTCATGAGACTTTAGGTTTTGGAACTTTTTCTCTGGTATATTTATTATTCCCTTTATATTCGACGAGAAGCCAGACGGGACCTTCATACTGAGCAGGCATTCAAAGAACATTTCCTTCTCTTGTTTGGTAAGAGCATAGCTGGCAGGACCTTCCTACTGCTTTGGAGGCATGCCGTCTTTTTCGTGCAAACGCTGCAGGTCCTCCCGTGCCTCCGGTTGTCGGCATTCTGGGAACGGGGGTCCCCAGACTTTCCCGCCTGTGGCTTGCGGTGTGGCTCAAGCGGAGGCCCAGTGCAGCCCAGCTTCATCAGCTCAAGCTCAAGACCCTCGTGAGGGGCCAAGCCTCACGGGGCGGAGGACAGGGAGCTTCCTCAGGAGCAGCCTCATCAGGCGGGCTCGTGAGGAGGCGGAGAGATCAAGGCAGGCGTACCTCACGAGGTGCCCATGACGCAAGCCATGACGATTGAGACCAGGCGGGCGCCAGGCGGGCGCCGGCCTGCGCAGTGTCCTTGTTTCCCCTTTGGTGCAAAGGGGGCAAGCCCAGGCCGAGGCATCAGGCAAAGGTTACCGTTTCGGTGCAACAAGACCAAGACCAGTGGAACGACAGGATGGAGGTCACCGTGGAGCCCAGGACGGTGTCGCCGTCAGAGTCTTTGGCAGTCGAAGACCAACTTTAGTCAGGATAAGTGTACTAGATGTTCCCCTTCAAAATGGCCAATTGTTGGCGCCCTTCCCGCTCATTTTTTTGGAAGAGTCCCAGGGCCTCTATAAATAGAGCTAGCCACCACACAGTAAGGAGGGAGATTTTGGGGGTAGAATAGAGAGAGAGAGGCGATCGAACTCACCCAAGCAGTTCATCGCACCAGCTCAAGAACACCTCTCGCGAGGTTGTTCTTCCTTTGTATTGTTCATCATCAGCCCCGAAGTTAATCCACCACACCACACACTGGAGTAGGGTATTACACCACAATGGTGGCCTGAACCAGTATAAACCTCGTGTCCCCTGTGTGTTCTTCTTTCTAGCCTAGATTCCTTGCGAGGCTTCGAGACATGAGTTGGTAGGAGAGAGATCTTTGTGTGCACCCCAGAGTTCGAACCTCAAGGGTCTGCCGGAACCCAAAATCCAACATTTGGCGCACCAGGTAGGGGTGCGCCAGAGCTCTCCCTTCCGTCGACCCGTTCCCCATCGACACCGCGCTCTTCCCTCATGGCAGCCAGCGCACCGCCCCCTCCAGCCATCGGCGCCGACGCGGAGACTAGGAGGCTGCGAGCCCTGGTCCCCGCCTTGCGACTGGTGCAGTGGCCGCGCAAGGTCAAGCCAGACATGCCGCCGCGCTATGGCAGCATGGCCGACCCGCAGGCCTTCCTGCTGGCGTATGAAGAAGCCGTCCTCAAGGCCGGGGGCGACGACAAGGCCATGGCAAGCTGGCTGCCCATGGCCCTCACCGGCGTCTCACGCATGTGGCTGCTCCACCTGCCAGCAGCTTTTGTGACCTCTTGGGAGGAGTTGCGCGACCTCTTCCTTGCCCATCACGTCGCACCGGCACCCCCAGTCGTCGTGGCCATCCTGGGCGGATCACATGCACCACCTTTGAGCCGCCACGTCAAGCCGTTCGCCTGCCAGATCGGCGCCGCCCTCAAGCACCGAGAAGCCCCCCCGGGCTGGGTGGCACCCAAGGCCGATCTGACCTTCAGCTCGGATGATCACCCCTCCAACCCCGCCTGTTCGGGCGCACTCCCGATGCTGTGCACCCCCACCATCTGCCAAGTGGCCGTCACCAGGACCCTCATCAATGGTGGTGCCGGCCTCAACGTGCTCTCAGTGGAGGCCTTCAGCCTCCTCCATGTGCCGCTAGAACGGCTTCAGCCCAGCAGGCCCTTCTTGGGCGTCAGAGGCGGTTCCACCGTCCCCTTGTGGCAGATCCGCCTCCCGGTGACCTTCGGCACTCACGACAACTTCAGCACGGAGCTGATTGACTTCGACATCGCCCCCATCGGCCTCCCGTACAACGCCATCCTCGGCTACCCTGCCTTGGCCCAGTTCATGGGAGCGACTCACCCGGCGTACAACCTCATGAAGATGCTCGGGAGCAGCGGCGTCCTTACCATGTTCGGAGACACCGGGGATGCATTGCAGGCGCTCAAGCTTGCTTTCAAGATGGCCGCGGTGGCGCAGCCCGCCAGCGCAGATGTCCTCGAGCCCAAGGGGGCTGCGCCAGCTAAGAAGAAACAGCTATTCAGCCAAGACAAGGGGGAGACCAAGCAGGTACCGATCGGTGAGGAGGGACCTGCTGGCGCCGCCTTCACCATTGGCGCCAACCTCGAGCCTACGCAGGAGGACGCCTTGGTCAGGTTCCTGCGTGCTAACAAGGAGGTGTTTGCGTGGGAGCCTGATCAGCTGGCAGGAGTTGCAAGGGATGTGATTGAACACCATCTCAACGTGTGCCCAAATGTGCGCCCCGTGAAGTAGAAGGCAAGGCGGCAGTCCACTGAGAAGCAAGCTTTCATCGTCCAAGAGACCCGCAAGTTAGAGGCAGCAGGGGTTATTCGCGAGGTCCGCTACCTAGATTGGTTGGCCAACCCGGTTGTCGTGCCAAAAAAGGAAGGAAATGAACGCATGTGTGTCGACTTCACCAACCTTAACAAGGCCTGCCCGCAAGATCCATTTCCGCTCCCTCGCATTGACCAGATCGTCGACTCTACCGCCGAGTGTGACCTATTATGCTTCCTGGATGCCTTCTCGGGCTATCACCAGATCAAGATGGCAGTAGAAGACGTGGAGAAAACGGCTTTCCTGACCCTATGCGGAGTGTACTGCTACACCTGCATGCCATTTGGGCTGCGCAACGCAGGAGCGACCTTTCAGTGGCTGATGCACATCGCCTTGGGCCGGCAGCATGGGAGAAACGCTGAAGCTTACGTCGATGACATTGTGGTGAAGTCTCGGGAGGCGAAAACCCTGATACAGGACCTGGAAGAAACCTTCGTGAGCCTCTGTGAGGTAGATCTGCGGCTCAATCCGGAGAAGTGCGTATTTGGGGTCCCTTCGGGAAAGCTCTTGGGCTTCCTCGTGTCCCACAGGGGCATCGAAGCCAACCCAGAAAAGGTCAAGGCAGTCGAAGACATGAGCCCGCCGAAGACCCTCAGAGAAATGCAGAAGCTCACCGGGCGTGTAACCGCGCTAGGGCGCTTCATCTCCAAGTTGGGGGAGCGAGCACTGCCCTTCTTCAATCTGATGAAGAAGAAGGGCCCGTTCGAGTGGACTGAAGAGGCCGACAGGGCATTCCAAGATCTCAAGAAGTACCTTACCAGCCCTCCGGTGATGGTGGCTCCGCGGCGCACCCCCTATTCCGCCAGCGCAGTCCTTGTGGCGGTTAGAGAGGAGCGCCGGACCAAGGCCGCAGCCGTCGTCCCATCCGAAGCAGAGCAAGGCCAAGAAGGCCTCGCGGAGACCATGACCTCAACAGAAAAGGATCAACCTCAGCAGGGGAGCACACCCAGAGCGGAAGAGGCCTCTCCAGGTGACCGAGCGCTGGGGGCTCCGTCGCCTTAGGAGGCACCTCAACCCCCAAAGAACAGGGGCGGCGCCAGCACCCTCAACCTCGTCGAGCACCCTGTCTACTTCGTCAGCACAGTGCTACGGGACGCAAGGGCATGGTACCCCATGCCCCAAAAGCTCCTCCTCGCACTATTAGTGGTCTCGCGCAAACTGCGGCACTACTTTCAGGGCCATCCCATCAAGGTCGTCTCAGCATACCCCTTGGAAAGGGTACTCAGGAGCCCCAACTCAGCTGGGAGGGTCGCCGAATGGAACATCGAACTACAAGCATTTCAGCTACAATTTAGCACGACCAGGGTCATCAAGGGAGCTGCGCTTGCAGATTTCATGGCGGAGTGGACAGAGGCACCAGGGGTCAAAACAGGCGAGGACCGGTCGCTCTCCCCGGGAAGTGAAGCGCCGGACGGCTGGGTCATGTACTTCGACGAAGCGTTCCCACGACAGGGCGTGGGGGCTGGTGCAGTGCTCATATCCCCCACTCAGGACAAGCTCTACTATGCTGTGCAGCTCTGCTTCCAGCATGGAGAGAAGGTCTCCAAGAACATAGCGGAGTACGAAGGCCTGATAGCGGGCTTGAAAGCTGCAGTCGCCTTGGGGGTAAAGCGCCTCATCATCAGGGGCAATTCACAACTCTTCCTCAACTTCTCCAACAAAGTATATGAACCAAAGGATGAGCACATGGAAGCGTATCTCGCGGAGGTCCGCAGGATGGAGAAACAGTTTTGGGGGCTGGAGTTGCAACACGTGCCTCGCGGCACCAATCAAGAGGCTGATGACATTGCCAAGAGGGCATCCAGGTGGCTGCCTCAGGAACCTGGCGTCTTCGAGGAGCGAGTCTTCAAACCCTTGGCGGCACCATCACTATCAAGCACGACACAGCCTAGGGAGGAGCTCCCTCAGCCATCTGCCTCGGGAGCCCCGGCCTGTGGCCCAACCTCAGGGGCACGCTTGCTCCTGGCGCTGGACCCTCAGGAGGGATGTTGGACCGCAGAGTTCAAGGATTACTTGACGCAAGGGACCCTGCCGGAGAAGGAGGAGGACGCGGAGCGCGTAGCACGGTAGGCCACGACCTACTTCATCCAAGACGGAGAGCTCTACCGCAAGCGACCAAACGACGTGTCCTTGCGTTGCATTTCCAGGGAGCAAGGGAAGGAGCTGTTGGCAGACATACACGATGGAGACTGTGGGCACCACTCATCATCACGAACCCTCGTCGGCAAGGCGTTCCGCAGCGGGTTCTATTGGCCCACTGCACTCAACGATGCCATCGAGCTGGTGAAGGCTTGTGAAGCCTGCCAATTCCACGCCAAGCAGATCCATCAGCCGGCGCAGGGCCTGCAGACCATACCCCTCTCATGGCCATTCGCGGTTTGGGGGCTGGACATTCTAGGCCCGTATCCTCGGGCGCTAGGGGGCTATCGCTACCTCTACGTTGCCTTGGACAGGTTCACCAAGTGGGCTGAGGTGGAAGCCGTCCGCACCATCCCAGCGGGCTCCGCAGTAAAGTTCATCAGGGGCCTCGTGAGCCGATTCGGGGTGCCTAACCGCATCATCACCGACAACGGTTCGCAATTCACCAGCAATCTCTTCAAAACATATTGTGCTAACCTTGGAACGCAGATATGCTACGCTTCGGTAGCACACCCTCGGAGCAACAGCCAGGCTGAGCGAGCCAACGTGGAGGTCCTAAGGGGCCTCAAAACCAGGACCTTCAAGAAGAAGCTGGAGGCCTGCGGCAGGGGCTGGTACGACGAGCTCCAGTCTGTGTTGTGGTCTATCCGCACGACCGCGACCAAGTCGACTGGTGAAACCCCGTTCTTCCTCGTCTACGGAGCTGAGGCCGTCCTCCCTCACGAGGTCAGGCGTCGTTCCG
Source organism: Triticum dicoccoides (assembly GCF_002162155.2). NCBI lineage: Eukaryota > Viridiplantae > Streptophyta > Magnoliopsida > Poales > Poaceae > Triticum > Triticum dicoccoides. The sequence goes on along the minus strand of NC_041381.1, from coordinate 485,543,237 downwards.
TGTGGGTGCTGGCGTTCGACGAGGCGTAGCAGGACGCCATTTGGGGGACAGATCTCGTGCTGGGGGAGGAACACCATCGAGAGGCCACGCTGCGGGCGGCAAGATATCAACAGGCCCTGCGACGATAGCACTGCCGCAACATCCGCCCCAGAACTCTTGAGGTAGGGGACCTCGTGCTCCGACGGGTCCTCTCCAGGGAGGGGCTGCACAAGCTCTCTCCCATGTGGGAGGGCCCATTCAAGGTTGTTCATATTTCCAGGCCCGGCTCCGTGTGCTTGGAGACCCAGGAGGGGGTGCCCATCCCGAATACGTGGAACATTCAACACCTCCGGAGGTTCTACCCTTGAGCGAGGCCCAATGCCTATGGAAAAGGCCCAGAGCCTGTGAAGAAGGCCAATGCGTGTGAAGCTTGCCGCTTTGAGAAAAGGCCCGGTGCCTGTGAAGAAGGCCAATACCTGTGAAGCTTGCCGCTTTGGGAAAAGGCCCGGTGCCTGTGAAGAAGGCCAATGCCTGTGAAGCTCGCTCCCCCCCTCAAGAAAAGGCCTGGTGCCTGTGAAGAAGGCCAATGCCTGTGAAGCTCGCCGCCCATGACACTCTCACGTAATAATGAGTGGGGTTGTACACACCCTAGAGTCTCTGGAGTGCCGCCCCTGGGCCTCGGGGGCTCCTGCCAACGCCTAGTGGCAGAACTTAGCTCCGCGCTGGTGAGAAGACGTCAAAGACTAGATTAGGTGCCGGCCGCGGCTTTTCATTTGCTTTCTGTAGTTGGTTAGTTCTTCTTTGTTTGAAGCTTTAGTTGGAGTTGCTTTCAGTGTTGTGGGGCGCCCAGCCCGTGTTTTCCGTCCTTGCCCTTCGCTTGAACTTGCTTTCCTTTCGTGACCCTCGCGAGGGAGGCTGCCCGGGCACCCTCGTGAGCGTCGCCTGGTTTAATTTCATGAGGTTCCTCGGCCTAGGTTCACAGTGGGAGCACTCCTCCCAGTCAATGCCCCACGGGCATCACGACGCGGACGCCGAGCTCGAGCTGGTCACCCCCGTGGTCGGGGGGCTGGAACCTAACCCTTCGACAAGTTTCTTCTTACAGGCCTCGAAGACCCATGACAAGGCCTCCGGCCGAAGCCTCCCGAGGCTGGCGCCGCAATGAATCCCTCCTACCGAGCTAAGTGTTCCTACGCATGAGCATGCAGCGCCATAGCATGGCATGAAAATAGTAGGAACAACATGATAATTAAAAGCAATAGTCTAGCACGCCCCCGTGGGGCTTCATACTTCTCTCTCTCCATGTAGATAAAGCAAAATAGGCACGGCTCGACCGTCTACAACACGAAGAAGAAGATCTGTGTCATCTTCCGGAGCTCAAGCGGTCTCCTCTTCACGCTTCACCTAGGCGCGACGAAGCGACGATCCACCTCTCCCCTCGAAGCAAGCACGATGACTGGTCACGGCCGCCGCTGGAGGAGCTGCCATCGGAAGGAGAGTCGCCGAAGCTTGAAGAGCCACGGGCGCCGCCGAGCGCATGCCCGACCTCGTCTTTGCCGCTGCCGTTGCCAAGGATGAGCGGCCGGCCGTCGTCGTCGCCTTCGAGGCAGCACCCGACAAGGCGGCCATCTCCTCCGAACACCCTCACGAAGAGGGTGGCGTCGCCGTCGAACTTGAAGTGGAGAGTGCAATGCTGGCCGAGACCACGCGCGCGGGCAAACGTCTGCCAGCCGCAAGTCAATGCCATGTTCCCGGCAACGGAAACTTCCACCACCACCCAAGATGCCCTGCTGCAGCAGCCATCCGCCTGGAGCCAGAGCCCGCTCGTGGCACCAGCTGGCAGCTCGCCGGCGAAGAAGCGAGGGAGCTGAAGCCAAGTACCGACCGGATCCTCCAACCAGACGACGAACGCCGGCAGCACCTCCGCAGAATGGAATCGAGGGTGGGGGGGGCGCGCGGCCACGGCACGTCTCCCCCCACCGATCAAGCGGCCTCCGCCAAGGCCTCGGGTAGTCTTCGCGGGAGATGCGGGATGCTTGCGGGGGCGGCCCCGGCTGCGCTTGGCTAGAGGAGAGTCAGGCCCCTCCCGGCGGCCTTCCCCTTCTCCGCGGCTGAAAACCTCTTCGTGGGCGCCATGGGGCACGACGAGCCAAGGGGGAGAGGTGAAGAAGAAGGGGCGGAGCAAGGAAAGATGGACTGGAAGGGCTCGCGTTGTTCCGTACTTATAGCCGGAGGAGGCCAACCGTCGGCCTCCACAATCGCAGGTAATCATGACCCGTTTCGCATGCAGGGACTAGTCACGTAGGGCGGTTGCCGAGGCGTCGTGGGGAAACGGAGACGCCCACGTCCAATCAATCTCCATGTGGCGCCCAAGGCCACAGGCTATTGGGGCCCGCGGTGCTATGCACTTGCCCCTTCGCTTCTCTGCTAAGCCAAGTCCGGGCGCACCTTGGACCCGGGGGCTACTGCCGGTGTTCTGGGAATGGGGGTCCCCAGACTTGCCTACCTGCGGCCTGCGGCGTGGCTCAAGTGGAGGCCCAGTGCAGCCCAGCTTCATCAGCTCAAGCTCAAGACCCTCGCGAGGGGCCAAGCCTCACGTCGCGGACGATAGGGAGCTTCCTCAGGAGAAGCCTCGTCAGGTGGGCTCGTGAGGAGGCGGAGAGATCAAGGCTGGAGTACCTCGCGAGGTGCCCGTGATGCAAGCCATGACGATCAAGACCAGGCGGGCGCCAGGCGGGCACCGGCCTGTGCAGTGTCCTTGTTTCCCCTTTGGTGAAAAGGGAGCAAGCCTAGGCCGAGGCATCAGGCAAAGGTTACCGTTTCGGTTCAACAAGACCAAGACCAGCGGAACAACAGGAAGGAGGTCACCATGGAGCTCAGGATGGCGTCACCGTCAGAGTCTTCGGTAGTCGAAGACCAACTTTAGTCAGGATAAGTGTACTAGATGTTCCCCTTCAAATGGCCAATTGTTGGCGCCCTTCCCGCTTATTTTTTGGGGAGAGGCCCAGGGCCTCTATAAATAGAGCTAGCCACCACAGAGTAAGGAAGGAGATTTTGGGGGTAGACTAGAGAGAGAGAGAGGCGATCGAACTCACCCAAGCAGTTCATCGCACCAGCTCAAGAACACCTCTCGCGAGGCTGTTCTTCCTTTGTATTGTTCATCATCAGCCCTTGAGGCAATCCACCAAACCACACACTGGAGTAGGGTATTACACCACAATGGTGGCCTGAACCAGTATAAACCTCGTGCCCCCCGTGTGTTCTTATTTCTAGCCTAGATTACTCGCGAGGCTTCAAGATGTGAGTTGGTAGGAGAGAGATCTTCGCACGCACCCCAGAGTTCGAACCTCAAGGGTCTGCCGGAACCCAAAATCCGACACCGGTGTATCTTTTGTCTTCCCACACACGCCCAAGAAGCCTAGCAGGTTCATGCAAAGGTTCTTCGTCACATGCATCATGTCGATCGAAGAGCGTACCTCTTGGTCTTTCCAGTAGGGCAGGTCCCAAAATATAGATTTCTTCTTCCACATGGGTGCGCGTCGCTCAGCGTTATTCGGATCATATAGTCCGCCGGGACCCTTTCCAAAAATTACGTGAATCATTGACCATAGCAAGTACGTGATCACCGGTATGCATGGCGGGCTTCTTCCGGTGATCTGCCTCGCCTTTGAAATGCTTTCCTTTCTTTCGACATTGATGGTTGGTCGGAAGAAATCGACGATGCCCCAGGTACACATTCTTCCTGCATTTGTCCAGGTATATACTTTTGGCGTCAGCTAAACAGTGTGTGCATGCGTGGTATCCCTTGTTTGTCTGTCCTGAAAGGTTACTGAGAGGAGGCCAATCATTGATGGTTACAAACAACAACGCATGCAGGTTAAATTCCTCCTGTTTGTGCTCACCCCACACACATACACCGTTTCCATTCCACAGCTGTAAAAGTTCTTCAACTAATGGCCTTAGGTAAACATCAATGTCGTTGTCGGGTTGCTTAGGGCCTTGGATGAGAACTGGCATTATAATGAACTTCCACTTCATGCACATCCAAGGAGGAAGGTTATACATAAATAGAGTCACGGGCCAGGTGATGTGATTGCTGCTCTGCTCCCCGAAAGGATTAATGCCATCCGCGCTTAAACCAAACCATATGTTCCTTTGGTCACCTGCAAACTCAACCCGGTACTTTCTCTTGATTTTTCTCCACTACGAGCCGTCAGCGGGTGCTCTCAACTTCCCGTCTTTCTTACGATCCTCTCTATGCCATCGCATCAACTTGGCATGCTCTTTGTTTCTGAATAGACGTTTGAACCGTGGTATTATAGGAGCATAGCACATCACCTTCGCAGGAACCATCTTCCTGGGGGGCTCGCCGTTAACATCGCCAGGGTCATCTCGTCTGATCTTATACCGCAATGCACCGCATACCGGGCATGCGTTCAAATCCTCATACGCACCATGGTAGAGGATGCAGTCATTAGAGCATGCATGTATCTTCTGCACCTCCAATTCTAGAGGGAATACATCCTTCTTTGCTGCATACGTACTGTCGGGAAATTCGTTATCCTTTGAAAGCTTCTTCTTTGATATTTTCAGGAACTTCTCAAATCCTTTGTCAGGCACAACATTCTCTGCCTTCCACTGTAGCAATTCAAGTACGGTACCGAGCTTTGTGTTGCCATATTCGCAATTGGGGTACAACCCTTTTTTGTGATCCTCTAACATGCGGTCGAACTTCAGCTTCTCCTTTTGACTTTCGCACTATCTCCTTGCATCAACAATGACCCAACAGAGATCATCATCGGGCACATCGTCTAGTTCCTCTTGATCTTCAGCTTCCCCCATTGCAGCATCACCGTATTCAGGGGGCACATAGTTGCCATCGTCCTCTTCTTCTTCGTTGTCTTCCATCATAACCCCTATTTCTCCGTGCTTGGTCCAAACATTATAGTGTGGCATGAAACCCTTATAAAGCAGGTGGGTGTGAAGGATTTTTCGGTCAGTGTAAGACTTCGTATTCTCACATATAGGGCATGGACAGCACATAAAACCATTCTTCTTGTTTTCCTTAGCCACTTCGAGAAAATTATGCACACCCTTAATGTACTCGGAGGTGTATCTGCCACTGTATATCCATTGTCGGTTCATCTACGTGCATTATATATAATTAGGTGTGTCAAAAATCATTACAGAACATCATGAATAGATAAATGACCAAATTAATAGAAGTTGAACATCACATTAAAACGAAAGTACATACATAGTTCTCATTGAACAACATATAGCTCTCCAGAGCATCTAATTAAACCTCACATTGAAACTATGTAAAACATTTCAATGCAAAAACAAATGCGATCATAATCGCAACCAAGGTAACAATTGATCCAACAGCATAATGATACCAAGCCTCGGTATGAATGGCATATTTTCTAATCTTTCTAATCTTCAAGCGCATTGCATCCATCTTGATCTTGTGATATCGACGACATCCGCAACATGCAACTCCAATATCATCTTCTCCTCCTCAATTTTTTTATTTTTTCCTTCAAGTAATTGTTTTCTTCTTCAACTAAATTTAACCTCTCGATAATAGGGTCAGTTGGAATTTCTGGTTCACATACCTCCTAGATAAATAAAATATATCTCACGTTGGTCGGCATAATTGTCATAAAAAATAAATGAACCAAATAGTTATAAAAGATAATATATACGACATCCGAATCATAGACAGGACGAGGGTCGACGGGGGCGGATACCAAAACCATCGCACTATATAATAACAAGCAATAATAAAAGTAAGAAAATTAGACAAGTATATATCCAATCATACAGGTAAGCATTTTTTCTTTTATAAAGAAGATAAGAACAAGAGGCTCACCACGGTGGTACCGGCGACGAGATCGGCACGGGCGATCGACGGCGATGAAGACGGGGACGGGACGGGACGAACCGCTAAATCTAGACAAATCTTGAGGAAAATGGAGCTTGGAGGTCGAGCTTGGAGAGGAGAAAGCATAAGTAGTGTGGCTCGGGCATTTCATCGAACACCTCATGTGCATAGGAGGTGAGCTAGAGCACCACAAAGCTCTCCCCTCGCTGCCATAAAAACAGAGCAGTGGAGTGCTCTGCCCGTGGGCGAGGGGTATATATAGCCACCTCATTGGTCCCGGTTCGTGGCTGGAACCGGGACTAAAGGCCCCCTTTTGTCCCGGTTCCAGCCACGAACTGGGACCAATGGATGTCGGCCAGGAGTGAGGCCCATTGATCCCGGTTCTTGTCTGGAACCGGGACCAAAGTGTCCAGACGAACTGCGACCAATGCCCCACAAGGTCCGGTCGGCCCCTTGGGCTCACGAACCGGGACGTATGCCCCCATGGGTCCCGGTTCGTGACTGATCCGGGACTAATGGCTGGCCAGGCCTGGACCAAAGCCATGTTTTCTACTAGTGATAGACTCTACGTTCTTATACAATGGGTTAAACTTGACGAGCCTAGCATGTACAGACATGGCCTCGGAACACTGGAGACCAAAAGGTCGAACGTGAATCATATAGTAGATATGATCAACATAGAAATGTTCACCATTGATGACTACCCCATCTCACGTGATGATCGGACATAGGTTAGTTGATTTGGATCAGGTGTCACTTAGATGACTTGAGGGATGTCTATTTAAGTTGGAGTTCTTATGTAATTTGATTAATTGAACTTAATTTATCATGAACTTAGTCTTAGTAGTTTTGCTTATCTATGTTGTAGATCAATAGCTTGCGATATAGCTCCCTTGTATTTTTGATATGTTCCTAGAGAAAACTAAGTTGAAAGATGATAGTAGCAATGATGCGGACTGAGTCCGTGATCTGAGGATTATCCTCATTGCTGCACAGAAGAATTATGTCCTTGATGCACCACTTGGTGGCGAACCTATTGCAGGAGCAGATGCAGACATTATGAACGTTTTGCAAGCTCAATATGATGACTACTTTTTTTACTATAAACAGTAGGGTAAACACCCCACTACAACTTTTATTAAAATAAAGAAAGGGAACAACAATAGTCTTATGGGCTTGAGATAAGCCCAACAAAAAAATAGAAGGAAGAAAAGAGAAACTACCAAAAAAAGAACTAAGCTAAACTACAACTGAGAACCAAAAGAAACACTATACATAATTGCAACAAGGAGTCCAACCAAGCAAAAAATTGCACTTCATATTTCTTCTTGATCCTGTATTTGAGAAGCTTTAGCTCTTCTTTGAATATGAATTTCCAGTCCTGAAATGAAGGATTGATATTCTCAAAGATTTTATTGTTTCTAGATATCCAAATGGCCCATGATCCCAATATGATAATCTCCATAGAGAAGGGATAATTGATCTTGTCTATGATGTCTTGATATGCTTCCAGAACTGACAAGTTTGGTGTTCTGGTAGGACAGATGTAATCCCAACATCTGATGGCAAAAGGACATCCCCAAAAAAGATGATGCAGGGTTTCCTCCTATTGACAGTCTCTCACTGCACAGTTGTAAACTTCCAATTCAAAGTTTGTCCTTCTTAAAAGATTCCTTGTGTTTAATCTATCATGCAATAGCATCTAGAAAAAAAAACTTTGTGATTGGCCTGACAAGAGCTTTTCCAAATCCATGAGAAGTGTGGTGGGGTTTGTTTATGGCCAATTAACACCTTATATGCTTTAAGTGATGAATAAAATTCATTTCCCCAGATGTAACTCCAAGTATCCAGTGCATCTACATATTCTGACTGTCTCATGGAAATGCACATGTCTTCCATTAGTAGGAACTCCTCATAAGCCTGTGTAGTGACAGGCAGGTAGAATAAATGTTGTAGATATTCAGTGTTGATCACTTGTTGAACAGTTGTATGGGGATCTCTAACAAATGAATACAGATGATCAAACTTGTGCTTTAGAATAAATTGGTGCCACATATCATCCCAGAACAGAGCACTTTTGCAATCTCCCACATTGCATCTTGCTATAGCTTTGAACTGATCAATGAGTGCTAGATTGGAATTCCACCAAAAAGAACCCAATTTTTGATCCCCTGGAAGTTGCCCATTGCTGTAGTAAGTTTCCCAAATTAAATTCACCCAAGGAATATCATGTCTGTTGTAAAATTTATGAAGATTTTTCATGAGCATAGTTTTATTTTGAGTGAAAATATCCAGGACTCCCAAGACACCCTGATTTTTTGGCCTACAGACTATGTGCCAAGCAACTAAGGCTTGTCTCCTATCTTCCATATCAGGGCTCCTCCATAGGCAATGCCTTAAATATTTGATGATCTGGTGTTTTATAGTAATAGGAATGTCCAAACAACACATGAAGTATACTGCTAAAGATGCCAGCACAGATTTAACCAGCAAAACCTTCCCTGCCTGAGTCATGAAAGTTGAATTACTAGCAATTCTCTTAGCAGTTCTATTGACTATAGGCAAACACTGCTCCATAGTTGGTTTGTAAATACCCAATGGTAATCCCAGGTAAGTGAATGGAAATTGTCCTCTGACACATTGCAAAGTGTTTGTGAAAATATCAACCCTGTCTTCTGCAATGTTTATTGGCACCATGATTGATTTCCCATAGTTTACTTTTAGGCCTGTGGCTGATGCAAATGTGCTGAGTAGAGCTTTGAGGCATACTAGTTGTCTAGCACTTGCTTGCATGATGACAAGAGTATCATCTGCATACTGAACAATAGGGAAATCTGGGCAAGAGTTCACTTGAAGTGGTGGTGTTACTAAATCCCTTATCATGGCTTTATTCAAAATAGATTGAAGCAAGTCAGCTGCCAGTATGAAGAGAAGAGGTGAAAGAGGGTCTCCTTGTCTTACTCCTCTTTTACAATAAAATTTCTTCCCAGGTACTCCATTTAACATGACAGCAGAGGATGCAGAATTGAAGAGCATGTGCATCCAATTTATCCACTTTTCTCCAAATCCCTTAGCTCTTAAGATGTCAATAATAGCCTGATGTTCAATAGTGTCAAAAGCCTTTTCAAAATCCAGCTTGATTACTAGCATTTCTTCTTTTGACTTGTGGCACTGATGTATATATTCATAAGCCCAACCAAGACAATCTTGGATTGCTCTATTCTTTAAGAAACCATATTGGTTGATGTGAACCATCTTGATAATTACTTGTTGTAATCTGTTTAACAGCAGTTTAGTGATGATTTTAAGAACCCCATTAAGCAATGAAATTGGCCTGAAGTCATTGGGGGATATTGGTATTTCCTTTTTTGGGATGAGTGTGATATAAGAAGTGTTGATGCTTTCCAAATTCACATTTCCATCATGAAAGGCAATGATGAGTTCAGTAACATCCAGTTTTATAATGTCCCAACAAGCTTTAAGGAACTCATTATTAAAACTATCAGGCCCTGGAGATTTTTCTGTGGGCAAGTTTTTTACTACCTCATCAATTTCTTCCTGAGTGAAAGGTTTCTCAAGATCTTTGAAAATTTGTGGATCCACTCTATTTTCATATAGTTCCTGTAAATTGAAGTGCATGGTATGACCACTGGAGTATCCCAGTCTTTTCTTGAAAGCCTCCCAAAGGATTGCAGCCTTCCCTTCATGATCAGTAATTTCCACTACTTGATAGTTTAGTGCGCCATTCTTTACGGCTTAGAACCAGGACTTCAAAAATGTTTTGAACGCCACGGAGCATATGAGATGTTCCAGGAGCTGAAATTGGTATTTTAGACTCATGCCCGTGTCGAGAGGTATGAGACCTCTAACAAGTACTTTGCCTACAAGATGGAGGAGAATAGCTCAGCCAGTGAGCATGTGCTCAGAATGTCTGGGTACTACAATCGCTTGAATCAAGTGGGAGTTAATCTTCCAGATAAGATAGTGATTGACAGAGTTCTCTGGTCACTATCACCAAGCTACTAGAACTTAATGATCAACTATAATATTCAAGGGATGATGAAAACAATTCCAGAGCTCTTCACGATGCTGAAATCAGCGAAAGTAGAAATAAAGAAAGAGCATCAAGTGTTGATGGTTAACAAAACCACTAGTTTCAAGAAAAAGGGCAGGGGAAAGAAATGTAACTTCAAGAAGAATGGCAAGCAAGTTGCCACTCCCGAGAAGAAGCCTAAAGCTGGACCCAAGCCTGAAACTGAGTGCTTCTACTGCAAAGGGGCTGGTCACTGGAAGCGGAACTGCCCCAAGTATTTGGCGGATAAGAAGGATGGCAAAGTGAACAAAGGTATATTTGATAGACATGTTATTGATGTGTACTTTACTAGTGTTCGTAGTAGCCCCTGGGTATTTGATACCGGTTCAGTTGCTAAGATTAGTAACTCGAAACAGGAGTTGCAGAATGAACAAAGACTAGTTAAACACGAAGTGACGATGTGTGTTGGAAGTGATTCCAAGGTTGATACGATCACCATATCGCACACCCCCTCTACCTTCGGGATTAGTGTTGAACCTAAATAAATGTTTTTTGGTGTTTGCGTTGAGCATTAATATGATTGGATCATGTTTATTGCAATATGATTATTCATTTAAGTCAGAGAATAATTGTTGTTCTGATTACATGAATAAAATCTTCTATGGTCATACACCCAAAGTGAATGGTTTATTGAATCTCGATCGTAGTGATACACATATTCATAATATTGATGCCAAAAGATGCAAAGTTAATAATGATAATGCAACATACTTGTGGCACTGCCATTTAGGTCATATTGGTGTAAAGCACATGAAGAAACTCCATGCAGATGGAATTTTGGAGTCACTTGATTATGAATCATTTGATACTTGCAAACCATGCCTCATGGGCAAGATGACTAAACCTCCGTTCTCCGGAAAAATGGAGCGAGCTAATGACTTATTGGAAATAATACATACCGATGTATGCGGTCTGATGAGTGTTGAAGCACGCGATGGGTATCGTTATTTTCTGACCTTCACAGATGATTTGAGTAGGTATGGGTATATCTACTTAATGAAACACTAAGTCTGAAACATTTGAAAAGTGCAGAGAATTTCAGAGTGAAGTGAAGAATCATCGTAACAAGAAAATAAAGTTTCTACGATCTAATTGCGGAGGCAAATATTTGAGTTAAGAGTTTGGCCTTCATTTAAAACAATGTGGAATTGTTTCACAACTCACGCCACCTAGAACATCACAACGAAATGGTGTCCTAACGTCGTACCGTACTTTATTGCATATGATTCGTTTATGATGTCTCTTACTGATTCACCACTATCGTTTTGGGGTTATGCATTAGAGGCAATTGCATTCACGCACGTTAAATAGGGCACCATCTAAATCCGTTGGGACAACACCGTATGAACTGTGGTTTGGCTAGAAACCTAAGCTATCATTTCTTAAAAGTTTGGGGATGCGACGCTTATGTCAAAAGGCTTCAGCTTGATAAGCTCGGACCCAAAGCGGAGAAGTGTGTCTTCATAGGATACCTGAAAGAAACTATTGGTTATACCTTCTACCACAGATTCAAAGGCAAAATCTTTGTTGCTAACAATGAGTCCTTTCTAGAGAAGGAGTTTCTCTCGAAAGAAGTGAGTGGGAGGAAAGTAGAACTTGATGAGGTAATTGTACCTTCTCTCAAATTGGAAAGTAGTACATGAGAGAAAACTATTCCAGTGATGCCTACACCAACTAGAGAGGAGGCTAATGATGATGAACATGAAACTTCAGATCAAGCTATTACTAAACTTCGTAGGTCAACCAGAGCACGATCCGCACTAGAGTGGTGATACGTCTCTGTCGTATCTACTTTTCCAAACACATTTTCCCTTGTTTTGGACTCTAACTTGTATGATTTGAATGGAACTAACCTGGACTGACGCTATTTTTAGCAGAATTGCCATGGTGTTGTTTTTTGTGCAGAAAACAAAAGTTCTCGGAATGACCTGAAACTCCATGGAATATCGTAGAATAAATAATAAAAAATCCTCGTCAAAGATGAAGACCAGGGGGCCCACACCCTATCCACGAGGGTGGGGGCATGGCCCTCCCCCTGGGCATGCCCCCCTACCTCGTGGGCCCCCTGGTGGCCCTCCGATGCCAACTCCAACTCCATATATTGGCTTTCGGGGAGAAAAAAATCAGAGAGAAGAAATCATCGCGTTTTACAATACGGAGCCGCCGCCAAGCCCTAATCTCTCTCGGGAGGGCTGATCTGGAGTCCGTTCGGGGCTCCGGAGAGGAGGATTCGTCGTCGCCGTCATCATCAACCATCCTCCATCACCAATTTCATGATGCTCACTGCCATGCGTGAGTAATTGCATTGTAGGCTTGCTGGACCGTGATGGGTTGGATGAGATTTATCATGTAATCGAGTTAGTTTTGTTAGGGTTTGATCCCTAGTATCCATTATGTTCTGAGATTGATGTTGCTATGACTTTGCCATGCTTAATGCTTGTCACTAGGGCCCGAGTGCCATGATTTCAGATCTGAACCTATTATGTTTTCATGAATATATGTGTGTTCTTGATCCTATCTTGCAAGTCTATAGTCACCTACTATGTGTTATGATCCGGCAACCCCGAAGTGACAATAATCGGGACCACTCCCGGTGATGACCATAGTTTGAGGAGTTCATGTATTCACTATGTGCTAATGCTTTGTTCCGGTTCTCTATTAAAAGGAGGCCTTAATATCCCTTAGTTTCCAATAGGACCCCGCTGTCACGGGAGGGTAGGACAAAAGATGTCATGCAAGTTCTTTTCCATAAGCACGTATGACTATTTACGGAATACATGCCTACATTACATTGATGAACTGGAGCTAGTTCTGTGTCACCCTATGTTGTAACTGTTACATGAAGAACCACATCTGGCATAATTATCCATCACTGATCCGGTGCCTACGAGTTTTCCATATACTGGTTCTCGCTTATTTACTTTTCCGTTACTACTGTTACAATCACTACAAAATACCAAAAACATTACTTTTACTATCTTTACTTTTGTTAACGTTACCACCACTATCATATTACTTTGCTACTAAACACTTTGCTGCAAATATTAAGTTTCCAGGTGTGGTTGAATTGACAACTCAGCTGCTAATACTTGAGAATATTCTTTGGCTCCCCTTGTGTCGAATCAACAAATTTGGGTTGAATACTCTACCCTTGAAAACTGTTGCGATCCCCTATACTTGTGGGTTATCAAGACCTTTTTCTGGCGCCGTTGCTGGGGAGCATAGCTCTATTCTTTGAGTCACTTGGGATTTATATCTGCTGGACACTGTGAAGAACTTGAAAGACGTTAAGACAAAATTTATCCCTCAACTACGAGGGGAGGCAAGGAACTGCCATCTAGCTCTGCACTTGATTCACCTTCTGTTATGAGTAAGTTTGCAACACCTAATCCGACTACTACTATTAATTCTGATATGTCGCATGTTATTGATGATGCCACTTCTACTATCCATGATACTTATGATGAAACTACTTCTATGATTGATACTACTGTGCCACTTGGTGAATTACTTGATGAGCAAATTGCTAGGTCTAGAGAAACAGAAATTATTGAACCTGAACACGATGATGTTAGTGATGATGAACCTATGCCTGCTATTCTTGAGGGTTATCTTTTTAATGCTGAACCTATTGAAGCTGTTCTTGCTTGTCAGGATAGTCTTGAATGTAAGAGGTTGCTAGTTAAGTGGAGTAAAGAATCTTTTAGAGAAAGGATGAGACCCGACCCTGCTTTTGCAACTTCACCTATCTGTGCTCCCGATCAGGATTATTATGATTTTTCTGTTGATCCGGATATAATTACTTTGGTTGAATCTGATCCTTTTTATGGCTATGAATCTGAAACTGTTGTGGCACATCTTCGTAAGTTAGATGATATAGCTGCCATGTTTACTAATAATGAGAGATCGCGCTACCTTTATTTACTCAAAATATTTCCGTTCTCATTAAAGGGTGATGCTAAGATATGGTTTAATTCTCTTGATCCTGGTTGTGTGCAAAGTCCCCAGGATATGGTTTATTACTTCTCTGCTCAATATTTCCCTCCTCATAAGAAACAAGCTGCTTTGAGGGAAATATACAATTTTGTGCAAATTGAAGAAGAGAGTCTCCCACAAGCTTGGGGGAGGCTTCTCAAGTTACTTAATGCTTTGCCTGATCATCCTCTTAAGAAACCTGAAATATTTGATATCTTTTATAATGGACTAACTGATGCTTCCAGAGATTACTTGGATAGTTGCGCTGGTTCTCTTTTCAGGGAAAGAACACCGGATGACGCTGAAATTCTATTGAATAATCTGTTGGCTAATGAAAATAATTGGGCACCTCCCGAGCTACCTCCTGAGCCAGCTCCTGAGCCAATTACTGAGCCTATTCCTAAATCAACTCCGAAGAAGAGAGGTGTTCTATTTCTCAGTCCTGAAGATATGCAAGAGGCAAAGAAATCTATGAAAGAAAAAGGTATTAAAGCTGAAGATGTTAAGAATTTACCTCCTATTGAAGAAATACATGGTCTTAATTTACCGCCTGTTGAAGAAGTGTATGATCTCAATTACTTATTTACTGAAGAACCTCCCGATATCCCAACACAGGTAGTAAAGGTAAATTCTCTCTATAGATATGATAAAGCTGAAGTCCCTCCTACTAAAATTGCTAGTCAGTGCTTGGATGAGTTTGATAACTTTATGTTTAAGCAAGATGTCTTCAATGCTTATTTTGGTAGACAATTAAAACAAGATGCCTATATGATTAAACGCTTGGGTGATTATATGGCTGATATTAGAGGTGAACTTAAACTTGTTAGTAAACATGCTTCTATGGTTACCACTCAAGTGGAACAAGTGCTTAAAGCTCAAAAAGAAGCGCTTGATGAAATGAATAGTAAGAAAAATGATTATGCTGTTAGAGTGGCTACTAGAACCGGTAGAATGACTCAGGAACCTTTGTATCCTGAAGGCCACCCTAAGAGAATCGAGCAAGATTCTCAGAGAAATGATATTGATGTACCTAGTTCTTCTAAAAAGAAGAAAAAGAAAAATGATAGAACTGTGCAAACTTCTAGTGAACTTGTTGTTGAACCACCTGATAATCCAAATGATATTTCTATTTCTGATGCTGAAACACAATCAGGTGATGAACATGAACCTAGTGATAATGTTAATGATAATGTTCATGTTGATGCTCAACCTAGTAATGATAATGAAGTAGAAGTTGAACCTGTTGTTGATCTTGATAACCCACAGTCAAAGAATCAACATTATGATAAAAGAGACTCTGTTGCTAGGAAACATGGTAAAGAAAGGGAACCATGGGTTCAGAAACCCATGCCTTTTCCTCCCAAACCATCCAAGAAAAAGGATGATGAGTATTTTGAGCGCTTTGCTGAAATGATTAGACCTATCTTTTTGCGTATGCGATTAAATGATGTGCTCAAAACACATCCTTATGCTAAGTATATGAAGGATATATACTAATAAAAGAAAGATACCGGAAGCTGAAATTTCCACCATGCTTGCTAATTACACTTTTAAGGGTGGAATACCAAAGAAACTTGGAGATCCAGGAGTACCTACTATACCATGCTCCATTAAAAGAAATTATGTTAAAACTGCTTTATGTGATCTTGGAGCCGGTGTTAGTGTTATGCCTCTCTCTTTATATCGTAGACTTGACTTGAATAAGTTGACACCTACTGAAATATCTTTGCAAATGGCTGATAAATCAACTGCTATACCTGTCAGTATTTGTGAGGATGTGCCTGTTGTGGTTGCAAACGTTACTATTTTAACGGACTTCATTATTCTTGATATTCCCTAGGATGATAGTATGTCTATTATTCTTGGAAGACCTTTCCTTAATACTGCAGGGGCTGTTATTGATTGCAACAAAGGCAATGTCACTTTTCATGTTAATGGTAATGAGCATACGGTACACTTTTCAAGGAAACAACCTCAAGTTTATAGTATTAACTCTATTGGAAAAATTCCATCGATTATATTTGGAGGTTTTGAATTTCCTCTCCCTACTGTCAAGAAGAAATATGATATACTTATTATTGGGGATGTCCATATCCCCGTTGAGGTAACATAGTGTTATTCGAAATTTCTCTGGTTCCATGTTAATCGGAATGAGTTTGTTAACAAGACTTGATCAATCTTGTTAGTGGATTCTTTTTGATGAGCATGACACGGATGAAACTAGAAGCACAACCTTCTGTACCCTCTTTATATTCTCTGTTACTTAGTAGAAATAAAAGTAAAATAGTATTTTTTTGCCCGTTTCCGGACTTATCTGTGCAATATAAAAATATCCCGAAAATAAAAGTCCTCAGAATGCCATGCCAATTTAATATGATTTTTTTGGGAATATTTAAGGATTTTTAGTGCAAAAATTACCGTGGGGGGAGCTGCCACCTGGCCACGAGGGTGGAGGGCGCGCCCTACCCCCCTGGGTGCGCCCCCTGCCTCGTGGGCCCATGGTGGCCCTCCTCCACTTATTCCTGCACCCATCTTCTTCCTCTGCCTTGCACAAACACGAAAAACCAACTCAAGCACAAGTTGCAGCCCCCGTTGCTGCGATTTTCGATCTCCTTGCTCAAAGCACCTCTCGCAAAACTGCTTGGGGAGATTGTTCCTTGAAATAATGAAGAGCCTTTTGAGGGGCTCATCGAGCTGAAGCTCTAAGGAAAAACAAAAGGAAGAAGAGGAGAAGCCCAAATTTAATTTACCTCGCACCGCGGAGGTCCGGCCTTGTGAATGGCCTTCCGATGACTTCTCGAGGAGAGCTGGGATTTATGAAGATTTCTATTTATTGATTGAGAATGCTGGCCTCACGAACTTCCTCCACGACCAACATCATCAGTATCTCTTACTCAGAAATACTTTTGTGCAGAACTTCTACTTTTTCCCTAAGAAATCACCTCCAACAGTAGAGTTTCATTTATATGACGTTGTTAAAGAGATGACATTAGCAGAATTCTGCTAGGTTTGCAGAATACCCTTTGAAGGCACCTTAGATGAACCCCACCGTAATGAATTAGAAGCTTTTGTTAACACCATCTCGGTGGGAGAAACCAGGAAGGTTTTTGATGCAAGGATCACTAGCTTTCATTATCCCATTTTACGCTACTTTGCCCTATTTGCTAGTCGTTGCTTGATTGGACGCGGGAACTGTGGGAACCTTAGTATTCCTGATATTATTATTTTGCTCCACAGTTTATACCGCAATAACTCTGTCAGTATGGGTGGAATTATTGCTAGACGGTTAAGTCTTAACCGTACTAAGGGCCCCATCTTTGGAGGCATTTATGCTTCACGCCTTGTTGAACATTTTGAAATGCCTATTAGGAATGAGGAGAAAGAAGAAACGGCACTGCCCCGTGCTTATTTAGATTACAAGAGTATGATAGCGCATGATTTCCTTGTTAAGAGTCGCGATGGGGAGCTCAAATATAAATTATATTTTGATAAACATCACCCTGAGACTATTACCTTGCCTGCTCCTTGTTTGTTTAACTTGTTTGTAGAACCTCACATCGTTCTGTGGTCGGCTGTTCAAGCCTATCCGAACCCTGCACCAGCCCCGGAGCCGGAGCCACAAGATGAGCCTCCACGATTACCTGTTTATTCTTGGGATCCAGAGGAGGCTGCCAGCCAGTGGCAGTTAGAGTCTTCTTCGTCACACTACGACCCCAGCTACATCTATGGATATCCGCGAGGCCATCCCTGGTAATAGACCAACTTAGGCCAAAAGTCTAAGCTTGGGGGAGTACGTATTTCCCACTGACATTACATTTATGTTCACACACACTCATTGCTAGATGTCGGTGCTCATACTCTTTCATTGTACTACCCATGCTAGTTTAAATTTCTTTTTCCTGCCTTCTTCTTGTGTCTTTGTTAAACTTTAAGAAAAAACAAAAAAAATATTTTTAGTTTACTTTTCCTGCTGTAGTAGTAATAATTAAAAAGAAAACCCCAAAAATATTTCCCGTTCTTCTTTTGCTTGTTGGGAGCTTTCCCGTGTAAATAGTTTTTATTTCTTTTACTTTCTTTGGGGGTCGAGAAGACTATATTGAAAATGCTTAGTGGCTCTTATATGCATGATTGTTTATTTAACTTAGAGCCCATATTACTTGTCTTCTCTCTTGAGTTGAATGCTTGCAGATTCCAGCTTAGTCCAATGCACGTACACTCTTATTATTATACACACCGTTCAGTCGTGCAAGTGAAAGGCAATAATGATGTTATATGATGGACTTATTGGGAAGAGAAAAGCTGGTATGAACTCGACCTCTCTTGTTTTTGTAAATATGATGATTCATCGTTCCTGATTCCGCTATTATGAAGTAAACATATTTGCAATGACATTTAGAGATTATAGTTGCTTGTGCCATGCTTGATTAGCTATGAGTTATAATGGTTTACCTTGCGTGCCAACATGCTATTAGAATGATTATGATATGGTATGATGGGATGGTATCCTCCTTTAAATGAATTGAGTGACTAGACTTGGCACATGTTCACGCATGTAGTTGAATCAAATCAACATAGCCTTCATGATATTTATGTTCATGGTAGATTATATACTACTCATGCTTGTACTTGGTG
This sequence comes from Triticum dicoccoides, assembly GCF_002162155.2. Lineage (NCBI taxonomy): Eukaryota > Viridiplantae > Streptophyta > Magnoliopsida > Poales > Poaceae > Triticum > Triticum dicoccoides. The sequence goes on along the minus strand of NC_041381.1, from coordinate 485,524,674 downwards.
TGAATTAATTTTAATGCATGTTTACGACTGTTGTCGCTCTCTCAGTTGGTCGCTTCCCAGTCTTTTGCTAGCCTTCACCTGTACTAAGCGGGAATACTGCTTGTGCATCCAAACTCCTTAAACCCCAAAGTTGTTCCATATGAGTCCACTATACCTACCTATATGCGGTATTTACCTGCCGTTCCAAGTAAATTTGTATGTGCCAAACTCTAAACCTTCAAATAAACATTCTGTTTTGCATGCTCGAATAGCTCATATGTCAACTAGAGCTGCACTTATCTTCTGTGTTAGGTGGGTTATTCTCAAGAGGAGTGGACTCCGCTCCTCATTCACGAGAAAAAGGCTGGTACCCGGGATGCCCAGTCCCATGCTTCGTGCAAACTAAATCAAAATAACTGCAAACAAAACTCCCCTTGGGACCCGTTGAATGTTGGAGGCACTCATTGTTTCGAGCAAGCCATGGATTGATGCTTGTGGAGGAAGGGGAGTATAAACTTTACCATTCTGTTTGGGAACCGCCTATAATCTGTTTAGCATGGAAGATATCGTCGTCTTTTAGTTGTTATGTTGACAATGAAAGTATGCCGCTCAAAATATAATTTATCTCTATTTCAAAACCGAGCTCTGGCACCTCTACAAATCCCTGCTCCCCTCTACGAAGGGCCTATCTATATAATTTTATGTTGAGTCATCACCCTTCTTATTAAAAAGCACCCGCTGGAGAGCACACTGTCGTTTGCATTCATTATAATTGGTTTATATTGGGTATGACTTGACTGGATCTCTTTTACCATGAATTACAATGTTTAGTCAGTCCTTGATCTTTAAAGGTGCTCTGCATTTATGTTTTGCTGTCTCATAAAGGGCTAGCGAGATACCATTTTGTTATATCATGTTATGATTATTTTGAGAAAGTGTTGTCATTCGAGTTTTATTATTATGGCTCGCTAGCTGATTATGTTATTGATATGAGTAATTGTGAGACCTACGTGTTATTGTGAGTATGGTTAGTTCATAATAATTGCTGAAACTTGAATGCTGGCTTTTCATGTTTACAACAACAAGAGCAAACAAAGTTTGTAAAAGTTTTTCTTTTTCTCTTTCAGTTTATCAACTGAATTGCTTGAGGACAAGCAAGGGTTTAAGCCTGGGGGAGTTGATACGTCTCCGTCGTATCTACTTTTCCAAACACTTTTGCCCTTGTTTTGGACTCTAACTTGTTTGATTTGAATGGAACTAACCCGGACTGACGATGTTTTCAGCAGAATTGCCATGGTGTTGTTTTATGTGCATAAAATAAAAGTTCTCGGAATGACCTGAAACACCACGGAATATCTTAGAATAAATAATAAAAAATCCTCGCCAAAGATGAAGACCAGGGGGGCCACACCCTGTCCATGAGGGTGGGGGCGCGCCCCTCCCCCCTGGACGCGCCCCCTACCTCGTGGGCCCCCTGGTGGCCCTCCGACGCCAACTCCAACTCCATATATTGGCTTTCGGGGAGAAAAAAATTAGAAAGAAGAAATCATCGCATTTTACGATACGGAGCCGCCGCCAAGCCCTAATCTCTCTCGGGAGGGCTGATCTGGAGTCCGTTCGAGGCTCCGGAGAGGGGGATTCGTCGCCGTCGTCATCATCAACCATCCTCCATCACCAATTTCATGATGCTCACCGCCGTGCATGAGTAATTGCATCGTAGGCTTGCTGGACGGTGATGGGTTGGATGAGATTTATCATGTAATCGAGTTAGTTTTGTTAGGGTTTGATCCCTAGTATCCATTATGTTCTGAGATTGATGTTGCTATGACTTTGCCATGCTTAATGCTTGTCACTAGGGCCCGAGTGCCATGATTTCAGATCTGAACCTATTATGTTTTCATGAATATATGTGTGTTCTTGATCCTATCTTGCAAGTCTATAGTCACCTACTATGTGTTATGATCCGGCAACCCCGAAGTGACAATAATCGGGACCACTCCCGGTGATGACCATAGTTTGAGGAGTTCATGTATTCACTATGTGCTAATGCTTTATTCCGGTTCTCTATTAAAAGGAGGCCTTAATATCCCTTAGTTTCCTATAGGACCCTGCTGCCACGGGAGGGTAGGACAAAAGATGTCATGCAAGTTCTTTTCCATAAGCACGTATGACTATTTACGAAATACATGCCTACATTACACTGATGAAGTGGAGCTAGTTCTGTGTCACCCTATGTTGTAACTGTTACATGACAAACCACATCCGGCATAATTATTCATCACTGATCCGGTGCCTACGAGTTTTCCACATACTGGTTCTCGCTTATTTACTTTTCCGTTACTACTGTTACAATCACTACAAAATACCAAAAACATTACTTTTACTATCTTTACTTTTGTTACCGTTACCACCACTATCATATTAATTTGCTACTAAACACTTTGCTGCAGATATTAAGTTTCCAGGTGTGGTTGAATTGACAACTCAGGTGCTCATACTTGAGAATATTCTTTGGCTCCCCTTGTGTCGAATCAACAAATTTGGGTTGAATACTCTACCCTCGAAAACTGTTGCGATCCCCTATGCTTGTGGGTTATCAAGACCTTTTTCTGGCGCCGTTGCTGGGGAGCATAGCTCTATTCTTTGAGTCACTTGGGATTTATATCTGCTGGACACTGTGAAGAACTTGAAAGACGTTAAGACAAAATTTATCCCTCAACTACGAGGGGAGGTAAGGAACTGCCATCTAGCTCTGCACTTGATTCACCTTCTGTTATGAGTAAGTTTGCGACACCTAATCCAACTACTACTATTAATTCTGATATGTCGCATGTTATTGATGATGCCACTTGTGCTATCCATGATACTTATGATGAAACTACTTCTATGCTTGATACTACTGTGCCACTTGGTGAATTACTTGATGAGCAAATTGCTAGGTCTAGAGAAAGAGAAATTATTGAACCTGAACACGATGATGTTAGTGATGATGAACCTATGCCTGCTATTCCTGAGGGTTATCTTTTTAATGCTGAACCTATTGAAGCTATTCTTGCTTGTCAGGATAGTCTTGAACGTACGGTAATCCTTTCCTAGAAGTCATGTTATAGACCAAGGCGAACCTACAAACTATGAAGAAGCTATGATGAGCCCAGATTCCAACAGATGGCTTGAGGCCATGAAATCTGAGATAGGATCCATGTATAAGAACAAAGTGTGTAATTTGGTGGACTCACATGAGGATCGGCAAGCCATAGAAAATAAATGGATCTTCAAGAAGAAGACTGAAGCTGATGGTAATGTTACTGTCTACAAAGCTCGGCTTGTCGCGATAGGTTTTCGACAAGTTCAAGGAGTTGACTACGATGAGACTTTCTCACCCGTAGCGATGCTTAAGTCCGTCCAAATCATGTTAGCAATTGCCGCATTTTATGATTATGAAATCTGGCAAATGGATGTCACAAATGCATTCCTTAGTGTATATCTTAAAGAAGAGTTGTATATGATGTAACCAGAAGGTTTTGTCGATCCTAAAGGTGCTAACAAAGTGTGCATGCTCCAGTGATCCATCTATGGACTGGTGCAAGCATCTCGGTGTTGGAATATACATTTTGATGAGGCGATCAAAGCATATGGTTTATACAGACTTATGGTGAAGCTTGTATTTACAAGAAAGGGAGTGGGAGCTCTATAGCATTTCTGATATTATATGTGGATGACATATTATTGATTGGAAATGATATACAATTTCTGAATAGCATAAAAAGGATACTTGAGTAATAATTTTTCAATGAAAGACCTCGGTGAAGCTGCTTATATATTAGGCATCAAGATCTATAGAGATAGATCAAGACGCTTGATAGGACTTTCACAAAGCACATACCTTGTTAATTTTTTGAAGAAGTTTAAAATGAATCAGTCAAAGAAAGGGTTCTTGCCCGTGTTACAAGGTGCGAAGTTGAGTAAGACTCAAAACCCGACCACAGCAGAATATATAGAGAGAATAAAAGTCATTCCCTATGCCTCAGTCATAGGTTCTATAAAGTATGTCATGATGTGTACCAGACCTGTTGTGTGCCTGGCCATGAGTTTGGCAAGGGGGCACAATGGTGATCCAGGAGTAGATCACTGGAAAGCGACCAAAATTATCCTTAGGTACCTTAAAGAGGACTAAGGAAATGTATCTCGGTTATGGAGGTGATAAAGAGTTCGTCATAAAGAGTTACACCGATGCAAACTATGACACCGATCCGTATGACTCTGAGTCTCGATCTGGATACATATTGAAAGTGGGAGCAATTAGATAGAGTAGCTCCATGCAGAGCATTGTAGACATAAAAATTTGTAAAATACATACGGATATGAATGTGACAGACCCGTTGACTAAACATCTCTTACAAGCAAAACATGATCATACCTTAGTACTCTTCGGGTGTTAATCACATGGCGATGTGAACTAGATTATTGACTCTAGTAAACTCTTTGGGTGTTGGTCACATGGCAATGTGAACTATGAGTGTTAAATCACATGGTGATGTGAACGAGATTATTGACTCTCATGCAAGTGGGAGATTGAAGGAAATATGCCCTAGAGGCAATAATAAAGTTGTTATTTTATATTTCCTTATTCATGATAAAGTTTTATTATTCATGCTAGAATTGTATTGATCGGAAACCTTAATACATGTGTGAATACATAAACATACACCGTGTGCCTAGTGAGCCTCTACTAGACTAGCTCGTTGATCAAAGATGGTTAAGGTTTCCCAACCATGGACATGAGTTGTCATTTGATAACGGGATCACATGATTAGGAGAATGATGTGATGGACAAGACCCACCCGTTAGCTTAGCATTATGATCGTTCAGTTTTATTGTTATTTCTTTCTTCATGTCAAATACATATTCCTTCGACTATGAGATTATGCAACTCCCGGATACCGGAGGAATGCCTTGTGTGCTACAAACGTCACAACATAACTGAGTGATTATAAAGATGCTCTACAGGTATCTCCAAAGATGTTTGTTGAGTTGGCATAGATTGAGGTTAGGATTTGTCACTCCGAGTATCGGAGAGTTATCTCTGGGTCCTCTCGGTAATACACATCATAAGCTTGCAAGCAAACGACTAAGGAGTTGGTCACGAGGTGATGTATTATTGAACGAGTAAAGAGACTTGCTGGTAACGAGATTGAACTAGGTATACAGATACCGACGATCGAATCTCGGGCAAGTAACATACTGACGGACAAAGGGAATTGTGTATGTTGTCATAACGGTTCGATCGATAAAGATCTTTGTAGAATATGTAGGAGCCAATATGGGCATCCAGGTTCCACTATTGGTTATTGACCGGAGAGGTGTCTCGGTCATGTCTACATTGTTCTGGTTCGCACGCTTAATTTTTGTTGACAATATAGTATTATATGAGTTATGTGATTTGGTGACTGAATATTGTTCGGAGTCCCGGATGAAATCACGGACATGACGAGGAGTGTTGGAATGGTCGAGAGGTAAAGATCGATATATAGAACGATAGTATTGGGACACCAGAAGTGTTTCGGGTGGTACCAGGTACTTATCGGGTCGCCGGAAGGGGTTCCGGGCAGCCCCGGTATGTTTTTGGGCCTTATGGGCCAAAAGGGGAAGAGCACACCAGCCCACAAGGGGCTATTGCTCCCCTCTACCCCCTGCCCACGCACCAAAGGAGCGAGGGAAGGAAAGGGGAGGCGCCCTAAGGCAGCTATCTCCCTTTCCTTTCCCCCTCATGTCCAAATAAGGAAAGGGGGGCGCAGGGCAAGGCAGCAGCCCTAGGGTTGCCGCCAGGTCACTTGGGGCGCCCTAGGGGCTGCCTCCTTCCTTCCCACCTATATATATATGTGGGGAGGGCGCGCCACACAAGGACACAACATTGTCTCAGCCTTGTGCAGCGCCCTCGTCCACCGTTTACTCCCTCAGTCACATTTTCGTACTGCTTAGGCGAAGCCCTGCGGAGATCACATCATCATCACTGTCACCATGCTGTCGTGTTGTTGGAACTCATCTACTACCTCGTCGTCTTGCCGGATCAAGAAGGCGGAGGACGTCCCCGAGCTGAACGTGTGTAGAACGCGGATGTGCCGTGCATTCGGTAGTTGGAGCGCGAAGAAAGTTCAACTACATCAACCACGTTGTGAAATGCTTCTGCTTACGGTCTACGAGCGTATGTAGACACACTCTCCTCCTCGTTGCTATGCATCTCCATGAATAGATCGTTTCGTGTGCGTAATTTTTTTTTGTTTTCCGTGCAACATTTCCCAACATTGAGCTTGGGAAGGGTCGATCAAGCTCAAAGAGGTCGAAGGATGCATCAAGGGCAACGGAGCAAACACGCTCGGCAGGGGCACCCAATATACCCGAGAGTGCTCGAATGCCGCTCTCGCAAGGTTAGCATTGCCGGAGATGGGCGTGCTATTCATAAAGAGGCTCGAGATGAGGTTCTTGTGCCTCTTATGAGCGTTGTGGATCTTTGAGAATGCGGAGCTCGCGTCGCCCTCACGCAGCCAGTGGAGACGGACGCGGTGCCTGGAGATGGTCCTCTGGAGGGAAGCAAGACCAAGATAGGCTCTCTTGAGTTCACGAGGTAGCCAGGTCTCGACCGGCAAAAGGGGACGAGCATCCCGCGCAGCGTCGAAGCGGGCAATGAACTACCGAGCCATCTGGAGATCTCGAGCCATCTACAGCTGCAGAAGATGGTGGAGAGTGATCGTGCACTCCATCCTGGGAGCCGGCGGGCAGTGGCCTTGAGCCGAGAAAAAATACGCCGGAAGGGATCGGGGTTGGGAGGAGTAGATTCCGAGGCGTCCACAATTTGATAGGGCACTGCTCATTACCACGTAAAGTTGATGGATACCTTTGTGCGATTTGATAGGGCATAGACTTAACCCGTCAAATACCAACAATCAAGCAGGTAAACCAAATCGATGGAGACCTTTTAACCTCTATAACTCCGGATTAAACCATTCCACCAAGAAGGTGGAATAAACTAGCCCATCACAATTAACCCTCGCAAATTACATTTTTGTAGTTGTAATCAGCCCTATCTTTCTATCTTTATTGAAACGAGGCAAATGATTTGGTGTTTATATCTCTACTCCTAATGGAGCAGTTGGTGAATAGTCTTCACGGTTTATTTTATTGTTTTTTTTCGTCTCCCCTCCCACCACCCCCTCCCATCATGGTCCATCGGTTTATTCTCTCCACTCTTTATTACAACCAGGACTTTCCTAACGTATAACAAATCACAGATCTAACTTCCTTAAATTATTCATATCAATCGATTCCTTTTATTGGATCAATTTGTCTTAGGAAACAAATAATAAATTTTTAAGAAATAAATAATAGATTTGAATCTAACTTTCTTAACTTATCTAAATCAATCGATTTCTCTCATTAATGAAATTTGTTTTAGGAAACAAATAACACACACGTCACAAACTTTTCTTCCAATAAATAGTTTCTTAACATTTGCAAACTTTCCTAATCAGATATGTCACAAACGGGCAGGTACTGATATCATATTACCAAACAATAAAACCCCATTTGCATAGAAATCAGTTCAAAATCCTAACTTTCCTAAATTTTTACCTTTCCTTGATAACATCCAATATTTCCTATGTTTTCCACCTATTGAAGGAAATCATCCCTCCATCGATATTAGCATTTTTTTGGAATGAGATCTCTGGGTTATGATTTTTTTGCGATTCTTTCCAATTGTGACCTCTCATTCCGCTCCGGCTCCTTCTCGCATAATCACCTCCACCACAGCCAGCTGACGCCACCCTAGACCTCTTGCCTCTCCACACCTTCTCCGCCACCTCCTCCTCGTACTCCATTGACAATCCCTCCGCCATGTTTGTCCACGGAGGTGTCGAGGGCATGGCGCAACAGCGTACCAGTGGTAGAGCAGCGCATAGCAGCAGGAAGAAGCACGCAGCAGGCGAGGCGAGCGGCCAACAGTGGAGGGCAGAGATGCGGTCGGCGTGGCTGAGGGGGCGGTCGGCAGAAGATGACCGCGACAGGAGGCGGCACGAGGCAGGGGCGCGACAGCGGGGCGAGCGAAGGGATAGGCGGCAGCAGACGGGGCGAGCGCAGCCAGCGAGAGTGTGACGCGCGGCCAGGGTGTGCGTCGCGCGGGGCACAGTGGTGCGGTGGCTGTGGCGAGCGTGATGGCAACAGCGGGCGTGACGGAGGCGGTGTTGCACATGCGTGGGCATGGAAAACCAGAGAGGGAGTGGCCCCGCGGGCGCGGAAGAAGAGCTGAAGGCTCGGGCATGGGCGCGCATAGGAGCGGGCATGTGCCACAGGGTCAATCCAAGGAGCTCAGTGGCTACCCCTGCAATGGCCATGGCGGACGGCGGTTCTCGGCCACAGCGAAATACCTAATGAGAGTAAACGAGAAGGGAAACTGGGGAAAGGCAAGAGGAGATCACGGCGGTGTCAATGGCACCCTAGGAAAAGATAGGGGAGCTCGGGGCGGCGCGGATCGAGCGGCAATGTCGCGGTGGCTGAAGGTTGAGGAAGACGGCAACGACGTCGATCTGGGGGTGCTGGACTTGATCTTGTTGGCGCAGACAAAGTAGCGGAGGCATTCGGAGCTCCTCGACAAGCTCGTAGCCAGCAGGGAGGGCAGGGGCCGTATGGACGGGGTCGGTCATGTTTGTCACGCCCAATATGTGACCCTATCCAAAAGGAAGTCGAAGGTCCCACCAAGGATAGACCCGCATATTGAAATGCTTTTGTAAGGTGGATATCATTACATCAACATTACATAATAGATGGGGATATATACAAGAGGCATACAATGCCACACTAATACAACAATACATCATACATAAGTGCAACATCCGACTACGGATGAAACATAAACAGAAGCTCAAACGACATCCACCCTGCTAGCCCAGGCTGCCGACTTGGAGCCTATCCCCTGATCGAAGAAGAAGCAAAAGAAGAACTCCAAAACAAGCAAACATCGCTCTCGCGTCATGATCATCGCATAACCTGTACCTGCAACTGTTGTTGTAGTAATCTGTGAGCCACGAGGACTCAGCAATCCCATTACCATGGGTGTCAAGACTAGAAAAGCTTAAAGGGAAAGGAAGGGGTAAAGTGGTGAGGTTGCAGCAGCGACTAAGCATATATGGTGGCTAACATATGCAAATGAGAGCGAGAAGAGAGCAAATGGAATGGTCGTGAAGCTAGCAATGATCAAGAAGTGATCCTGAACTCCTACTTACGTCAAACATAACCCAAAGACCGTGTTCACTTCCCGGACTCTGCCGAAAAGAGACCATCACGGCTACACACGCGATTGATGCGTTTTAATTCGGATCTGGTGTCAAGTTATCTACAACCGGACATTAACAAATTCCCATCTGCCACATAACCACGGGCACGGCTTTCGAAAGTTTATACCCTGCAGGGGTGTCCCAACTTAGCCCATGATAAGCTCTCGCGATCAACGAAGGATATACCTTCTCCCAGGAAGACCCGATCAGACTCGGAATCCCGGTTTACAAGACATTTCGACAATGGTAAAACAAGACCAGCAAAGGCGCCCGATGCACCGACAATCCCGATAGGAGCTGCACATATCTCGTTCTCAGGGTAACACCGGATGAGTAATCCGTACAACTAAAACCATACCTCAAGTTTCCCTGAGGGGGCGCTGCAAAGGGCTCTAGTTCGGACCAACATTTAGACAAGCACTGGCCCGGGGGGGATCAAATAAAGATGACCCTCGGGCTCCGGAAACCCAAGGGAGAAAGGGCTAGGTGAGGCAAATGGTAAAACCAAGGTTGGGCCTTGCTGGAGGAGTTTTATTCAAAGCAAACTGTCAAGGGGGTCCCATAAATCACCCAACTGCGTAAGGAACGCAAAATCCGGGAACATAACACCGGTATGACAGAAACTAGGGCGGCAAGAGTGGAACAAAACATCAGGCATAAGGCCGAGTCTTCCACCCTTTACCAAGTATATAGATGCATTAATTAAAATAAGAGATATTGTGATATCCCAACATAATCCTGTTCACCATGGAGAAATCTTCAACTTCACCTGCAACTAGCAACGCTATAAGAGGGCTGAGCAAAACGGTAACATAGCCAAGCAACGGTTTGCTAGGAAGGGTGAAAATGTTAGAGGCTAACATGGCAATTTGGGAGGCTTGAAGAGCAAATGATAGGTAGCGCAACAAAATGATAGAACGAAGTAACTAGCATAGCAATGGTAGTAATGAGATCCAGGGTAGCGGTCATCTTGCCTGAAATCCCGCTATGAAGAAGAACGAGTCCATGAAGTAGACGAACAAACGTAGTCGAACGGATCCTCACAACTCCGGAACGAAACCGAAACTAATGAGAGAAGTAACCCAGAAAGAAGCAAACAACATGGTAAACAACCCTCACATTAGCATGGCAAAATGCAACAAGCAATACTACAAGTTAAGTGGAGCTCAATATGCAACGAGTTGCATATTGACAAAACACCACAACAATTATTTAGTTCATCTCGTTTAAGCTACCAAACAATATTAAATGTTATTAAACATGGCAAGGGGTGAAGCATATGAAATCTACCTATCTAGTCAAGTTTAAATGAGGCCGGAACCAACAAACAACAATTCCGGAAAATCCTCATGTGCATATTTTAGATTTGGTACTGTTCTGCCCTAAACCATATTATAAGGTTGTTAAACAGGAAAATAAAGTGCACCATGTTAATCTATGCATTTTTTTCACCCCATTTACATATAAAGTTTATTTAAAACCGAGCTACGATTATTTAGTTATGAAATAAACCATTTTAACATGGCATATTAGCAAATTTAAACAAACAGCAAGTTAAACATTTTTAACATGGATAGAAGCGGCATATTATGAAACTAGATGAAATTCTAAGCACTTTACATATATAAATCATTTTAATTCGATCCACGGTTTGTAAGATATTAAATGCATGAAGACTAGGGACTTTTCTGAAAAACAGTAAAACACTGGATAAATCCTAAAATCGCACAGACTGGAAAAAAACACTACTGGGCTGAAACTTTTGGGCGCTGGGCTGCTCACCTAGCTGGACTAGGCCCAGATCGGAAGCAAAGGGAGGCCGGCTGGGGGGGGCGCAGGACGCAGGGGCGCGGTCAACGGAGCTGGGTCGAGCGCTCGTCGTCCTCCTGCTCGAAGCAGAGGATGCAGGGGGCGACGGCCACGGCCGGACTTGGCGGCGGGGACGGCGAGGCAAGGCGGCGGAGGCAGGGCTTGCCGGCGGAGCTTGGAGCGAAGTAGGCGGCGCGAACCGCTGGAGAGACGTTGTCCACGGCAGTTGCTGCAGCTCCCGCAGAAACTCGCGAAAGAGAGAGGTGAGGCACGGGGATGAGAAAGGAGAACCAGGAGGGGGCACGACGGGGCGACCTGGCTGGAGCTCGTCGGTGGCTGGATCAGGTGGCTCAGGCAGGGAGGAGGGGCGCTGCGGGATAGGAGATGGCTGCGGGAGGCATCAGCTTGGAGCTCCATGGGGAACGCCATGGCGCAGAGCAAGGCGCAGGGCTCGGGGAAGGAGCACGACGTGGAGGAGGCGCTCGGTAGGGATCGAGCGGGAGGATCGGGCAGGCAGGTGGCTGCGCTTGCTGGCGGCGCTGAAAGTGAGGAGCGACGCGGATGTGGGTTGGTTCGATTTGGAACACGAGGAAAAGGGGCTAGGTGGATCGGGATGGATCCCGAGAGAACAGTGACGGCGGCGGACACGGAAGGATGGGACATGATCCCTAGAAATTAGGGTTGTCCACTATTTATAGCAAATGGGTTTTTAGCTAGGGGCTAATCGGACCCTCCGATCAAAATCGAGCGATCGAGAAAAAAATAGGCTAGGGAGTCCAAATAAAACAGCGAAGATATTTTACGGATGTTAGGGGATGATTCGAATCCAACGGAGATGACTGAGCGGGTCGGGTTCGGGGTAGGTTTCGGACACGCGCAAGAGGGGGTCGATGGTTGTGTAGAGAGGTTAGGTGGTCAGACAAGAGGGACTCGAGAAACCCGGTTGGTCTCGAAACGGTCCACGAAGGCAACGGGGTTTGATGAGCTCAGAAAAGAGAGAGAAGAGAGTGGTCCGGTTGATCTGAGAGAAGGTCAGCCGAGACACGGAAGAAGCGGCAACTACGAGCAGATGCAAGTTTTATGAAAATGATGACGATGCAATGCGAATGATGACATGAGACGAAATGCATGACAAGAACAAAATGCAAAACAACAGACAAAAACCCAACCACGAAGGAAATAACATATCGCATCTCCGGAAAAGGCAAGAGTTGGAGTTACGAATATGGAAAGTTTTATCCGGGGCGTTACAATGTTGGCCGTGGCATCTGACTTTGTCCAGATCACCGGGATCGAGCGAGCGAGGAGGAGAAGTGGATCTGGGAGGGGGCGTCGAGGAGGAGTGAAGCCATGGGGGCAGGGGAGGCAGGGCGTCACCCTTATCCATTGCCCTTCGATGCCGGCGAGGTGGTCGGGCGGGAGCCCGGCTCTGTAGCGACGGGCTCGGGAAACAGGAGAAGGCGACCGTGCGGGGATTGGACCACTGGGCCGGTTCGGCGACAAGGCCCGGGGTAGGGGGAATCCCCCTTTTCATCGTCCTTTTGATTTTCAATGTATTCTAATCATTTTCTCCTTTTTAACACCGTTTTCTATTTATTCTTATATCAACTAAACGGATTTTGTTAATTGTGAAACTATGCACACAATTCGAGCACCATATTTTTAGGTGGCACAAAAAGTTTGGGGCCAAAAGGAAATATATAAAATTAGGTTTATATTTAATTGGTTATTTTAACTACTGTTGGACCTCTTATTAATTTGACAAGATTTAATTTTTGGGTTAAATAATGTTGGGCTCAACATGTCAAAGATCAGTGGAATTTATAGAATATGGTGAACATTTTAGTTTTACTGTTTGACGAAATAATTTATTTGACTTTATTTAAATTTGAATTGGGCTTTGATGTTTATCAAGTGGCAGTTTGGCTTAGCAAGCCTGATGACATGACATCATTAGGGGGAGGTCACTGTAGCTAACGACTTGAGGTGTTACATAATCTTTCCATTTATGAAATTCCATTGTTAAATGATTAGGGAATATATCACACTATCCATTAGTTCAGTCAAGCTCACCACAAGTCCACACATTATTGCCAATTGAGTAAGTCTTACTGGCGGGGAGAATAGACTATGTGTGTGTGCGTGTTAGAGAGAGATGGAGAGAGAGTGAGGAAGAGGGAGGGGGGAGAGAGTGTGTGTGTGAGGATTTGATGGTAAAAAAAGTCGTCAATGTCGTAATATTTAACTCTTAAAGTTAATGTGGCCCCGTTGCAACGCACGGTCGTTCTTCTAGTATTGGTATAGGAGTAGCCCAACCAAAAGGGCAAGACATGACATGAGATTACACCACAGTTCGTATACTTCATAGCAGTTCAACACAGTAATCGCATCACTGAGGTTAGTAGTTAGCAACTACTAGTAGCTCTAGCGAGCCATTGATACGTGGCCTAGCTACTTGCACTCTAGTACTACAACTTGGAGCGTGGGGGATCTCCAAATCCATAAATGGTGGGTAGTGGTGACCTAAATGGGAACTGCATCTTGTTTCGGAAATGGAAAAGGTTATTCCCACTTGGCGCCCGTAATTGATAATGCCGTTCGTGGCTCACGAGCCATCTAGTCTAGAACTAAAGCCAGCCGGGCACGTCTGATTCCAGCCTGATTCCTGGTCAACCGGCCGGCATCGTAGTACAACTTGCCGCAGATTAGCGGCATCATCCGAAACTATGTGTTTTTAGGGAATTAGGGGTGTGCCAGTCAGTCTGTCAACCAAGTGCAAAACCCCTCTGTCTACCCTGCAGAGCTCTGCCGTGAGCACCCAGCGGTCTACTCTTTAACAGGTTTAATTATATTACTCTACTGCCCGCAAAAAGAAAACCGACTTTATTACGAGGGCGGAGGAGACGTGAGGGGGGAGGGGCAGGATGGCAGCTACGAGACAGAGGCGGGGTGGAGCTGCTTTGCGGTGAGAGGGACGCGCGCGCCACGGGGCGTCCGAAACGTGTCCACTTCCCTCCCCACACGCACCTACGCGCACGCAGCCTTTAGGGCAGTGGAGTACTACTCCGACGTGGTACGTGCCCTCTATTATTTCCCGGCTGCCGCTCCTATCCTTTCCTTTCGTATCGGCCGGCCACCGGTGGAAAGGTCAAGTCCGGCCTCGTGCCACTTGTCCATTCGCTCGCGTGCGTATCCGTCTGCCCGGCACAGTCCTCCTGCCCTCCTCTCTCCTCTGCCGCACCTGCACTGGCTCTGGCTGGCTGAGATGAACTGAGAGAGAAGAACCAGACGAGAGAAAGAAAGAAAGAAAACCAATGGGCAACCGGCGATCGATGGTCCAGAACCTGTGCCGGTGCGCAGACAACTGTGTTGCTCACGAGCGTCACGTCCTCCACCGCCCGATGGATAAAGAGCACCCATGAGCCCGCACACTGTTTTGTAAGTTGGGCTGAGAAGACGTGTGTACTGTGGCGTGCATGGCTTTGCATGGTATGGTGCCCGCCATGCAGAATGGCGTCGCTGAGGTGATCGGGTGGTAATGAGGTCACGTCACCAGGCTAATGAGCCCCACGTTGGAGTACACGGCCCCAGCCGTCGACCGGGGTGCACTGCATTTGACCCGCGGGTTCTGGTCTGCCGGTCCATGTGAGCGACTTGACGGTTGATGGGCGTATATGTGCTGCGCGGTCGATGAATGAACGACAGTTTTCTTTAAAGAGGCGTCATGTTAATTATATGGTGTTTAGTTTATGACCAAGACTATCACCTCATGCAACTGGGTAGCTTCCCGGGTCACCGAGGAAACTTTAAACGAGTTCGTCCAGACATGCGCCTTAGTCAAAAAAGATGTCATCCATTGGAGGATCCCCGACACTGAATATCCTCCTGAGCCCAAGGAAGGCAAAGTGATTGTTTTTACTGATCATCTGCTCTCAGGGTTTACTACTCTCGGCTCAAAAAATTTCCGCGATGTGCTTCATTTTTTCGAACTTCATCCTCAAGATATCGGCCCCAATTCTGTTTAGAATGTCTGCAACTTTCAAGTGTTCTGCGAGGTATACCTTCAACAGGAGCCCACTATAGAATTATTCAAAGAGTTTTACTATTTAAACCGTCAGACTGAGTTCATAGACGGGCCCAGCCTAGGGTTAGGTGGCATTTCAATTCAGAGGCGGAAAGAAGCCACTTTCCCAGCCGCCAAACTGCCCAGTCATCCCAAGGACTGGAATCAAACTTGGTTTTACTGTCAAGATTCTTCTCCGGAAGGGGAGAATCCTCTACCGAGTTATCGTGCAACCCGTCTCAGCAACAGGCACCCCCCTCGCAGAACGGATCAGCGCCACTAAACGGGCCAAATATAGGCCCGTATTTTCCAAGATCAGAGCCTTAATGGCTAATGGTTTAACTAGCATCGACCTAGTCCGATGTTGGGTCGCATGGAGAATTCTGCCTTTAAGCTGCCGATCCGGCTTAATGTGTGATTACACCGGTGACATCAAGGACCCTCTGCGCCACTGTCAGATAGAACTCTCTGATGAAGACATCAATAATATGGCCAAGACTTTACTGAACAAGAGCTTAGAAGATTGCAGCAAGGCCAGCTTAACACCTTTTTGTACCCTTAACAAACCTCCAACTGTAAGTATTTGACAACAACTTCCTGATTTTGTTCAATTATTCATTTGAAAACTGTTTTCTCACAATCATTTTAACTTCCGCAGGTCGACTCTTCTTTCTAGAATAAGAAACTGCAAGATAAACCGGCCAAGAAGACCTGGACGAAGCACAAGGCTCCCGAAAAGCCGGACAAGAAGAAGACCAACCCCTCCGATTTACTTGACATGGATGATGATGAGTCGGAGGTAGAACTTGACTCCCTTGGCTCATTTTTTGTACATCTTATTGACAATGATTACTATCAGGATGACGCGGAAGGCAGTCACGCAGATGGTGAAGAGGTAATTACCCTTTCCTCCGACTCAGAACCTCTGCCAAGACAGAAAGTTCGTCAAGAAAGCCGGAAAGTAAGGTTTTCTCAGCCTTTAGCTTACTTGGATCCCAATTTTATCTTGAAGAAACAACAACATGAAGTTCGGCGCACAACCCGGAACAATGATGGTGGAATTCTTTCCTCCAGCTTACCCAACACGCCGGCTCCTCGCAAACGCCGTCCAGAGGTTTCACAGACTTCAAATTTAACTTATCCCAAAGCAGGTCTTTTTCGACAGACTCTTAACCCTTTTGATTCAAACTATCAGGGGACCTCCACTACAAAAAAAAGGACACATCCGTGACATTTTGGGCCGAACAAATTTTTTTCTGTCATACTTATGATACTTCTATGACGATAATTGTGACAAACCTGATATCATCATAGATGTGGTGGGCTCCTACTTCTATGACAAAAAATCATGACAGAAAATGGGCTTTTTGTCCTGGGCGGACCGGAGACGCAGCTGCATGACATTCTTTGGGTCGTCCATGACGGAAAAAACCGCGGTAGAAGCAAGGGCGAGGAAAAATTGGGTTGTTCCCAGTTACGGTGGGTGGTCGGGGCTGAGCGATGCATGGAGGTTTGCGCGTTTCTCTCGTACACGCACGCGCGTGGGTGCGAGGCGTTGGGCTCTAACTAAACCCGAGCGAGGCATTCGCCTACTGAACCCGAGCGATTGCATTGCAGGCTACATGTTACTGAACCCGAGTGATCGATCGATGGCTATTAACTGAACCCGATCAGGTGATTTTCCTTCGCTACTGCTGCTAACTGAAGCCGATCGATGCTGCCTCTGGATGAACAGTGAGTGTTGATGGGGGCGTTTGGATGAACAGTTTCCGGTGGGGGTGGATGAACAGGACCCCAATCGATTGAGCCGGTTGGGGTTGGATGAACAGGACCCCGTGGAGGGCTGGATGAACAGGACGACCCCGTGGAGGGATGGATGAACAGTAGATGGTGGAGCGGTGGATGAACAGTAGTCCGTGGAGGGGTGGTTGAACAGGAGCCCATGGAGAGGTGGTTGAACAGGAGCCCGTGGAGAGGGTTGGTTGAACAGTAGCCGATGGAGTAGCGCATGGTGGAGGCTAGATGAACAGGAGCCCGTGGATGAACAGTCACAGGTGAAGGCTGGAGGAGGTCGATGGTGGATGATAGTAGCCCGTGGAGGCTGGAGGAGGTCGAAAGGTGGAGATGAACAGTATCCCGTGGAGTCCCGTTTTGCGGTACGCCACACCCCTCCCGATGAACAGGACACCCATTTCGACCGTACCACTCCAACAAAAGTCCGTTTCCTCCGTTTTGCGGTACACCACACCCCTCCCGATCAACAGGACCCCGTTTCGACCGTAGGAGGTCCAACACAAGTTCGTTTTCTTCGTTTTGCGGTACGCCAGACCTCCCGATGAACAGGATCCCGTTTCAAACGTGGTCGGTCGAACACCAGGCCATTTCCTTCGTTGTGCAGTACGCCAGGCCTCATTTCCATCGGCTGTTCCGTCCAAGCCCTCCCAATGAACACGACGATGCATTCCGTTTTGACCCAGCCGATTGGCTCCCCATGAACACGACGACGGCACTGTTTCTCCGTTCTGACCCAGCCATGTACACGAGCCTTGGCCGTACGTATGCGCGAGTAGGCGTTCGAGACCCCGCCCGTATGTACGTACGTGGCTGTATTTTCTTTCTTGCACACTGGCCGTTGTACATACGTGTACATGCTACATGCGCACCACTACTACGACACGTGCGCGCCTCTACATCGACCAGTATGTACGTACACGTTCGCGACCAGAATGACAATGCTACCTACGCTTCGACCAGGTGGGTCCCGACTGTCAGGCACTTCCTTGCGTGCGAAGATGTAGCTGGTGGGTCCTAGCAGTCAGGGTACGAATCATTTTTTTGCCCGTAATATGGACGCACTTCCTTGCGTGCGAAGATGTAGCTGGTAGGTCCCACCAGTAAGGGAGGAAACATTTTTTCGTGAAATACGGTGGCCCATCCGGTGGGTCCCTGATATCAGGTGGAGGAATCATTATTTTCTGCGTAATAAGGAGGCACTTCCTTGCAGCGGCCGTGGACCCAGCTGTCAGCCTCTCCACGTACAGTCCACGCCAGACGGAATTCATTCCTTGACCACGTTGACCACGCCGCACCGAGAGCACCAGGGCGGTGGACGATGGCGAGGCCTAGGAAGGGGACAACATGGATCCGGGGAAGACGCGGCAGTGGAAACCCGCGCGGAGAGGAGTACGAGGGTTCACTGGTTCGCCTGCAGTGTGAGGCTGCCATCGCCGCAGAGCCTGGCCAGCGGTGGGAGTAGTAGGGGGTGGTGAGGCCTCCGTGGCAGCACAGCCGACCACGGGAGGCAGGAGCAGGCTACACGACCGACGCTGCTTTGGGCGGCTGGAGCAAGAAGACCAGATGTTGAAGAAGCACTACGACCGTTGGATGAATATCGTACGGTAACTGGAGCTAGAATCGTTTATATTGACTAAGTTGACATAGTCCTTCGTCCCCGTCAACTTAGTAGGCCCACAAGTCAGCATCCCACTATGCTGGGTCCCAGCTAGCAGGGGGAGTATTCATTTTTTTGTGCGTAATAAGGAGGCACTTTCTTGCGTCCGAAGATATAGTTGGTGGGTCCGACCTGTCAGCGGG